>NC_090948.1:1296666-1618333 GCF_040807025.1 Struthio camelus | reverse complement strand
AAGCACACGATCGCCCAGTGGGAAGACACCCTTAGCAGCTACAAGAAGAGGTCAGGCTGCACTGTCGTGGTGCTCGTTTCTCCCCACGGCGTACGCAGCAAGGAGGATGGCAGCGTCCTGGGTGGCTAATGGACGTTTTTCTGTCCACCTCACTGTGCTGCTGATTTGGAAAACCAGAGGGAGCCTTACTTGCGGGTAAGGAGGAGACGCACTGCAAATCACGACTGCGCCGAGCAGCAAGGGTAAGAGCCTATCTATCCGTTGTGTTTCGTCTTCCGAGATGCGTATCTACCACCAGGTAGTAAAGAATTATCTCTAATTTGGTCTTGCAAAAAGCACCCTGTGCCCATATCATCAGGCTAGAGGATTTACAAAAATAACACAGACTGCACTGACTAAAGTCTCAGTTTTTCCTGTTACCCAAAATGAAGGGATCTGCACCATGGCACCGGACTGTAGAACAGCAATGTTATGAGGTGGAACAGTTCAGGAAAAAAAAAAACAAAAAACCCACACCTCGTTGTGTTTGGATCATAGTTGATAAGCACATTAGAAAGCTTCTGCATAATAACCACGATGTTTCTTCAGAAGATCAGATTTTAGCTAAAATATCTTAGTTTTTAAAGAAGAGAATTACAGTGGGTCTTTTCCTTTTTGTAAAGTGCAGTTTTTTGAACTTTTGGCACCTAGTCTTGTATGTTGTCGTGAAAGTGGTTGTTCCTATCTGATAATGTGAAAGCAATATGGCAGAAACTGTCTCCATTAACAATAGTGATTTTTTTTTTTGTCCCTCTTCCTATATAAAATGACTCTACAATTAAATATAGTATAAGCAGAAAGCAGAACTGGCTTTTCAGTTGATCTAAAAAGTGTTACGTTCTTCCCTTCGGATAATGCAAGCTAACCTGGCGTGGGTAAAATGTTTTTTTTTTTTCTGTGACAGGCATGAAAAGCAACTGGGGAGTGGAACAAGGAAAAAAGTCTGTGGATGAGGCACCAGTACTGGTAACAAATATCAGTATGTCAAAATAGCATTGCATTTAAGTTTATGGGATAATGAGGAGTTGCAACTCTGCATATCAGATGATCCTCCAGGTCATATTCATATTAAAGAATAAATTCAAGTGAGCATTATCTAATATCCTGCTGAAACCATGCTGCATTATAGAGTAGCTAAAGTTTCTTTCATAAGGCTGTAACAACTGATTGGGAAATGTTATTATATTTTCATTTTTTCCTCTGGTAAGAGATAAATTCCTGTCAAATGCTTTCCATACTCAGGAGCTTTGAAGAAGATACACAGCTATCATTGAAAGACTGAAATTAGGTGAGGGTAATAGAAGATAGGACACGTAACCAGCTTGCTGCCCACCGGCACAGACTGTAAGCCCTTCTGGAAAGGGGAAGGCTCCGCAGTTGGACTATGGCCTGGGAGACGGTGGAGCTGCAGTCTCGAACCGAGAGACAGGAAGAGCTCAGGTGAAAAACCTTTAAGGAAAATAAAATAGAAGCAGTAGGAGAGTAAGGAAAGAGGAACAGAGTGCTCATTTCTCTATTATTTGTTCTATCTTTAGTACAATCTTAGTGGTAGTTTGGAAGTTGTAATGAAGGGTAGAGTTTTGATATATTTTCAAAGTGATTTTAAGAAGAACTTTGGTGGGAATGCCATGAGAGCAAGTTCTGCGTTGGACTGAAAGTTTCTCTTGGAGCAGGAGCCACGTGATTTTATTTGAGCTATGAAGCGACAAGCAGGGTTTTGATGTTTTAGCACCAGGACTCTAACACTGTGGTTTAAAGTTAGATAACTTAGCTTTGTCACTAATCTTAAAGTAGAGAAAACAAAACCGTGTCTTCACTGTGTGTTTGAGGAATACACGCTATATACCTTAAAGTTGAGGGAAGAATACGGACAGTGCAAGTTCGTCATAAAAAAATATCAGAAAACGATGGACACAGATACTGCTCTCAGGCTTTTCTGGATTCACCCCTGTCAGGAAACATGAACTGAAGATGGCAGAGGCCGAGGGCTTTAGAGTAATCTCTTCCTTAACTGGATGAGAACTGTGCAGGACATTACAGATTAGATTAGGCTGCTTCCTCACATCCTGGGAGATAGATAAAACAGCTTTTTACTCTCTCCTAGAAATGATCTTAGGAACAAAACAAATCAAATAAATACTTGGGTTCCAATCTCTTGCTTTCTCTTCCTGTATCATCTGAAGTACTTCTTCATGTTTTTCCACACTCACCTTCTAATATTATTTTTCTCATGGGAGGAAGAATTAGAAAGGGAGTGAAAGAGTCTATTGTTGACAGCAGATGACTTATCTGAAAGAATGAAATACCAGCACACACACGCCGGCCCCCAAAACAAGGAAAGAAAGAAATGCATCTTCTAAAAGGAAAATTCTAAGTACTGTTTCACAATAGAGATAAAAAAATGGAATTTGATGCCTGTTATCTAAAGCAGAGCGATTCTGTGGCACGGTATTTTCAACTACTCCCCCTCTACTAGCCTCCAACATGCCATGGTGTTTTACTGTGATTGTGCCAGAGAGCTTTAGATACTAAGGTTTAAGACACAAAACAAGTAAAATACCATTTCACTACATAAATAGAATTATTGCAATGAATTATTCATATTCTACACTAACATACTTTCATGCATTCAAAAGATATAAAGCTATATAATATGTCCCTCTAAAGACATTTTAGAATATTTATGAAAACAATTCATGAAATTAAATCCCATTAGTTCTAGATTAGCACTTGACATTTGTCAGACTAATAACTTTTCTTAGCTAGAGGGGACACCCTGACTTTCAATAACGCTTAATAGATTCTCTCCCTGATATCCATTTGATGGTGTTATTCTTACTTACATAAATGGCACTGATCTGACAGGATTGCATTTTTATCTGGGATACAGGTTTTATTCTGTCCTTTTCTGCTAGCTATGTATGTGCACATGTACAGTTGGCATATCCAGCTAAATCATTGTTCGTATTTGTGTGCTTCATAATCAGTTTAAACATGACAATTCACACCCATTAATAACAATTTCATCATACATTTTTTATGTCAGTGCTGATGAAGTTGTTGATATGGCTATCTGCTTGTTTGGAGGGAAGACTGTCTTGGTTTGATTAATACATCACAAATGTCCAGGAACCGTGTCCTCCTGACTGTTGTACTGTATACCAGCGATAACTTTTATAGTGATTTCTTATGATACATATCTAATTACCATGGACAAACAAAATTTAGGAATTAATAACAGCAAAATCAAACCAGTATGTTTTCTCACTAGATTTAAACATTTTAACAAAGGAAGTATCACATGTTGGAGATATAAAAAACTCTGATGTCTATGAACATAAGATCATTAGAATATATTGTTTAAAATTACGCCAGAACAGAGTTATCCTAGACAGCTGGAAACAAGGATTTGAGAAAAGTGCTATTATACACCTGTGTTTCCACCATGCAAATTCCTGACTGCAACGTTTGCATGGTAGCTAATAATTAGGAAGCAACAACAAGTAAAAATGTTCTTACTAGACACTTAAAGCTTGTTATCTTAATTACCATATGGTCTCTCCTGCACTATAATCTTCTCCCCCTTCCTTTCAGTCTCCTACCTGGTCACCTTGGCCAAATCTACAGGCAGAAAGCGCTGTCATCATGCACTATTACTCATATTTTTGTAAGTTATCATTAATGGAAAATGGAATTACGTTATTTACCAGTTTGCCAAATGTGTAACATATATGTTTTAACTGAGAGGAGCAAACAAGCACAAGTATTCACCCGAATAGTAAAAATATGCAAAAATCAAAACCCAAAATACTTTGAAATGAACACTCCTGCCCTCAACAAAGGCATCCCCCAAAGGTCTTGACTTGCAGCTCTGAATTTGCTTAGTCATTGAAAGGATGCGTGTTTTTACCTGGAAGCTCGTGTAATACTTGATTTACATGTGTGATTGCACTGACTTTGCCCACAAGTTTAAGAAAGTGCATCAGTGTTCTAACAAAAGCACTTAAAAACATAAATATGGGCTAGCAGGTAAGAGGAAAAGCTCTCACTCAAGTCAGTAACTTCACTGACATTGACATTGTCATTGATTTCAGTGACAATGAGATGGATCCTGATTCTCCCAAGGGATTAAGAGCCAGATTCAGTAAAGATCCTGAGCATCTAAAAAGACTGAGCATTTGGACACCAATACCCATAATCATAAATTATATCTTATCCATGATTCATAAGCCTCTTACTTACCGTCTTTCAAGTTCTAATTTGCGGTGTGGGCACTCCAGGATGAGACTTCAGTCTGTAGTTTAAAATCATGTCCTTCTGAAATCCAGAATCTAGGCATTCTTCTGCCTGCTCCCCCTCAAGGACCCTATTTTTGGATATGTCCTCAGAGCACCACGAATGTGTGCTGTGTCTGTGTTTTGTGAAGTACACAGATAATCGTGAGGGCCTGGAGTGGAAGCCAAGGACCATCTCAAACAGGGCAAAGCCTTAGCCACTAGCCAACAAACTGGCACTACAATTTGTTTGCTCCCTGGACCGATGACGTTTGAATTGTTTGCTACACAGTGGTATGGCTTCAAGCCAAGGGGCTGAAAGCGTTTGCTTCCGACAAAAGCTAATAGCCAGGGGGAGAGAGCACGTTCCCAAGGAGAAAGCTATCTACTTGAATTCTCTTAAGCTTAAGAGATGTTGAATCAGAATTCCTTATCTGGTAAGAAATCTTTAAGTAATGGACTGTTATATAAAGAGAAGGACTAGCAGTATCGTAAGCTGAGATATACTCACTAACTCGAAAAATTATTTTCTAAGTGCCCAGCTTGGAAGGAGGGCTTGGGCTCGGGCTCGGTAGCCCGTGAGCAGCCCGGTACACCGGGGCCAGCGCTCCACTTGGCAGCGGGCGCCCCTTCTGCATGGCCTGGCTCCCTGGACTCCACTGTCCGCTTGGGAAGTTAGGGAATAAATTAGGGTGTGAGGTGGCTGGCTGACAAAATGTGCAAGTTTAATTCAGGGCCTAAGGGGTAATAGACATGTATTATATGTTGATAAGTTTGTAGCACATAGATAATAAACTTACCTGGCGTGAATTACCTTTAAAACCAGGTAATTAACTCTGAAAATAGTGTGATGAATCTGTTCCGTATCTCTATAAAACCATTTGAACTTGAACTTAGAGAATATCTTCTGTGGCCATAAAACATTTTCTTTCAAACAAAATGAAGGTTTAGTTAGCAGCAAAATGCTAAAAATGTCATGATAAGATTTATATGAAAGAAATCATGAGAAAGAGCCTTGAGAAACCATGTGACCTATTTTGGTGAGAATTGTTTGTCAAAAATTCCCACTTCTGTGGATTCTTAGTGGGAGAAATTGGCTGCAGCACCAGGCATTTTTGGTAGTGTGTGTTTATCACAGAGAACATAAGAGTCTCATCTTTTTTGAAGAATCAAAAAAGAAACGGTGTCTTATCTCCCACTTCTGTAGCCTCTTTGGGTCAAGGCTTAGCTCAAAAGCTCTTTTGTTTAGTTTTTCCTCTGATTGTAGCAGTATTCTTGTCTTTTTTCTTTCTGTCTCTGACTTCAAAACCAAGAGCTTGCACATGTGCTTTCTCTATGCCTATGTTTTGATTGGTAAATATATTTATGTTATTTATGTTTGAGGGGAAAATATGATCAGCCCAACTTTCTTGTTCTATTGGAGGAGTACGATGAATTAAAACCTAAAATGGTGATAATTTCAGTGAGTATTGAAACTTCTTCCATAGCTTAGAAAAAAGGCTACAAAAGAACAAACAGGATAAATTGTAGTAGATAAATTAAACTGAAAAAGACCAGCTTTTATACAAAACAATCATTATGTACAGATCATAAATGGTTTTATATAGTATATACCACTAAAAATCCAGCCAGCTATACAAACGTTTTAAAAGGCTGTTAAAACTCACAGCTGTGATATACACTCTTCTTAAGTGCAAAAATAGGAATCATTTATAGTGCTTATTACTATTTATGGAATCATCCTTTACAGTATCTGGCAGGTTTTTCTTGTTCTTAGCGTGCTCTCGTAAGAAAACGTTATTCCCTTGAGCTTTTTGAGAGAAAATGAGCTGGCGGTCTTGCTCTTGGCGAGCTTTTCCTCAGGCTGGGTGCTTTGATGGCTTCGGGCACCTCCTTGGCCAGCACGCTGTCCCCCAGGTGCTCAGCGCCAAGAGCTGCCCTGGGCTCTGAAATCCGCTTGCGCAGGGGCCGGGAGGCTGGGTGCCTGCTATCGGCGTCTCGGCTGGGACGGGTCTCCACCAGGCTGGGCAGGCTAGCTCCCTCCCTGCCTGCAATCCGCCAGGATGCAATTGCCTTCAGCCATCAGGCAGCTGGCGTTTTGTTGTCGAAGGGGCACCTAATATTACGAGCTCATCAAACAGCGTGGTGCCTCCCAGGCTGGATGTCAAGGCGGCGGAGGAGGGTGTCGTTTGATGCACAATACACTTTGGTTCTAGTACAAAGCTTTTGAAGGATTGTCTAAATGGGTTTGCTGCTAGGCAGTTCATGGCTGTGTCTTCTAATACTTCCTTGCGTGCTCCTTGCACTGAGCAGGCATGTTATCTGGTTCCAATTCTATAGAAAATTAGTCATATCTCAGGAAAAACATTTAGGAGTCATCATCACTAAACTGATAAATATTGTATAACTGCTGAATGTTCAGCAGCAGTAATTAAGGCTGCTAGGAAGCTTGCAATTAGTAATGGGGAGAGGGGAATCATAAAAAGTAAAGCTAGTCAAATTATTTATTGCAGACATTTAGACCTTGATCATCCAGAGACCCTCATTTTTAGTAAGTGTATACTGACTAGTTACTTTGATTTTGGCTGTGGGCTGCAAGATGTATCTTTTTCTTTTTTTTTGGTAAATGTATTGTCTTTGAGGAAATGAGAATTTTTCCACACCATTTGCTATATGAAACTGTTCGACCAATGTTCTCTGAAATCAGATTCAAGCAGAGGCTTGCATATGAACTGTTGGTGGTGTGGCGTGGTCGTTCCGCAAGCTGTAACGGGGCCCTGTTGCACCATAGCTGTTAGTTGCTTGGAAGCTCAAACCCTGGTTAACTACTGCTATGTCAGGTAAAACGTGCCTTTCCTGTTGATGTGTTTTTGGATGCAGTTTGCAAATATACCACAATTTGCTTGCAAAAGAGAGTTCTTTGAACTCAGGTTGTTATATGTTTGTGCAAATATACTAGCCTATATGGGATGGCCAGGACTGTGGGAACCCGGGACAATAGAGTCCCTGTCAACAGAGATGTCAGGGCAACTGGCAACAAGGATAGTTAGCAACAAAAAACTGCTTGAACTGGCAGGAGATACATAAGACAAAAGAAAGAGGCAATGAAAAGAGAATATTATTAATTGCTGCAAAATAACCATTTGTTGCCTCAACTTGGCCAAAAGCACTTTCTCCTAACTTTCTAATTGCTTTTCTGATGAGTTGGAGATTCACTCACCCCTCTACAGACCCACCAGGCGTGGCTGCTCATATTTTCCGTATTCATCTGCCCTGTATGCTGGGGACTTTGCTTTATGAAAGTTAAATACGGATCAGTCCAGGTGGCATTTCTCTGAGTATCTCAACCTCACCAATTACTGTTAATAAACATTCACTGAATGTTTAATTTTTACTTCTGTCTGACTCAGATATCCCTGCTTATTAATCCCTGAAGGATTTGAAGATCAACTGTTAGACACAACTATTGAGTGAAATCACAGAAATACCCTTTGCAGGGGAAGGAAAGTTTCAGCTTCCAAGGCTGTGCTAGTTGGTAGGTGGCAGTTACATGATGCAGTACAGTAACTTGCCTTTATCTGAAGTACCTTTTGCATCAAACCCTCATAAAGAAATACTAATTTTCTACCACTGCTTCATTGTTTTTACTGCGGTGAAGTCACCCTCCGTTAGGTAAGTGCTGCTGGGCAGCGAACCAGGTTGTGCTGCAGTCCTTTCTTGCCTTCGACAGCCATGACAAGCTTAGCAGACTAGTTCTCTCTTCTTTCTGTATGCAGAAAGATTAACCCACAAATGCACTTGCCGTATGTTAAAGGCATCATCTGAATTAGGTGCTTTCCTACTTGGTAAGTGAAGATTTTCTTTAAGCAGCATTTTCAGTTTACATTTCAGTTTACGTTCTGGAGAAGAGAGTTGTCAGACTATGTACTGAGCAGATCAGAGGACTGCAGGCATTCATTTTTCATTTTAAGCTTTATTAAAGAAAGAATTTAAGACAAGTGTTTTATATTCAGTTTTAGTTGGTGCTAAAATGAAATCACAGGCCAAGCTGAAAGAGCATGTGTAAGAGCTGGGTGCTGAGAAGTAGACTAAGCCCATAAGGTAAATCTGGATGTGCAAATACCAAAGGGGCAAAGGGCCTCTGCTGCACGTCTGTACTCATCTGTGAAAACTTTCCGTCTGCACTGTGCTTCTTTCCTCCTTTTGTTTATTGCTCTGCTGTCTACTATTTTGATTCTGAATTATTTGTTTACTTTTACAGAGACCGGGCATTGTGCTGCCTGGGAGCCATGGATGGCTCGCAAAGCAAGGCTGCTGGTTACAGTATTGTCTTGGAAGGAGTTAAAGTATGGAAGTTTTACTCTTTGGGATGGTTCCCATTTCTGGAGGAAGAACTTTCCATTCAGTTCTCAATTCATACAATGCGTTGCTATGTTTTTGCATGGCAAAAGCTCTGTGAGCTTTAATCATTCCTGCTATTCTGAAATGTTAACATAGTGCAACGCTTCTGTTTCCCCTGCAAAGCTGTGTGCCACTCCAGTAACGTGAATCTGCCCTGAAATCAGCTTTAATGGGCATCTGGAGAATTCTTCTATGGGGAGAAAGTCCTGTGGGGGGGAGGCATAAATATGCTGTGCCCCTCCGAGATCCCTGCCCTAACTGGGGAACAGGAAGCTTTGCCGAGCTCTCCCCCTACTCATGAAGTTACTTTACCAGCAGCTTGTCAAGCTTAGTCCGACATGGTAATCCTGTTTTTGAGCTATTTGCAGTTCCAGCAATAATCCTGATTGTTAATTCGGGTACTAGCTCTCTACACAGAACAATTTTTCTGGGAGGCATCTAGTATCGTGCAACCCGAGCATCCGCAATCACGGCGTCTTCCACAGCCTCTGGCAAAGCTTCTTACAGGTGCAGGGCTACTTTGTCAGCGTTACGGGTGCTGCTCTTCTACTCGTTTTATCTCCAGATGAGTACGAAACCCATCTGCAAACCAGACCCCAGATCTCAGGTTGGGCACACGGAAGAGGAGGAACAATATCAGTAATTACCACTTCAAATTTTAATCTTTTTTATTCGGCAGCACAGTTCTGGCTATATGAATCTAGCTTTATGTTGGTATTAAATACACCCATCTGCCACAGTAGTCCAGAGGGAGAAATAATTATGTATGTAGGCGAGAGATGTTGTTATGGGTTGGAAACACGCCATAACAAACAAAAAGGCGGTTCTTTAATCCTGAGGTCTTGGCTTCTGTACTCTTAAAGGCTCCTCGTGTTTGTTAAGCAGTACAAGGTTTCGATAGGTTGTCCTCTTTGTATTTAATACGCGCGTCTCAGATTCCTGGGCAGAAAAATAGCGCTGAGTGCTGCAGTTTAGCACGTGATGGGATGATTTACAGGAGTGAGAGCAGAGGAAGGGCATATAGATTCACATTGGCATGCCACCAGCAGGCTGGAACAAAAAGTATTGATCAAAAGTACTTTTAATTGTTTTTTTTTTAGTAAGGAGATTGTTACATTAGGTTGAGTTTAGACATGATAAAATTAATATTTGTTCTTTTACTTAAATTTCACTTTCATACAGAGATTATCACAGAAAGTCATATCCTTATTTCAGCAAAATTCAAATTAACATGATATGGTAGAAGGTTGGTTTTGAGAAAAAATCATAGGAAAAATTCTGAAGAACCACTCTTTCACCACCATATTTTATCTGGTTTTCATTTCCCAAGCTTTTCTTAACTGTGACACCTGGTAGTACTGACAAATTTATATATTCATAATACTGTATGAATTGCTAATTTATGTTTTTGTCAGTCTAACATCAGCATGTGTTAGTTTATTACCAAAGTTACATTATTGGTACTTAACCTTGATCCTGGTTAATATGGAAAACAATTTTACCAAAGAACTGTATTTTCCCTTCTAAGAGCAAATAAAGGTACAAATAATTGACTTACGTCAAGCAAATTGACTTATGTCAAGAAAATCTCTTAAGCCTACATTTTCCCTCCTTGCATTTTTGGAAAGCTAAGAAGTGTCTTAATAGGATTGAAAGGAACCATTCCAGCAACGGATGTCTGTGTTGTATGGAAAATCTCAATTATCTAGGCAAAACAGAAATCCCCCCAAGTGAGGAAACACTGCTGTTTCCCGTGGCTTAGCTCGCTGGCTGGTTCCTGGGGTTTCTTGTCTCTTGCCACTGACGCAGAGAGATGGGAGCTTCCTGGCAGAGGGACCGGAACCAAACTGGATTTTGGTTCCCTGAAGACCCGCTGCGTCGCTGATGAGAGAGGGCACGTTGTAGGCAGGGAGCTTGGACTGTGCAGGGCAGTAAACCACTGAATAACAGCTGCATAGGGAAGTATTTCAACTGATATTAATGAAAAAACTGATAATTACGAAAAAGCGTTCTCCGGTTAGGATATGCAATAGGTTTTCCCTGCCTGCTTTGAAAGCTTTGCAGGTATTATCCTCAACATGTGCAACGCAGAGGCAAGAGACCCCAAAGTGCCTTTGAACAGATGGGGGCTCTAGCCGTAGGTGGAGGGAAAGGGTGTCTTTCTCTTGGAAGTGGATCTGAGCTAACGTGCAGAATTCATTTTTGTCATAAGAAATGTATACTGTGAAATTTCCCCCAAAACCCACTGTGCGGCAATTATAAGTGATTAGAGTTCACTGAATCACAATGCTGTGGTTTCTTTTGTTTGGTTTTTGTTTTCAGCAATAAAGTTTCTGTTAAATGGAAAAGGGAAATGCTATATATAAAACAAAGCACAAAGTTAGGGGAAACATCAATTTACTTATGATATTCCAGGAACAATTAGAAATTGCCCATATACTACAGATACCCAGGTATTGTCATATTTATCACAGTTCATAGTAATTTTATGACGAGAAAAAAATTGTAATGCGGTTTTAGAAGAAGCTTTTACAGGGCCAATTTTTATGCCTAGTTCAGCCCAGGGAAGGAAGGTTGCAAAAAGTGATAGATAACATATCTGACTAACTTATAATGGAAGTTACTTTTCAAAGCAAATTCCTGGGTGTAAATGAATTTTTCATACCAAATGAAGTGGATATATTTTTATCATTTTGTCTTGGCTTGAGTTTAACTTGATTTATTTTTCAGTTATCTGAAGAACTGTAAAATCACCACAGACTAGTTGAAGTTGGCAGGGATCTCTGGAGATCATCTGGTCCAAGCCCTACTTGAGCAGGGTCAGCTGGAGTAGGTTGCCCAGGACTGGGTCTGGATGGGTTTTGAATGTCTGCATGGATGGAGAGTATCTCCTCTCTGTGCAACCTGTTCCAGTGTTTGACCACCCTCACAGTTATAAAGCTTTTTCTTATGTTTAAAAGGCATTTCCTGTGTTTCAGTTTGTGCCCTTTTTTTCTCCTGCCACTGGGCACCACTGAGAAGAGCCTGGCTCTGTCTTCTTCACACCCTCCCCTCAGGTATTTATAAACACAGGTACGATCCCCCTGAGCTTTCACTTCTCCAGGCTGAACAGTCCCAGCTCTCTCAGCCTCTCCTTGAATGAGAGATGCTCCAGTCCCTCAATCGCCTTTGTGGCCCTGGATTGCTCCAGTATGTCCATATCTTTCTTGTACTGAGGAGCCCAGCACCTGGACCCAGCACTCCAGTTGTGGCGTCACCAGTGCTGAGCAGAGGGGAAGAATCACCTCCCTCAACCTGCTGGCAATGATCTACCTAATGCAGCCCAGGATGCCGTTGGCAGCCTTTGCCATGGGGGTGGGTTGCTGGCTCACGTTCATCTTGGTGTGCACCAGGACCCCCAGGTCCTTCTTTGCAAAGCTGGCCTCCAGCCCGCTGGCGCCCAGCCTGTCCTGGTGCCTGGAGTTTTTCCTCCCCAGGGGCAAGACTTTGCACTTTCTTTTGTTGAACTTTGAGATTCTTGTCTGCCCATTTCTCCATCCTGTTGAGAGGTCCCTCTGAATAGCAGCACACCCATCTGCTGTATCAGCCACTCCTCCCCGTTTTATATCACTGGCAGACTTGCTGAGGGTGCACTCTGCCCCATCGTCCAGGTAATGAATGAAGATGTTGAACAGTATTGATCCCTGGGAGACACCACTAGTGACTGGCCTCCAGTCAGTTTCAGTCCACCTCACTCGCCATTTACCTAGCCTGTACCTCATCAGTTTGTCTATGAGATGTTATGGGCGACAGTGTCAAAAGCCTTGCTAAAGTCAGGGTAAACATCCACTGCTCTCCCCGTGTCCACTGAGCTAGCCATTTCATTGTAGAAGCCTATCAGGTTGGTCAGGCATAATTTCCCCTTTGTAAATCTACGCTGACTACTCCTGTTTATCTTCTTGTCCTTTGTATTGTTTTGGTTATCAGGATTATTTGCTCCATTATCTTCCTCAGGATTGAGGTGCAGCTCACTGACTTATAGTTCCCCAGATCCTCATTCTTGCCCTTCTTGAAGGTAGAGGTGACATTTGCTGTCTTCTAGTCCTCAGGAACCTCTCCCGATCACCATGACCTTTCAAAGATAATTGAGAGTGACCTCACAGTGACATCGGCCAGCTCTCTCAGCACTCATGGGTGCATCCCATCAGGTCCCATGGACTTGTGTGTGTTCAGTTTGTTTAAGCATTCCCTAACTTGATCCTCTTCCACTGAGAGTAAGTCTTTCTTGCTCCAGACTTTCCCACTGTTTTTAGAGACCTGGGATTTATGAAGGCCAATCTTGCCAATAAAGACCGAGGCAAAGGAGGCACGTATTTTTGAAATCGAGTACCTTGGCCTCTTCTGCATCCTTTTTCACCAGGTCCCCTGCACCATTCAGCAGTGGAGCCACATTTTCCTTACCCTTCCATTTGTTGCTGATATGCCCGTAGAAGCTCTTGTCACCTTTCATGTGCTTCACCAGATTAAACTCCAGGTGAGCTTTGGCTTTCCTAACCCTGTCTTTGCGCTCTCAGAAAGGGCCTCTGTATTCCTCCTGGGTCACGTGTCCCAGCTTCCACTCTGTATGCTTCCTTTTTGTGTTTGAGTTTAGTCAAGATCTCCTTGTTCATCCATGGAGGCTTACTGCTGCTTTTGCTTGATTTCCTGTATGTCAGGGTGGACCATTCTTGAGCTTGGAGGAGGTAATCCTTGAAGATCAAACAGCTCTCCTGGACCCCCTCTTCACTCCAGGTACTCCTAGGCATAAAAAGCAACCATTGACATCTTGAGTTATGGAAAGAAGTGTCAGAAAACAAACTCAACAGCCAGAATCGATCAGAGAGCAAAGGCTAAATAGCATCTGTACTCTTTTTTCCTAGTTGACATACTGTTAGTATGAAGGACTGGGCAGTATATCTCAAGCTATTGCTCTGTAACTGCAAAAAGGGATGGATGTAGCAAAGGATGGCTTGGAAGGGTTTCTGCTGAACACTGTTCAGCAGAGTGTTTCGGGATGTATCATTGGGGAGCATCGGCGGGAATAGCTGACGCTCAGACGTGTATGAGCTACTTCTGATCTGTGCTGGAGGCAAGTCTGAGTAGGGAGGCCTGAGCCACGGTGCTGTCTGCAGGGGATGACTGACGGCAGAAGTCATCCTTTCCTGCCTTCACAGTTTTGGAGAGTAGCTCTCTGCAAGTAGGTCTCAAATCTGTAAGGCTCACCTCGGGTACTTTCATTGAACCCTTTATGAGAAGCTGTGTAATAGCGGGTGTTGTGTGACCTTGAGACGATGTGAGGAGGGAGCGTTCTCTTCCGAGTGCCTTTTCTAAGCCATGCATGTCTTTGAAGGAATTATGCCTAAGAAAAGAGGAGTGGACATGAAGTGGAAAAAAAAGTGAAAAGGGAGGTAAAAAGACAAAAAAGCGTATAGAAGCGAAAGATGCCTGGGCAAAATCCTCAGAAGGGATCAAGCAGTTCAGATACCTGACCCGACTGTCAATGAGGCATTGTGACTCATTTCTGACACCGAGTCTTGCGCTTCTGTCACCTACATGGTTTTGAAAGGGTCATCCTTGACTACTATCACATTTCACAGGATTTACAACTTCGATGGAAGAATTTGCAAAGAAAATGAGATGCCAGTAAAATGAAAATGAAGGAAATGAACTGTGGAGAAATGTCAAGTGAATTATTTCAGAAATGTCTACCATTTCACAGTGTCTTTATCTAAAAATTTGTGTAAGATAGACCCTCTAAGGATTCATATTATCTTAAATTTCATCTGACAGGAAGGGGATTAACTAACACTACCAAATGGATTTAAATAACAAATGTACACAAAAATCATTACCAAAAACATGCTGCGAGCTGCTTTTAGAAACTCTGAGCTTAATGATCAGATATGTTAATAATTCATCCTGGACAGCTTTCTGCTTGGTGACCGAGCAATCTAAGGTATGGGGTAAGGCTCCTGTCTCCTCAGGACCGCAGGTTACTCTTTGCCAGGGCTGTTTTTGATCCAGGCAGTTGCACGTGGCCGTAGGGTCCTCTGTGACCACAGGGCACTGAGAGTCTTCTCAGGTGATCCCGGAGTTGACACAGCCAACCGAAGGAGCAGTTTTAAGTGAGCAAACCGAAGGAGCATGAAAGAAGGATATACATCACCTGGATGAATTCACAATTTGCAAACTGTGCCTTAGCTGTAACAGAGCTAAGGCAGCGTTTCTTAACATTTCCTGTGTTTTGTTCATTGTCAGAGCTGCGTGCCCTGGTGGAGCCAGGACTGAGCCGGATCCTGCCTTGCCCTGGCACCTGTGTGCGGGGTAAAGTGCTGTTCAGGGACTTCGGCTCCCCGGGTCTGGCCCCCTGAGACTTCTCCTGGTGTAAGGACAGCGTGATAACAGCCGCAGGTGAAAAACCCTAGAAATACTGACATTGGAGGTATGCAGGGGACGGGCCCAAAATAGGAATGTTACAGAGTGCCGAAGGCGGGACCCTCCCCTCCTCCCAACAAGCACCAAAACTGCGCTCTGGATTTTAGAGATGCAACACGGACTCTCAATTCCGGAGCGATTTTACGTCCGCAGGAGAACGGCGATACCTGACAGGGACGGCTGACAGAGACAGGTCGCTGCCGGTGCCGTGGTGTCGACGCCTTTGTGGCTCCCCGAGGAGTGCAGTCGTTGAGGCTTCGGACCTGGAGCCATCGCTTCCTCGGAGTAACAGCCCGGCTTCCTCTCCTTCCAGTGCAAATCAATGCCATCCTCTTCGCGTCTCTCCTGAGTACCGTCACACTAATGTGCGGAGTAAGTGCTCCACACATTAAAAAAAAGAAAGTAGAAAGCCATTTATTTGGGATAAAAGCATTGCAAAGCAAATACATATCACAAACAGAAGGTGCAGCTTTCATAGGCACATACCATGACTTCCTGTCTTCCCCCTAGGTCTTGCAGGTCCCACTCAAGTTTGATACGTGTTGGGTTTATTTCTTTTTTTAATAGATCATGGCTGTCTCTTTATGCAGTTTTCCTTCTTTGTACAGCAAGCTTCTTGAAGCAGAACAAGCGTATATATGAACATGTGCAGTAGTGATTTACATTAATTACTCCCTAAGTGATTATTTTCCACAGGAAACTCGCCCACTACGAGATGTCCATAGATGGAGGCAACACTCACAGCAACGATACAATGTGCTTTGAAGATTTCATGTTCCCACTGCCAGAATTGCATTTGTCACATTGGAGAGTATCAGCCTTTTGGAAACTGCTACCCTGAAAAGACAGGCAACATATGCTAGAAATACAAACCTGTGTCGTTACATCTATTGAGGGAACCACTGGTGAAAATTAAATGCAGAATGAGACCATTTTCCATTATGAGCTTGACCATCTTTATGCATCATAGGAGAAAATGTGATATGACCACTTTGTTGACCAGTACAGATAATACAGAAATTAGTAAACCACAAAAAGCTCATAGTTCTCCAGAGTCAGAATGTAATTAATTATTTTCTTTTGGTTTTGAAGAGAGAAGGAAATGGAAATTTGATGTCATCTAAACAGAAAGATGGGAAGCTTAAACAGTAAAAAATGATTGAAAACGCTGGATGTATGCACTAACATAGATGTACAGAGATGTATAGTCTTAGGAAATATGGATGTAAAATAGTTGACCATTCTAAAAATTGTTGCAATAACAAAGGGAAGGGGAATGGAAGACAAGCTTCTAAAGCCCTTATTCTCCACTAGTAGGTGATACCCTGTGTGTTAATTGTTACAGCATGTGTTTTACTTTTGAGATTTTCCAATGGCAATAAAAACATGCATCTTCTACGGCTTTCTGGGTCTTGAAGATGCAGGACTCTCTTGGAAGTATTAATTGCTTTTGCATAAAAGCAATCACCTCCAAGGAGCATTTCCCTCTGCCTGCCTTGGCAAATGATGTGGCTATCTACAAGCTTGCATGACTTCTGCTCTCTTCTCTGCAGGGCTGCGTATGATGTTGTCTCTGCAGCTCTGCCTTGGAGCTGATATCATCTGATATGGATGTGGAGGCTATTTCTTTATGTTTGGATATTATTTGTCCCCTCTTTTCCCTGGTGCTTTATTTTGACAGTATTTTTGAAGTTCCCCGTTGTACGTTCCAGGCTGTGAATAACTCGATGCAGCCTCGTCAGACGTTTCTGTCCTCCGCTGCTTCTGGTGTCCTACATTACCGTTACTGATCCACTGACAGTGATGCTTGGAATGCTATGCCCAATCTGGCACGATATTGTGAATGCCCACCAGGCTGCTGAGCCTTTTACATGAGTAATATTTGTTGTTTCTTTATTCCATTTGGCATATTGTGTGTTTCTTATTTTCCATTTGCAATAGGGAAGATCAGGCACTCAATTTTTTCTAATCCAGCTATAGCAGCAACAGCTCATAGCTGGTTTTGTGTCAAAATTCCCAGTGAAGCCTCTCCTGGTTATTTTAGACAGCCCTAATGTGTCACTCCATTGTCCTTTAAGGTCACTATAGCAATGTGGCCTTGTAGGTTTGGGAGTCGGAAAATGCAAACCAAGAGCCCAGCTCTGCCCCATCCCTGCCCTTCCACTGGCTTGGATGCTCTGGGGACAGCGAGATTTCGCGAGTCCTGGAGAGGTCACCCGGCAAGGGCACCACACAAGCGGACGCACACATGAGTGGCAACCAAAAAGCTTTGGTCAGGGAACTATGGTCAGATGGAACTAATTTCCTTCTTTGAAAAAGTATGAGGCCTCAAGGTTAAGGGAGAAAAAGTAGAGGTTGTATAATTTGCCTGAACGGTTTATTAGAAAAGAGGGTGTGAGGAACAGAACGTTTTACCGTGCCGCTTGGGTGATTGCCGAGACCGACGCGGTGTCCTGGCTTGCTGTTCCACCTAGCAGATGCATGGTGCTCCTCTCTTTGACGATGAATGAACTAGAAAATACCTCAACTTCCTGTTACGACACAAGAACATCATTCTGCTTCTTTCTAAGTTCAGAAAGAAAATATCCATTGAATAGCCTTGATTTCTGTCCGTCACTGCTAACATTTGTTGTGCACCCCATCTATTAATGGGCTTACATGGTTCTTAAGGTCACTTTCGTTGCTGTTACACAACCCCCTCTCTGTCCCTCACAAAACCCAAATGCCCCTTGTTTCTGTATGGTCTCTACTGCTGCCAGATATACCTTTTCCCATGGTGTCTTTAACTTCACTTACCATTTCTTTATGTTTTCCAGGCTGCTTGAAATGGTAATCTGTGCCACAACGGGGAGCAGGCGTGGGATTCTCTACATTGCTGCTGTTGCAGCCAGTGAGTACTGCAGCTGGCTCCCGGCTCTCCCTTCCCTACCGCTTCTCTTCGGTGGCCTGGACCCTCCTTATTTTTTAAACTGCCATTTCACTTCACTCTGCATCCTTTTCTTTAGTTTCTGTCTTTGCATTTGCAGGCAAGAAAAGGAGCTCACTGGACTGAGCGCTCTCCCTCTTTGCCTCCTTCTTTGACCTTCTAAATGTTGCGTTGCAGGAACTTTTCCTTTGATATTTTTTCCAGGAAACCCAATTCCAAGGCACTTCCTTCCTTCCTTGCCAGAAAGCAAGACTACATTGCAGCATTATTGAAACCAAATCCCAGACATAAAATCTTTGCGCTTTTATGTAGATATATCTATGTGGGTATGTATACATGTGCACAAGATAGGGGACATATATACATATGTATATATGTACATATGTACACATACATATGTATGTGTGTGTGTGTGTGTGTATAAATAGTAATGCACCTAATGGATGATAGCGAATGCTACGTTTACCTTTTAAGAACAATCTTCTATTTTTCTAATGCATTTTTTAGAGACAAAGTCAATTTTGTCTGCAGAAAAACACTGAAAACTAAGGGTTGTGAGAAACCGGATTTGTTGTATCTTTTTGAAATGCCAAAGAATTAGAAGGGGAAAAATGCCAGTCATATTATTGTGCCCCTGGTATATTTAAGCCTTGAACTTCAAGGCCAAAGAGGTCTATAAAGCAGATTTTTAGACAAGTGTCTTTATTACTGTTACCTGGGTTGTTCTACAAATCCCTTTGGGTATGGGTGTCATTCCTGGCTGGATGTGGCAAGTCAAAAGTACAAATTGAAATGAGGATATAGTCACCCTCTCTACACCATATCCATTTACCTTCCAAATGCTCAAGGCCTGGAGGAGTAGAGCTGAAGTGTTTTTTGTTTTATTTGGCCACTCATTGACTTAAAAATAGGGGAGTTATTTGCTGAAAGAGGGAATAGTCTGGAGTGAAGTCTCTCCCAAGGAAATTGAATCTGTTTTGAGTAATTCTGCCAAAAAATGCCCACCAGACAAATGCAAAAGCTAGTTCACATATATCGTACTCTGAAACAGGCTCTGACTTAGCAATTTGAGTACTGCCATATATTCTTTCTGTTCCACTGACATCTTTGAATCTGCTCCACATTTATATTTTTATATATATATAATGCCAAGTTTTATATTTTTTTGCCAAGCTTGCAGTACATAACTAAACGTAACATTTGGGACTATGACAATGTTTGGACAGAGTAACACGGCTTCAGCGTCAAGCATAAAAAAAAAAAAAGATTAGGCAGTCCTTGTAAATGAAAATTGCTGTTCATGGTAATTCAAAGTAGGAGATAATGACTGACTAATTTGAATTAAATCAGTTAGTTTTTGCTTAAAATGGAAAACTAGAAAAATTCTAAATCTAGCACAGAAATGATGAAACAAGAATCAACAGGTCGGGGAGAGGAATTGCAATAACTGTAAAAATCTCAAAGGCAAAGAACTGCTATGAATGCCATCAGTCTCAAACTGTGACTTAAACCCGCTGTACGCGAAGAAGTGACAGCGTCATTTAATATGAAACTCAGTCCTGGTTTTCCGAAACAAAGACTTGAGTCTGAAAATTAGACGGTTAATTTAACCCACTCTGCCATTAGTGTAGTAGAAATAACTAATACAGACAAATGTGTCCTCTTTACAAGTTTTTTTCCTCTAAACAACACATCATTTAAAAATGAATTTATCCTTCAAGGGCAGTAATACCCAAGGGTATTACTATAACACAAACAGGATTGTTATTTTGCAGCAGAGAAAATCTCAGAGTTTTTAGTACAGAGGAATGTGTTAATAAATGTTGCTCAGTGTATTACAGAATTGCATAATTGGGCCCATTACGCAATTTTGTCTCTGAAGCAGTTGAATCCATTTATTTTCTAATTTAGGGTATATAAGCCATGTACTACTTGTTGCTTCTGTTGATAAAATACACTCTAAAAAATGGTTTAAGCAGTTGCCCAGTTTACCGTAGGTTTACCTTTTGCATGCAGCCCTTACGATAACTACCCAGACACGTCCGTTTTGCTCTGCGCGACGCTACCTCTCCCAGTTGGCCCGAAGCACACCCGGAGAGCCAGGAGCCAGGAGGCTTTCTCATCCCTCTTGCACTTGTTTGGCAACCTAAGGATAGAGGGGTTTCATCTGTGTCCTCCGGATTTCCTGCTTGCTGCAAGCCCAGAAGCATCCCTAAAAGGTGTGAATTATTCTTCCGTGGGCACTTCCTGACTTTGTAAAGTGAACGTACCGCTGAACAAGTGGAGAGGCATTCACCGTCAGGCTCCTTTCTCTTCGTTTGGTTAGTTAGGCTTTCTCGTTTCGACGTTTTCTTGGCTGTAGCAGCTGAGTTTATGAAAACAAAGTCCCTGAAATGGGTCTGGAAGCTACTCCCCTGCATTTGGTCACGGGGATGGCGGTGCCTGGCCGGACCTTCGCTGCGGACCAGGGTCTCCTCTCGATGCCGCGCTGACGAAGAGGTAGAGGTTTCCCAACGCGCTCTCTGCTGTGGCGTTTAATAACCCGGGACTCACGTGCGTGGGCCCAGCGCCTCAGCCAAATTTCCAGCCTCCTTATCATCCCCTCACCGGTGCCTTGCTGGTTTGGCTGTACGGACAAGGAGGGAGGTGGGGCTGACAGCCTTGCTTCAGCATAACCTAAAACATGGGCCCAGCATAGGACAGGTTAAGTGGCAGCTGGTTTGTGGGCAGGGGATAGTGAACAGTAAGGGGAAGAAAATCAAAAGCAGGATTTTTTTATGTCACTAAGAGAAATCTTTATTTGGAAAGCGGAGTGGCAAAAAAGAATGTTTTAATATAAGATACTTTTATTACAAGGCACTTAAAAAGAAGGAAGAACATCTGAGTTTAGAAGAGTAAGAAAGACCAGAATGAAAGTAACTCATGCACTTAGTTCCCTCTCCCTCTGAGTGTGGCTGTACTAAAAGAGCCTTTTTGCACAAATTCTGCTTTCCTTATTGCTGTCTTGTACAAATGCTTTCAGTTGTAATGGCTCCAGGAGCACATTGTTTATTGGCATAGATAGCACTCAGGCACAACAGCCATTTAGGCCCGTCTTTCCCTCCATATTGAGTTAAAATTGAGACCTTCTCTGCTTCAAGGGATATGTGTGTAGCACAGGCAGTACCTGCTAATATGGTGAGAAAAAATTCCTCTTGAATTGAAAAGCAGAATTACTCAGGTAAACTTCACTGCTAGCGAGCTTAGCAATGGGGTGTGTTGTTATTGCAGTCTACCTGCTGAGCTCATGGCAAAAAAATGGCATCACTGACTCTCTACTAATAATTATGGAACACACAATTTCCAGTAGATGGTTTAATTGCTTTTTCCCTCAACAAAATACGTTTTACAAACCTCAGCCTATTATTATTTATGATACATTTAGAGCTTTTTCAGTAATCTCAGCAGTGAATTATTTTACATGCATAGAACATGGGAAAGTCAGAGGTGCTAATGCTCAGCACTATGAAGCCCCATGAAGTATTTGCACTATTGCTTTTGTTGCCGTGGTTTGCTTTGCCATTTGCACATTAAAATCTGAAATTATGATAATCTTTGAACTATAAAAATAAATATAATGGCTTTTAAAATAGGTTTTCGGTGTAATGAGCTACAGCAACATCATTGTATTTCTTTATTTGCATCTATGTTTTCTAAATACTTCGGATCTGTTATCCTGTGGAGAGATAAACTTACACCCACGCAACCAGCACTTTGTTTGCAATTCACAATCCAGGCCAGCTTGCAACTGCAGTTGTTACCAGCTGAGTACTTTCAAGTGATCTAGGAGAATTATTTAGTGGCCTGTTTCAGTGCTGAGGAGAGGACTGTTTTTATTACCAAAACCATCACTGAAATCAATGCTTTGTCGGCAATTAGCTTCCTGGTTATGAAGAGCTAGATCAAAAATGGACTGGGCTGCTGTAACCAAAAAGCCCTATGGCTAGTTATGCAGTGCCAGGAGACGCTCTTGTAGCCTATCTAATGAAGAAATAGGTCCCTAAAACTAGGATTTGCGTTTGTCGACACAATTAATTTGGGAGCCTGGAAAGGAGAGTGGTTTTGGTCTCACGGCAGCCCAAGAGACCTGCAGTGCCCACCTGCAGGATACTACCTTACCTAGCAGACTGCGGGAGTTTGCAAAAGTGGCTATTTTGCACTGAGAACATTGCTTCATGAAGCAGAACGTGCTGAAAACTTGTGGGGAGGAGGGAGAAGAGAGTGCAAGCTTGCCTGGGTACCAGCACAAAGTGACGTTTGCCTGGTGCCCGCTGCTGGGAGGTCGAAGCCAGAGCTCAGATCTGCTTCTCCCAGGCTCAGGACCTTCAGGGCACCGAGGCTCCCTTGGAAGGGTCCAACTTGGCTATGCTAAAGGGAGAACTCTACTACCCTAGTATGATGTCTACAGCTACCAACATTTATTAGCTATCCTGATTTTGTGAATGTGGAAAAACACAAAAAATGATGCTATAATCTGAATATTTTATGTGGTGAATGCAGAATTTTAAGGTTTAATTTCGTCTGTAGTCCGGATAGTGGACTTAGGAGATGTCAATACTAAATTTATTTTCAGACCTTCTCATAACGGTACAACTACAAATTATTTTCTCTGTAAGGATTCATACCTCCTCCATGGTCACCTCTATGGTGACTACTCTCTAGTCAAATGATATCAGTTAAAGTCTTTCTTGCCTCATAGGAGATTTGAGTATTCAGGTCTTCTGGACATGTGACTACTTATCTGCTGTTTAAATAATGAATTCAGAACTCGTTTCTGAAAATCATTATCTTTATTGGAACAATTTTGGATTAAAGCCACAGAGGCAAAAGCACACTTTCTATCTAATCAATTCAGTGCTTTTAATTCCATATAAGTTCTAGAATAATGAAAGCCTTTCTGACTCTCTCTAGTGCTCCTGTGTGCCGACTGTGCTCTCATCACCGTTTCAGGTTGCATTAGCATGCTGAGCTGAAGCACAGGCTCCAGCATGCCGTGCCATGCAGTATGCACAGACCTGTGCGAGGCCTCTGCCGGCATGGCGGGGCATGGAAAGGAGGGTGGCCTCGTGGCTTGGAATGCCCCAGGGCTACTTTTTCTTCTAGCAGCAGGACATTTTTGCTCCGCACTGTGCTAATACTGTTCTTTGTTAACAGGAGAGCCTTCTGGTGTCTTGGCACCACACCACGTTATGACATGTAGACCTACTTTATCTCAGCAAAGCACTTTTGCAGTGACTTGAGCTACATGAGGAAAGAAACCAGCTGCTTAAGTATGTATTGGAAAGATGTGTGAAGAGGGAAAAGTGTGAATGAACCTGCTGCATTGCCCCTGCGTGAGGTGTCCCCTACAGCCATCTGCGATAGTCCTCGTGCAGAGGCCTTGCGCTATGTACACTGTGTTCATTGGCAGCTGGGGGCCTTCTCTCCCTCCTCTTTTCTTCCTTGCCTTCCTTCCTCTCTCTCTTTTTCTCTCTCTTTTTCTGCCTTTCTTTCTCTTTTCTTCCCTTTTCTTTTCCCCTTCCCTTTCTCCATATAGCTGTTACGTGACAGGGATCCCATTTGCAGTGTCAGAAGCTTTTGTTATCACATGCAATATTCTTGGGTGTCAGTAGCATTATTCCTGCTTAGCTTCTCTGCTTGAAGCTTAGCTGGCTTTACCTTGCACCAGGATGCAGCAGGTTGGATACGTGGACCGGTGCTGGATCTCACTGGCTGTGAGGGCCTCCGGTCGTGTTTTCAGCACTGCCGTGGGGAAAACGTGATGCAGCCGGCGTCACAGCTTTCCCTGGCATGTGTGTGCTACCCACTCAGTGCTCTGGGAACGCTCCAGCTGCTCAGTCATGGATGGAGCCCAGTGAACTTCTTGTTTCGTGACCTCTGTGAGACAGACCTTTAGATATCTTCCCTTATTTGATTCTTCATTTTATTGCTCCCTTGAAAATTACTTGAAATACACAGTTAATCGATACTATTCTGTACGCATCCGTGGCTGAATTTTACTTGCACTGTTGCTGCTTTGTAGGGATTTTAAACTATGCCCGTATCAGAGTAGAAGCTTTACTTGACTGCTGTACGTAGCCTGGCAAATTTGAACTCTATATAAGGAATGCAGTTTTTGAAAAGCTATGTTAAAATGAAGTTTTTAGATTGTAAAGTCAAGCACTTGAAGGTCAGATTCATGTTTGTCCTGGCAACCTTAATGCTTCACCATACATTTCCATCCTGTGCATTGAATGGAAAAAATACCGTGCGATGATGTGATTACAGAGTGTATTATAGTGCAATAATTCCTCAGAAAGACAGCTAAAGACTGACTGCAAGCTAATCTATCCAAAACTAATATAGCAGTCCCAGCACAAGCTGGACTCAGGCCAGGATGTAAGACAGAAACGGCTTTTATGATGCTGATGAGTGCTTTTTAGCTGTTGTTGTTTGGAGAATAGGCATGCCCTTTTATCCTTCTAGACCACCATGGCACGCGTTCCTGTACCTCTGTCCTGCCCAAAAGTAAAGGCAAAATCTGTAAGAACATATTGATACATTTTGAGCTTGTTTTCCAAGAAGTGATGACAGAAGATTGCATTTCTGCTGGTAGACCTGGCCACGAGTTTCCACAGACTCAGTTTCCTGCCAGGTGGGTCAGTGGCACAACCTGATTTCTCAATGTGCCATCTTTTACCGTATGCAATGCTGACACTGTAGGGAGAGTCCAGCCCTAGGAACAGACCAGCGCACAAAGCTCCTGAGGCCAGCGGCTGACTCGAAAGGAGGAAGCCACAGCGATGGACAGGGAACCGCTGGATGTAATACTTCAGTGTGATAAATTAAATAGTAGGAAGGTAAGTGCCGGACTCAAGAGCTCCGTGTTAATTATGGCAGAATTGCACGAGGGGTCCTTGGGAGCTTGGCTGCGGAGGCACATGCTGGTGGTGGTGCTAAGGCCCGTCCCTGCCTCCCTCTGCAGCTGCCTGGGGTTTCGAGCTGTTTTCGTGGCAATGTGTCTGCTGAGCGGCTCTGCCTTTGCTGTGCCATAGACCTGCAATGTAGTTCAATGTAGACCGGTCTCTTCTGTTGTTATTTTTGACAGCTTCCTGAAGGATACAATTGAGATAGAGAAAGCGGCATTTTTTGACAGTTTATAGCTCAGCTAGACCTGAAAAGAATGTAAAGGGACAAGTGAATGCGCATCTCAGACTCCAAGGCTTTGTCTTTACTGAATTTGAAGACCTGCTTCAAAGAATTGGGACTTAAAAGCTTTTGTTAAAACACCTCCATCACAGATAGTTTTCATAAAGAAAAATACAAAGGAATTTAAAAGAAAGTACTTATTATGGAATTTACTATATCATTTGATAAAATCTCCGGTTATCAAACCAAATTGAAAGAAACTTTGGAAATTTCAAGATACTTTCAGAATAAGTGGATGTTCCTGCTATGTTTCTATCTAATGGATCAGCTAAAATGACAGCTAAACAGAAAATCCATTAGAAAATTTATATGTGTACTGTTGCTTGGAAGTTGGAAGAAAACATATTTTGATGTTTAGATACAAGAAGTGTGATGTTCGGGGACTGGAATAATCCCCATAGGACGCAGTTCACTCGCAGTACATCATCCAAGGACAGGCAGCTTCAGGCGCCACTTTAATTTCCCAGTGAACTTCACAGTAATATTTATTGTGCAGACAAAAGAAACTGCATCTAGTGAATATTTATATCAGAAAGGGAAGGATTTTTTAATAACTGGTAGTGCATAAATCCATGAATAGGAGAGACTGGAACAAAAATTGAAAGGTCTAACTATGCAGATAGTTTGGTTATCGTTTCTAATTAGAAAGGAGTAGAGAAGGTAAGTATTGCAGTCATGATTCATTTTTATATAGGTAGAAGAGTAAGAGTTTCAAGTCAATATTTTGCAAGACTGTTCCCGCAGCATGCATGCTGTAAATCTGCTGGGTGTAGGCCTCGTCTGTCATGTCACCGGCTGTTGCCGGCGCGCAGTTAATAGCGTAGATCATCCTGCGCTGATGCGCCTGTACAGCGTTCTCATGTGCTGTGGCCTGCAGAGGCGTGCAGAGTCACTTCTGCTGTATAACAATGTCCTGAAAGAGAACGTCAGGAATCTTGGTGCTTGTCTTCTGCAGAAGTAAGACCCATCTTCAGATTTGGGTATGTGCTCGGTGAAACACCCCGCTAAAATCCAAGCCGAATGTTTGCATCTTTTGGCAGTTGCCAGCTCCGCATGAGTTACAGTAAGTCTGACGCTCTTTGGTCTTCATTTTTTCTCCCAGTTGTAACTCTCTGACTTCAAGTGCTGTGGCACTCTTTAGCCTCCTTAGTAAGAGAAACATAGGTTGCTTAGGGTCTTGTCCAGGTGAGTTTTGAGTATCTCCAAGGATATTGAAAATATGAGAAAATACTGGGTAATTTAGAGGCAGAAATGAACAGTAGTTTAAATAGCTAATTTTATTTGAAGTGCCATGTAAACTTCAGATTGGAACATCATAGCTTGAAAACAAAAGCTCCTACTGAAATTCCCAAAACCACTGTGCCACTTCGGATTGGCAGCCAGGATCCGTGAACATCTCATTAAACAAATCCTTCACTTACAAAAGAACATGAAAGATGAAGAAAAAGTTGCATATATTTCTGAGCAAAGGAAGATCACATGGGTAATGGAAAAAGTTCACAAGACTTGAGAGTGTGCTAATGTTGGGATCAGGGTAATAAAATCTAGCTGATGGAGAGCGCTGGCAAAGTCAAAATACCTTATGAGAAACAGTCGTTGAGACGGGCAGAAATTTCCTCGGTGAGGATAAATCCCTGAGCAGCTGAGGGAAATGCACCCGAGGGTAGAGGTGTGTTTTTCAGTTTGTTCTCAGTTTGGCTTCCACTTTGTTATGTCAAACTCCACTTGCACATTGGTGCATTGGTGCCAGCGGCAGAACTCCCCCCTGTCCAGAAAGACAGCGAGAGGCTTTTCAAGCAGTGAGCGTGCACCCTGGCAGGGGCCAGCCCCCGAGCTGCCGGGGTGCTCTGGTTGCAGCACCCACATATAATGTCACCCCTTGGTCCTGCTCACAGAGCAGGTGTGAGTTTTGGCAATTGCAAAGACGGAGGACCTCTCCTCCATGGACCTCTCCTGCAGGACCTCTCCTGTGGAACAGATGTTGAAACAGAAGCTACCACCTCTGAGCCGTCCATCCTCAGGCCCTCGGCTGAGGTGTGCTAACCGAGGACTGCGGCACTGGTGGTCCACCTCGCTGCAAAGCACAGCAGGTTAACGCCAACTGTTTGCAGCAGTGGGTTGAGCCAACCTGACTTACTTTGCAATAAATGCCTAGACCAGGTGGGGTGAGTGCATCTCGGCCGCGTGGACGGTGACGCACAGCCAAAGCGGGGTGTCTTCTTCCTCTGCCACAGCTGCTTCGTGGGGAAGCGCTTGGTTAGAGCCCAGGAGGCCCTGCAGATGCCACAGTTTTGGGGTGCTGCGACATGGCCCATCGGAGTGTGTGTGCAATTCGGACGTGTCCGCTGTCGCTCCCAGGAGTAACCCCCAAGAGCCAAAGCTGAGGTCTCAATCTGCGCTAAGAAGGTGGGCTGTGCCGTGTCTCAGAGTGAGGGATGTCCCTGCTCCAGCCTGCTTCGTCTTTTTTGAGCGAATCGTGAAGGTAATTTTAAACACAAAAATATGAAGAAACACACTGGCAAATACTGTCTCTTCTCTTTTCAACACCTGCAGATTTTTCATTGAAAAATGAATTGGTTGGAGGAGCAAATAATATTATAAATCAAGTTATATTTCTATTATAATGATGGAAAACACACTCTTTATATGCCAAATATATTCATGCCATTATATTATCGTAACATTCCTTAAATTGATGATATTTATCAGTTGGGGAAAAAAAATTGCTAGATACAGAGGAAAATAATTAAAGGACAGAGAAGAGTAATAGCAGCATCATAGCAGTCAAGTCTAGCAATGTCTTAACAGAAATATTGATGTTCTTTTGGATATGTATCAAGGAGAAATGAAAAGATAGCAGGGCAATTTCTTTTACAGCTACAACTACAAAATATCTTTAAACTCTCACAGTCATATATACTCAGGAATACTGGCTTGTCTTTGCTTTCTTTGATAGGAAAAATAAAAATCGGTTACAAGGGAGTTTTTGTTTATTTGTCTTTTTGAAAACTGTTGAATGTCATCTATGCTATGCTTAACCTAATGTATCACTGCGAAAAAGAGCAAAAAATACAATCTGCGCATATAGGGGACATTGCGGTGAGACCCAGTGGTGCCGTTACACTTATTTAAGGGGGCTATCAACTTTTTCATCACTTCTTCTCGTTTTTTTTTTTCCAGCTGCTAATAATTTGGCTGATACGTTTGCCGTGGGTGAGGCTTACTGTGTAAATTTACGGGTCAGGAGCATAGTTGTTTTATATACGTGGATTGAATTCAGCTCCGTATTGTCAAGGAAACGCTTTATTTTTTTGAGGGTAAGAGGCACACATCTGGGGACTGTGCACGTGATTCACCAGCCCGATGCATAGTTGTCCAACGACACAGCCACGTCTGACCCAGTGCGGCACCAAAACCCATGTCCACGCTTGCCGTTGCATAGGGCTAAGTCTGTCCTGCCCGGGAAAGTGTGGCGGCCGATGGGCACCTATGAGCGTGTTGTCCGTCTGTCAAGTGCTGCTGGGGGTCTAGAAGCTCACGTATACGTGCACCTAATGTATGAACGTGCCCGAGGTACCTGATGGGCCTTTTCCTGGAAGCCTGGAGTACGGGGCCGTTGCTAGAGCTGTCAGAGCGTATATCGCTAGGAAAGTAATTGTCCGGTCTCTGAGGACCTGCTCAGCGCTTTACACAACAGTTTTTCTAGGCCATAATATGAAGCGTGGCATTGATTTACTGCTGCTGCGCTTGGTAATGCCGGAGCTGACTTCTGAGGCCACCGCTTTCCCCCTTCCGCTGCGGACTCGGGGGCTGAAGCACCTCTCCATCGGCGACTGCGCGCGAGGGGACGCGAGGGAGGGAGGAGGAGAGGCAAGGGGATGGCAACGGCCGAGGGGGCCGGTGGGAGCCCGTCGGTGGAGCCGCCCGCCCCGAGGCCAGGCGCCGAGGAGGAGGCTGGAGCCCTGGCGCCCGGCGCGCAGCCTACGCCTCCCGCCGGCGTTTCCCTGCTCCCGGCGTAAACGTCGCACCGAAAACCCGCGCCAGCGGTCGCCTCGCTCTGGGGGCTGACGCGTTGGCTGCTCGGCATCCGCGGCGCTCCCGTCCCCTCCTGAAATCGCAGGCCAAACAAATAAATAAGGGAATAAATACTTGGCAATTTTACATTTGAGTCGCTCGAGAGCTCTCTCCTAACCGTGACTTCGCCCCGTACTTACCTTTGGGAGACTTGATATATTTAGGCTTATATATTAAGTACAAATAAGTGAGAACTGATAGGTTGATAGATAACTTTTCTGAAGTTTTTCTAACCCACTGCACGCTCGTTTTTAACTCTACCTTCCTTTACGGATGTTCTCGTGAGTAGAAAACAGCTCGTTAATAGTGGCAAAATGGAAATTTCCTCTGTGCAAAATAAATTTAAGCAATACATGAATATAAAATGCTCAGTGTAAAACTACACTCTTCTTTGGAAAAACAAACGTGCATCTACTTTACACAAGAAACTAATGCATTACAGTCATCAAGAAATATGTAATGTTGACTTTAATAGAATTGAAATGAGGATATGCTTGAACTAATAGAGCTGAGGGGAAAACAGGTGAATTGTATTTTGTAGCTAATGTAGCTACTCTGTAGGAGAATAATTTTCGTGCCTGCTGTGACTATAATCCATCAACAGTAGGTAAGTGAATGGGATTTTGGTAACAGCATCTATCCAAAAGTAGAAATTTGGGGTAGCTTCACACGAACGGCTGTGCTTGCACATTGTAATTAATGCAGATGAGCAGAAATATGTTTGTAAACAGTTCCTGTAATGTTACCCAGGCACATTCCCTTGCTGGAGACAAGATGTTGCACAGGCTAGGAGCAAATACGTAACACACACTTCTAAAATTTCTCTTGTTGATTGCAGGTGTAACGAGTATGTTTCTTTCAAACATATCTATCTCTTTGGTAATATCACATTTCTTACTGTTCTTTTACTGTCCAGTACCATATAGTATATACATTTTCTGTTTGCCAAATGAGGACAAGTTTTTGTCAAATAAGGCAGCAGTCATCAGTAGCCCAAACATGAAGGAATATACTGACTGAGTGAGTCAGTAAAAAGATATTTCTGAATTCTAATGGTTCTAGTGCAACATTTATGTTACTACTTACACAACTCAAAACCTGTCAACCTGGCACTGAAAAAAGTCTTGGACTGAAGTAAGGCAAGGGTATAATTTTTGCTAATGGATTATTACATTTAATTTACATGTCCTTTCTCAATAATTTTATGCATAAAAATCATCGGCCTTCTAAATTATGTGAGGCTCTTTCTTCTGTGAGGTTCAAACAATTTGTGAGCCTCATATGTGTAATTATTTTAATTAGCACTACAGCTTTAATGAGCTCATCAGTGTGTGCTGTATCTTTACTGGGTGATATTGAAAGTTATGTTTCTTGTTCAGCTGGTGGTGCAGTGTTCAGCTCCTTCCAAGTCTTTGTGTACTGTCTGATTAGAGGTAGAACATTTTGCTTTTTCATAAAACATCATGCTCTTCGTTTTGGCTGAAATGTCTGTATCCATCTAGTCTACACTAGAACACGTAAATACACGCTGGGCATGTTTAGTAAACTAGTTTTCGTAGCTTTTAAAACACGTTACCTTGGCCTTTCAGGTAATCCCTAATTATTAACGGAACACAAAATAAATAACATTCTTACAGACTGTGAACAGTGTATGCATAATGGATGTGGGGAAACAAATGCAATGCATCTTGTTAATATAGAATAAAGGTATTTCACCAAACCCAGCAAAAGCTTGACATTGAAAACAACTCTTGGGGAACTGTCAAGATGACAATAGAAAAGCATTAATGCTTTATCAATGTGCCATTAGCCCTGCCTGTGAGGCCTGACACTGTACAAAGTCAATAGATCATTTTTATGTTCTGCAATAAAAACAACAAAAAAAAAGAATGGAAATGGAAGCCAATGACCTCTAGGCTACATTAAACGAGTGGTATGAAAAAGATCATTATATGAAAAACATAGAGCCTATTAATTCCATCTGTCTGTCTGACAGTTTGTTTGCTTCTGGTTTGTTTGTTCGCCTGTCACCTGGTTATCAACGCAGAGGTGGAGCTTGGAAGCTCAAGCTCAACGTTAAGAGAGACAGAAAATTTCCCAGTACGAACATAACCACCTTGAAAGCAAACGGTGTTTGTTTCCTCTTCTAGCCTCCTCTTCCAGGGGTGATGAGGGCTGCGTTGGAGAGGCCGTTGAACAGGACGGCACCAGGGCTGGACGTGCAGCCGGCCGGGGCTGCAGGACGCCGAGGAGGCGAGCGGCTCCCCGCGGCCACCGCCGAGCCCCAGCTGCCGTGGACGAGGGACTTGCCTGAGCACCGCAGATGTATCGCTCCCCGGTTTTCTCTAGATACTGTGGTGAGCTTAGTGCTCGTGTGAGCAGGGGACTCGGACTGGGCTTCCAGGGAGTACGCGGACCGCCTGAGTTGTGCACGTTCAGCTGAACACCGAAGACACCGTCTTTTGAAACAAACCCACTTTGAATTCTGGTTTCCCTGTCTATTTTATGTCCTTTTTGTCTTTTAAGAGAAATAATTTTAAGCAGTTAAAACACAGAGAAAAAAATAGTTTTTCTGCTTAAAAGCACAGTCTGCTTTGGTTGCAAGGATCATGTTTCTACTCATCATTCAGATACCACAAGTGTGGTATTTGACATGTTAGTTCACATACTTACCACACATGCCAAGCTGTGTGCCAAGCCTAAGATGAGCTACTTTAAAAGTAAAGTTATGGGCTATTTTATTGTCAAAAAGAAGCTGTCATCATCAAAGCACCACAGTGTGTCATCTTCATTTTGTATCTGAGGGCCAAACTGTTTTGGAAGATTGCATTTTACCTGCAGATATTTGTAATAAAAAGTGTCTGAGTACTTCTTTTGTTTATGTGCTGACTGCACGGAAACTCATATAGTGCTTAATGTTGTGTTCCTATTCATTGGAGAGACAGTGCTATCAATTCAGGAACCTACTGAAATGAGAGATTTCATTTCTAGACTCACTCCTGGTTCAGATAAAGGCTACCCTGACAATAACAGTTGTTTTATATTACACACAACCAAATTGAAAAGGACTTCTGCTCGAAGAGGAAAGTGCTCCCCTGGCCCATACGACTTTCTTTTTAACGGCTGTGCTCGGCAGTGGATTCAATTGATTTTAGTTTAATTTCAGTTGACTATATTACTCCATTACATGTTGATTTCTAAACAGCTGTTTTTATTGATTTAAGAAAGTAAAGCTGTCATAATGCAGTAATAATATGATAAAACAACAATAGGTCTTAGTTTTGCTTGGCTGCAAAATGGTGTAATCTTGGAATGTGTAGCAGGTCCATGACAGAAATGTCAGCCATGGTGTTTAAAGTTTGGCACAAAAAGACACATTTAGATGGCTAAACGCGTGATCTGACTTTCAAAGGAAGAGGAAAGCTTCACCTAACATAAATACCAGCTGTGAGTGTTCACCTCGATATCAAATAAGCGGAATTTGAGTGACTAACTAAGGGTAAACAAATACGAAATGCAATATATAGGGCTGTTCTCAGACATATTATATAAAAAACTAGGAAAATTTCACAGAGGCTAATGAATTAAGCTGCTATAAAACCACCAATGAGAAGCAACCCATTAATACTTAGAAATCACCTAACTAACACGGAAATTTGCAGTAATAGCGAGTAAATGGCCAGGCAGAAAACACTATGCATGGATGGAGAGCAATGAACTGACACCATTAGTATTTTGCACAGCCTTTCTTCAGTACGGACAAAGCTCAACCTCACAAAAGTCATGCTAACTTCAGTGGCCTGAAAAGCAAAGCCCAATTAGGGATTGGTAATGAGTGTGGACCGTGAGGGAGGTTAGCTAGGAATGCCCTCTTTCCTCTTGCTTAGATAATTTCCATTATTGTGTGTGATACCTGATTTAAAACTAGAAGTTTTAACCGCTGTTTCTCATCATAGTTCAATCCAAGGTGAAGAAGATGGTTTTCACTGTTGACATAAGGGTCTCAGCTGATTCTTCGTGGCGCGTGTGCACTGCAGCATAAGTCCCCGCTGAGGGACGACGGCTTTAGATACTTTATTTGTGAAACATTTGCCACTGTTGGTATTTTTATTTTAACGGGGAAAGGGTTTGAATTAGGAGTTATTATGTCAAGTGAGAGTAACCCATTATAGACCTGAGCATAGGTTTCTGGGGAAAATTATTCGAGCAACAGGTTTTTGAGTCATAGATACGAGAAACAGTCTGGTGTTCAGAGCTGCAGTTCCTACTGCCTGGGAGGTTTGGGGACCTCAGAGGAAGAGGTTGGATAATTGTGGCTCATGTCACCAAAAAGCAGGCGAAAATGTTACTTTTTGTTTGAGCAGGAACGTATGCGGAGTTGGAGCTGGTAAAATTGTGAGATGAAACAGCAGCACAAAGATGTTCAGGTGCAGTGAAGACATAACGATTCATCCTGAAGTCTACCTTGGGGAGGAAATTCTGCGACAGCTCCATGAGGACCGTCAAAATAATATCATAGACCTTGCGAGGTGGGAATCATGTCCTGAGCCACAAGTAAGTTGGTAGGGAGTCACTGTGCTCGTGTATTCTTTTTGAAGGCTGGTGCTGTTGCTTTGCTGCTAGATAGCTAAACCTGTGAGAAGACTGGGAGACATTTAGCATGTCTAGAAAGCTTACGGTAAGAAGCAGATCTGAACTGTGACGCCCGTAATAGCTGTACAAGAGACACCTGCTATAGACGTGCTGAGTTAAATGGTTAAATGGTTAATGGTTAAACTAGTTAAATGTCAGGGCTCTGCTCCTCAGGTGGGACCAAGGAAGGAAGAAAGAGGGTCGCTGGCGACTTCCAAACCATTGCTTACTTTCCTCTCTCATACTTGGCAGCTTGGCATTTCAGTCCCTGTTGCGGGGCTGTGGCGCTGTGTCCCTTGTCCTCTCGGATGTAACAAGTCGGGAAAGAACAGGAGAGGGGAGACTGTTTTGTGCCTCATGAGCAGTGATTTATTTCTCTAATTTCTTACCTAAAGATCACTGCTCATTTCTCTAAGATACTATTTAATTATTATGCAAAACCCAGCCATTTGTGAATGTCCTTACTGAATAAAACAAAAGGAAAATATTTAATTTTTTTTAAAGGATTAATGTATTTGTTACAAAAGAATTATCTTAATCCAGTTGCAGACCTTTAACAATTTATAAATAGAGCAATGTCTTTCTGTCAATGGATTTTATTTAACCAGCTCAGATAATTTATGAGAAGATGTTTGTAATTCTGAGCCCTTAACAGTAATAACTTGTCCAAATAAATTAACATAAAAACTCCCCTGGTACCCCGCAAATAATGAAATTCTTTTGTCAACAACGTTGCACAATAATTTGCATCAGCTGTACCCGAAGTCTGTTAGAAGGAGAGACGTAAGGTGGCACGAGGTTCTTTGGATGCGGTCTGAGGGCTGTCGGTTTCCAAGTGAAATAGTTGTTGTGTTTAGCAAGGGTCTCTCATCACGTTCTTTGGACAGCAAATACAGGTCATAGGAAATTAAGGACGTACGTGTGAGATGCATCAAGTGCAAAGTGGCCTGACTGTGCCTTTTTCCTTCCCTGTGACCTGCACTTGAAGACAAGGTCCGTGGGGAGAGACACGCTTGAGGCACACGTGCCCTTCACACAGCCCTCAGAGGGCTGGCAAGTGTGCCAGCGCTTGTTTTAATACTTGAATAATACTTTAATACTGTAATATAGTACTTGTGTACAGCGTATCCGTAAGCGTAACAGAAGTGGCTTCCTCTTACAAGCCTTGCTGTGATGGCTCAGATCACTGGACCGTCCTGTTTCCAGATTGTGTTTTTTGCTAAAAGCACTCTATTCATGCTGCCATGTGGGGACAACATTTATTCATTGAACTCGGCCCATCACTTCTTCAATAAGCAGGTTCTGGTAAGAGCCCTGGGAGCTGGCGCGTCTGACGCGCGGGCCTCCCGTCTCTTCTGGAAAAACCCCTTTAAATACCCATTTCTTCTCTTCTCTGCCACCAACTCTTCCAGCTTAACTCTCACCCTTGGGTGAGTAACATCCTAGAAGTTTCAGGAGCAAAAATTGCCAAAATGCCTTTTCTTCTGAAGCCCGAATTCCTGCTGTTTGTGTAAGAACCTCGCAGAAGTACCGTGCAGGCGCAGGACGGACACAAGGATCACAGCAGAAAAGCACGAGCAGACGAAACCGTCTGATGGGGCTCATTCGTTGTGACTTCACCGATCGTTCAAGACAGAAGCAGATGGCTTTTTCTTTACTTTTTTTCCTTCAGAGATACTATGGCAAACCAGTACACACAGGTATACTGCGTATTTTATGCACATGAAAATAGTAAAAAATTTTAATAAAATATTTGAAACTCCTAGAAGATCTTTCTGTTGGGAGCTGAGCAGACTGTAAATAATTGAAGCACTAACGATAATTTCCACCCCTGGGACAAGCCTTAGCGGATTACAGCCTCATGGAGTCATTTACCTTGAGAAAAATGATGGAATTTCCAAGGACTGATGGTTTCTGGAGAAAAGATTTGAAGCACAGGCTGCACCTGGCTTGAGCCTCTCTGCTATCAATTCCAGTTCATAGAGAGGCAGTTGCTCCGATTATTATTATATCCGTGCCCTTTCTTGCCCTTGAAGTATTGGCATTGTGGCACTGAAGACAGATTCAATTAACAAAAAGGATAGATTCTGACCTTTCAGGGACTGTTATTCTATCCTTGATTTGCTTTAGGGAAGAAATACTTCTTTCTTGTATAAATATGAACTAACAAATAAATAACAAACAATTGATTTGTAGTTTCAAAAAAAAAAAAGGAGTAAGAAGAGAAATGAGAGAGTCAAACGTAGGTATCGGTATTAGCTGAAGGGCTTTAGCACCTTATGTGAGGATTACTCACGGTGCAAGTTGCTATCCATCATGATTAAAGACTTGCTGTCAGAGGATTTCCAGAGCAGTTTTTCCAGGGAATCAGGTAATTTAAACGACATCGCGCTTTTCACTTTTTTGTTAACATCGTGATTTATTTTCTGCAGACCGACGAGGAAATTTTCTACTTGCTGTGTTTTTATAAATTACAGACCGCTGTCTCATGCGATCGCTTGTCGTTGCCCGGCAGAGCGAGGCGGCTTCGGGCAGCGCGCGCTCGCTACCCGCGGACCCTGATTTTGGTAATGCTGCTTCTCTCCGCGTAGATCTGACTTCCATCCGGGCTGGACCTGACCCAAGCCCTGGTGAAAGGCCTTGGCGCTCACTTCGTTCGCCCCGGATCAGGCCCGTAGGAGTGCCATTATCTTGAAAAGCAGTCAATGCTAGTTCGTGTTTCAGTTTTCCCCAGTAAAGCTAAAACGCCTGCTCTGCTCTGAAATTCTAAATACAAAGAGAAACAAGAATTTCTCTTTGAGCCCGTTCCAACAGCGAGATGGAAATGCAGCTTTTTACGGTTTTCATGACCGGCTGAAGGAAATACACATTTTGCCTGATGTACTTTTGCAGCTTTAGCCACAAGCAAAGAGCAGTTTGAATGATACATGAAAATTGCTTTCTGCTCAACAAACACATCTGGGCAAAAGCTACCAGTCCTTGTTTCATTTATAGTCACATTCCAAAAAATGATAGTTTAACACTTCAAAACTGCTTTCTTTTCCTCCTCCTTTCCCCTCCCCACCATGTAAACACTTGGGAAAAGATCAAACGGTGCTTTATTTTTCTTTAATGAGGATGTAATTATTAGTATTAATGGTAGAGAAATTCTAGGATAATACTGCTCATGCATGTAAAAATAGATAATTCCTTGATGTAATTATGTTCATCATTGCTATGCTCTAGCGTTAAAAGTATTAAATTTAAAGATTTTTTATACACTACTCTTGAATGTGTTATTCTTAATCAGACTGATTAGTAGGTTGTGCCCCTTGCACCAGCTGGGCTGTGTCTTGTTGCTGATGGGTAGTATTTCTGCTAAAGTAACTTAAGTTCTTGACATAGATTTATATCTTTTTGTTTTTAGTTTTTTGGATTTGTGTTAGCCAGGTGGGCATTGTCTGACCCGCTTATCACCCTCCTTTGGGCAGAAAGCTGTCAAGGAGCAAGCTCAAAGTTATAGAAAGTGCATCTCCATCTTGGGCCAAATGGCTGGGCCAGCCTAAGATGCGGAATTGCACTGGTGGCCTGGGACATATTTTCTGTGGCAAATCCATGCTTGTGTATTCAGTGATGCTTTTTAATTTAAGATTATCTGCATCCAATCAACCTGATTTTATACAGCAGGATGCTGGACAGACTGTGATGGCACCAGCTGGCTGCCTTATCTCTTGGTTTTTTCTTGGTATGGTTGCACAGTGAACAGAAGGACTTTTATTCATCTCGCTTCCTTTCCTATTGGAGTCCCTTGAATCCCTCCTTTCCCTTTTCTGTCTATCTGCCCTTCTCTGACCATTTTTTCTTTCCACTTTTAGCAAGTAACAAAATGCTAAATCAGTTGCACAAAGTCTGGCAGTTCTCTGCCTCAGAGGCAGGCGTAATCATTGATTTGTGGTTGCGGTGCTAGCAGCCCACGGCACTCTTTGGGAGGAAGAGGTGAAATCTTTCTACCAGCTGGAAATAAGAGAAAGTATTTCGGATTATAAATACTCATAATTTTACAAAGAACCGGACCTCAGATTGGAATGAATCTCAAGATTAAAAAAAAAAGTGGATTCGTGCGCAAGCTATTTGTTCGGTGGACTGTTTAATGCTGGAGGCAAACAGTATAAAACAAAATCCTTCTTCTTGGACATCATGGTAGATAAAGGAGAAGTTCATTTTTACCGGTAGTTCATAAAAACCTTTCCTTTCAGTGGTGGAATTTGGAAAACCTTATTATATCATATGACTGTAATCTTAGATTATGCAGTAAAATCAGAATACTCTTTATTGGAACAACAGAATTAATTTGGTGTTTCAGACTGGGCTATTTTGTGAACAGTTGGGTAATTTTTGTGACATGCGTTTGCACAAATGCACTCCTTTTCAAGCAGCATTATCACATGACTTCCGTTACTTATAGTTGAAGCATATTAACTGCCCTTCCATTTTCTGAATTTTTTGTCAGTAAACCCAATAATATTTATTCCTAAAACTCATGAGCTACAAGGGAAGCAAACACAACCATCTCCCGAGATGCATGGTACTGCCAAGGCAGTGACGTGGCAGCGTGAGAGGGTGGCGTGGAGATGTCAGAGCTTCCCCCTGCTTCCTTGACCCTTCTGGGAACGGCAAATACAGCATATTTCACAAAAACGCCACCCTGAAGTCTGGCAGCAGCAACAGGTGTCGCCCGTTTCGCCGTCGCCACCATGCTGTGCGGCTCAATCCTTCCTGGCTTCCAGCAGCACTAAAAACCTGCCCGAGAAATCGTAAATTAACGTTGCAGGTCATCGTAGGTTACCACTCATTATGAAAAAGCAAAGAGAGAGGTGTACAGTTACGCACCTTGAGCTAATTATAGTATATAGATGATCTTTATTTTGTGTGCTGATCTGAAAATCTATTGATCATCTAGGATTTTAACTTGATGGAGACAGCCTTGGTGATTTGATTTATAAAAAAAAAAACTATTTTCTATTTTGACAGAAACTGTAGACTAATTTAAAATATAGATTAAAAGTTGCATGCTGATTTGCTACTGACTTTGAGGATTTTTTTATACTGTTTACCTCCAGCATTAAGCAGTCTGCTGAACAAATAGCTTGTGTATGAATCCATTTTTTTTAAACCTTGAAATTCATTCTAATATTATGCATGCTGCATTCAACCAGAAAAAAAAAAGGAAAACAGAAAGAATGAATTTATGCCAGCAAGTCACAATAAGCTGTGCATTGGCAAAGTATTTAATCATGCTAAAATTGTATGCTAGGCCTTCCCACAAGGCTTTATTTTGGCATTGTAAAATGCACGTTTTGTAAAGGTCAGAGTTTCTGATTTCCATATTCTTCTGTTGCTTTCTTTTTCTGATTCCTTTTAATACTCTTTTAAGTTTGATTCCTGTTAATACTCTTTTATCGAATGTTTCACTACCAGGACTTCTGACCTCCTACTGTGATTTTGTTACCTTTGTAAATGATCTGTCGTCACTGCCTATTAGCTCCGTGCATGCGTATACCCACTTACAGTCATCCGAACGCTCGAATAAGAGTCAGGCGGCAGAAGGATGCCAAAGCAGCAGTGGCAGATGTATTGCGTACACGACAGTGCACCAGCACGGTGCCGAGATCTAGCAGAGCACTCCAAATTTAGGCAAGTATGATTTGGAGCATGTAGTTCTTTAGCTGCTGAATTTACATAGTTTAGCTCCTCCAAGTTACAAAGAAGACAGAATCCAAAGCAGATGCTGTCATCGTGCTTTGGTTTTCCTCTTTGCTCTGCCAGCTGTAACAGCTACTCACCAGCTGGACAGGAACCGGTAAAAACCCAGCTCCGTTTCCGACCTGAGTGTCTCACATAGTGATACGACTGAAAGCTTTGATCTCTCATAAACCGCAAGTCAGTCTTGCGTAAACAGCAGTATTAGGGGTCTGTAATGCAATCAAATAGCCACAAGCCATCGTGGCCTTAACAAACTCTGAGAGTTAAAAACAAACACCTTCATTATTGTTATTTGAATATTAACATAATAGGCCCATTAGGACTAGAAATGGCTGCACAAATGGCCTAGGTTAGAGTCATTGTACGCAGCCGTCCCTCACCACTTTCTCTTTAATAATGTGGACGGTATCAGTTTTTGCTTATGTTTTAGCATGTCGTTTTATTATTTACTTTGTTAGTCACTGATCGTGTGCTCACTGAGGTAAAGAGCAAAGGTGATGGTCTGATAATGGTTGACTTCTTGGCTATAATTTGGCTTATATTTTCTATTACTAAAACAATCTTGCAGCTCCTTCTCGTAGCATCAGTCTAGGATCTCATATAAACTAATCTGAATGGTACTGTTTCCATAACATAATGTTTTGACCCTTACAAAATATCATCAAGCAGCCTCTTTTACACTAGACACAGTGTTGGCTTGACAGGCTTTGATTGGGATGTCAACCCAAACACTGATGTGAAACCAGACAGAAAAAATTTGCTTTTAGTTTATCATTTCAATTCGACCCGACGGAGTAATGTCAATGTCGTTGCCGTTTAATCGGAACGATAAATTAGAAACCAAGACTCCCGCGCGAGGAAACGGGTGCTGCCCACGGGGAACCTCTGTTTTTGTTATCTAAGACCAGGAGATCTTATTTACAGTGGATGCCACTTAGTTGATGAATTGTCTTTACAATGTCCAACTTCCTAAAGCAGTGATATGTTAGCACAACTGTCCCTTCTGTCTCCTCTAGACAGTAATACCCTTCTGTGTTAGGGCTGGATCTGTTCTCAGAGCTGATTCCACTCCAAACTGCAGAAATAAGCTGGAATGTGGAATCTCTTTTGTGGTTTTTGATCCTAATGATTCCAGTCCCAGATGGCTGGAAAGAGAAAAATCTCACCTTTTTTTCATTAAGTTTATGGCTATATTTCAGAACTAGATGTCTGGAACTGGACATTTTGCAGAGTCTGACACAGTTTCTCAGCTGAAGCCGAGTGTTCTTTCTTTTCAAGCCACAAAATAGCACTTAGGAAATTACCAGCTCATTTTCTCTTTCAGAAATGCTAATTAAAATCCCTCTTCTGACGAGTTCCAGTCTTTCCAGTCTCCTGTTTTTCAGGCATGCCTATTTTTCCTCTCCGTCAGCTTTCAGACATTTCCTATCGCCGATGTCTCCCAGCAAGGCTGCGCAGCAGGCTTCCCTTTGATTCTGCGTTCCTCTGTTGAATCCCTCGGTGGTTTTGGCGCTGGGAATGTGAAGAGCGATTTACTCCTAATGAAGTCCTGGGTAATTTAGAGGATTCCTGTTTCAATAGTACTTCACAGTCCTGCCTCCGGGAGGTACCGAGGGACTACTGTGATCTACCATATGTTAAGAAGAACTCAAGCAGAGTCAATTTGCTTCAGGAGCTATAGTCAGCTAAGGTTATCTAAGAAGGCTGGGACACAGCAAGGAACATGTTTCTCATGTCCCAGGCTAACACCTTATTGCTGTATCAATTTTCCTTAACAGTTGTCACCTAGTGAGTATTCTTACAAACAGTGCAGTATAATAGAAGATGAGGCTATCATTTTCTTCACCTTCCTTTTCTTTCCGTCTTCCCCCTAGATTAGGGAAGATGTTCACTTCGCCCTCTCATGAATTTCGGGAATTTGCTACTAGGGTAGCAAATTTGTCATTAATAGAAGTTACAGATAGAAATAACATGTATTTGAAGATCATATATTTTCTTTAGAAAATAGTAAATAAATTACAATTGGTAAGTAATTTTCCGTTTTGGAGATGTAAAAGAAAGAATATAATCCCTATAAATATTAAAATCACCATTCTAAAACCAAAATGCCTGACATTGCAGTACTTCTAGGAGTATAATGTGTTTCCTCATGAATGAATAGGAGCAAAAAGAAAATTAACAATTTGACCACTTAACACCAGAAGTGTTAATTTTCTACTGTTACAGCATTTACTAGCAAGAAACTTAATATATTTCTTCCATATCTTTATCACTATGTTTTCTGTCAAAGCTCTATAGAGTCTAATATTCTGCTCAGTGAACTGATATATCTCTCAATATAAAACCATCTTCTCATAAATGCATTGGGAACTGTTATGGTATATTGTTATGTACACTAGTATTACCTAAGGAAACATTAAAAGGTGTGAAGAATAGACATTTTTAGAGAGTGTGGAAAACAAAACTTCTAAATTAAAAACACGCTTTTTCATGATTTCCTTCAATAAGATATTTCATCCTCTAACAAAAGTCATACACGTGGAGGGAAGAAATAATCCTTTAAGTAGAAACAAAGAAAAAGAAAATGTTTTCCGATGTTTGGACTCCTCTGCATTGATTTGTCTCCCTCTGTTTGTAAGACTGAAGCCTCAGCTCCTGTATCTTTTCCTGTCGTTTCCATACTTTGGACACTGTGGCGTGCTCCTGACTTTCCAGGGATTCGGTACTGCTTCCAAGAGGGATGCCAGCTTGTGAGCGCGCGGCGGGAGGGACATCCCTTCCAGAATATTGCGCTGGGCAGCACAAGCCTCCATACCAGCACTTTGCACACTGGAAGGAGACTCTTCCCAGTCTTAAGAGGCTTCAGACCTACTCATGGACGGACGTCTTGCAGGACAGCCAGCACGTCACTCTTGGACCTGCTGCTCCGCCAAGGCCGTACCTCCAACGACAGGCACTTCCCCCGTCTCATCCTGCCTCCTGGGAATGGGATCGCCTTACGGGTGGAGCAAGAGAAGGTTCGTGTCACTGCTTTAAAAGAAATGTCTTGGAGCTTTTGATGGCAGACTTGGAAACAGAAAAGATAAATTTATTGTAAATAAAACATAAAAAAGTAATTCTAACTCACCAAGCAGAAATCTTTCCAGTAGCTTAGGTTGTCTTTATGAGAAAGCTTGAAATACATCCCAGTCCCCTGAGATAGGGATTTGCGGTTCACAGAAAATCTCTCTCTTCTAGATCATGTTCTTCTAAATGTCTTTCAGCTTTCTCTAGCCACAGTTATATCTTCTGGAGTTAGACTTTTGATAAAAAGTGCCTTTGTACTTATTTAAAGGTTATTTCTTTAAGTATATCACATGTAGTCAGCCAAGAAATGTGTTATCTGTGTAAACATTGTAACCGCCCAACTACAGCTCTTCTGCCCAACATTTCTCCCAAAAGAGACATCTAAGGGTGGATGATTGACAACTACAATGTAAGTTTTCTTGAAGAAAAGCCTCAATGAAATTTTCTGAAGAAAAGCAGGAGCCTTTTCAGAGCAACAATGATACTTTTTGGAACTACTTGGAAACCTTCAGGTTTCACTGCCTTTTTGAAATAAATCTTATTATTTGTTAAAACAAATCATAGACTGAGAGCTATATCCCAAGCTAAAGCTAATGAAAGTTGACCAATATTTGGCAAATGTATCACTTTGCCAACCTTAACTCTCATTCCAGACACAGATTGGGTGGAGAAAAAGCACTTGGATTGAATGAGGAGCAGCCTCCTCTTTTTCCCCCTACCAGGATCCTTGTTTCTTGCATGAACACAGGTACCATATGTAATCACCTCCTCTGTGACATTTGCACCATATGGACCATCCATTTCTTATAAGGTGTGACCCTGACACAGCTCCATCCCCAGGAAAGACATTAGGCAGAGTACGCCCAACCGCAGTCCAAGCTGGGAGACCTTTTCTATTCAAGGCAAGGTTTATAAGTACCTGGCTTACTGCTGTGATCTAAGAGAGGATGAAACATTAGAAAAATGTTAAGAACTCTGCAAATAGGAAGCAGAACGTGTTGGGGAGAAGTTTAGTGGGAGTCAGGGGTACATTGACATTCATTTCAGTAGAAGTTGGAATACTATTTGTATTTTGATTCTGTTGCCTACGGTAACATAGTGCGTGCTACTGCTTCATCCTCACTGTATTTCATTTGGGATGTTCCTTAGGCTTTGGGCCATTGAGTTTGCTCATGAGTTTAACAACAGACAGCACAACGTGCGTTGTAAATATTAGAACTTTACGGAGTGGATATCTGCAATGTGAGACTGCTAATGTAATGTGAATATGCTGATTACTGTGAAACTTTCAGCCAGGGAAAAGTCCAGACCTTATCATTTTGAGGAATGAGTTTTTTTCCATCTTATTTACAGTGCATGGTTCACTGGTAAAGACTTTTAGGACTGAAATTGCTAAAGGAACTCAACCTCAAAATATGTTTGAAGACATTCCTTGAACAGAGCAGAGAACACTCATAATAATGATAATAATAAATTCATTGGAAGGCCTGTCCTGGAAAACACATTGTTATTTGACAGTACTACAGAAATAATGTGCAGACAATGTTGGCACTCGCAGTCCTGGTCAATTTAATATTGGCATTCTGCTTTTTATGTAGTAGCCATATGAAAAATTGTAAATCTGGCTGTCCGGCAGGGTTTTTCAGTTTGGACTCAGAGGAGGGCTGTTTGACACTCGCCACGTGACAACGTTGGAGGGTAGTGGTGACAACTTGGCTGCCCGGGCTGGCGGCACCGTGTGAATGAGGGACGCTACATGGGTCTCAACCTCGAGCAACCGGTGGAGAGCAGCACGCCAAGCTTGGCAGTCCTGGGCTTGGCACCCAGGGGACACGGTGCTGGTCCCCACCACGCCAGGAGCCAGGTGGTCCTGGTATGTCCTGCGCAACAGCTAAGTTCTACAATTAGAGACTCCAGATATTTTACATTGTGCATGAGCTGACTTTGGCACCTTGGGAATATCAAGGATCGGCTCTGGGAGATCGGATGTAATACTCGGGTCTTGCAGGTTTGCGTTCTGAGTTGTTGTCTGATACTAATCTTGTTTGTAGCTACTGTCAAGTAATTTAATAGACTACTGCCTCAGTTTGTCCTCTCTGCAAAATATAGAGAACTGTAAACGTGTTACAATTACTTAGCTCGGGGGGTGTATTGAGAGTGAACTAAAATGTCTGAAAACTGTTTTAATCAGGAAACTCTGAAAATAACAAGAGTCTTCTGTATGTGGAATGGAAGTTATCTTAAATATATATTACATAAAAATATACGTGTGTGTGTGTGTGTGTGTGTGTATATAAAATATACACATATGCACACACACACACACACACATATACACATATATATATAACCAAAACTTTAATAAAAACATATCTTGTAATGAATCAGAAATTGATTTCATTTTATTTAACATTGTAGGGGTACTTGCAGCAATGCGCTAATCAACTGTTAAAGCAGTAGAACCGCTCACTCCAGTTTACCTGGACGTGATTCTACACGAGGAGGTAGATGACCTAAAGTGTTTTCATTTTTAGCATGGCTTAAACCACTGAGGTATGCTTGAAACAAAGACACTTGTTAGTACTTTGCTTTCACAATTCCTTGCTTAAAACCAACCATCTAAATGTAACTGATGGAAAGTGACAGAAATGAATAATTAAAAACCAAAAGGAGCTGAAATAAAGAGCTCACTGGGACTGAAGAGTCTTCCAGGGGGTGCGTGCTTGGTGGTGGTGGTGCCAAGCTTGGGGGATACCTGGAATGTCAGAGCAAATCTAGATTAATAATTGACCATATTTGCTCTTTCCAGCATCTCCGGGAACCCTGATAAATCCTTATGCTGAGAACTAACTCTGATACCTGGAGGATATGGAAAAGAAGGTAAGCAAGGCCAATGATTACTTCTTTTTTTACACTTATACCTCGTTCGGCCTGTGTCTGTTTCCATTATATGAATGACCTTCAAGAAAACTAGGAAGAAACATTGCATACAAAAAGCTATTGGAATGATCAGTGCATTGGAGGGAGCAGCAGCGGTCCTTATAGAAACCTCTTGCTTTTTGTTTTTTTCCGATAACGCTGTTAACTACTCTCTTCGCCCTTTGAAAAGGCAGAATAACTTGATTCAAAATGCGAGAAGTAAAACCCCGGAGTCCCACTGCTCATATGCACCATGTAACAAATAAACGGATAGGGGACTCATGTCTCCAGGGCACATATGCCGGACCTTTGCTAAGACAGCAGTACTTGCATGCACTTTGTGTGGCACTGTCTGGATACGTGAAATGAGGCCCATGCGTGAGCGAAGGTGGAGATCCAAGCGTTAAACCCACTGCTCCAGTACATTGCTTGGACCAGTGGACTTTCCTCCGTGACAGAACAAACGGACCAGATCCTCTCTTTGCAGGAACTGGTACAGCTCCATGGACGTCTCGTAATTAATCCAGCCTGTCCTAGCCGTGAATGTGGCCCAGTGTCATTCGTGAGTCTGGCGTGTGCATCAGAAGTGCCGTGTATAAGCTACTGTGTGCAAACCGACTCACTGAACAAATCGTTTGTACTGAATGTTATCTCCCAGTTTCTACTGAACACTTATTATTTAATTTAGACCGTGAAATGAATAATAACTTGCTAATAAGCTTGCCATATCTAATGTTGTTCATTTTTGCTGTTCTTTCTTTTCTTTTCACATGAAGTAGTTTGGCAGCTTGTTTTTTGCTTTAGGGAAATGATGAGAATAAGTTCACTTATAATTGTTTTGATGTAAAGAAAAGTTCACTGCAATTTTAATAACAATATCAGCTTAAGAAAATTTGAATTCATGACCTTGGTGTTATAATGAAGGCAGTTTATCTGCAAGGCTGGGAGAATTTCATTACCGTACATGGGGAGACCCAATTACTGGCACTGTGAGAACATTTTCAAAAGAATTCGGGATGGTTAATTCTGTCCTGGTTTTACGCAGTTCTGTGTCCATTAGACAGACAACATTATATAGCATATGACATTAGCTTTAGTCATAATAATAGATATTAGTTCTGGTTCTTTCTATATACATTCTTATCAACTATGAAATGTTTGGGAAAGGTAGGCCTAATTTAGGGTGTTCCTCTGTATTTTGAACCGAGTCCTGTCCATGGCCAGTGTCGAGCCATAGTCTTTGCTTCAAGTGAGGGGAGCCCTGGGGACTCAGCAGAGTTTTAGGCTGTAAGCCACTCTGGGCCGGCAGGATTACATGCTTATTAGCAAGCAGAAGCCAAAACCCTTTAGCAGTGTCAGTGCAAGGTCACCGTGTTAATATTGCTCGTACACATGTTTGCACGGTGTTTACGTTGCCTATGTGCTGCAAGTGTGAGCTCAACTGCCAATGGTCTCACGTACCTTTTTGCAAATTAAACGGTGCCAAGCCAAGCCTCGCTGGGCACGCTGCCGTTCACCCAGCATTCACGTGGTGCTCCCCATCAATCTGTCACTCCTACGGCATCCGCTACCTCGCTCAAATCCATTCCGCTTGTAATTCAGCAGCGTGTTCCTGGTGCCATCAATTAGCTTCAAAGCAAAAGAAACCTTGCCTAAGAAGTGCTGCGACAGCCCGCTGGCGTGACTTGACCTCCTCTGGGACTTCTCTGCCCAACAGTAAGTTACACAGTAAAGTAGTGGGATGAAATTTCTTTGACTGCAGCCTGTGTCGTGGTGAAAGCAGCAGCATTTTCAGGCCGTAACATCCTATCAATGTTACGTGATAGGATATCACGCATGGTATCAAAGCACGGCAAAGCTGGAAGCTGGCTGCAGAGGTCTTATGCTCTTAGAGGAGAATCCCCAGCCCTGATGGAAGGAGGCGAGATTGCCAAGCACCTGTATCTGTTGATCACCTCTTCCCTGGGTACTGCGTAGCACAACTTCTTTACCCTCCATCTCGGTAAATATTATGAAACACCTTCGCTTGGTGGATGCACTAACGTCATTCATGAAAAGGAAAATTGTTGCATCAGGTGTATTAAATGGATTTCAGTACTCTCTCTCTGTTCCATGGGAACACGCGAAGGTTTCCTCAGTGTTTAAACAATGAAAAAGGAGTTTTGGACGCAACCCTCAAAATGGAAATGAACAAGTAATGCGCTTAACTTGCAAGAGTGTGGATGTTTTAGCAAATCATGTATAAAGGAAACAGTTACACAAGGGAATGGAGTGCTTAGGAGGGTTGCAGCTGGCTTTGGAAATGCTGTGACAGAGGTTTTTGAGAACAGATCAGGCCACCACCAGCCAGAAATGACACAGATATTTATCCAGTATATAGATCCAACTTTTGGGTCTTGGCTTGGACTAGCAGATCTATGGAGATCCCTTCCTGCCTTGCTCTCTCTGTCCATCATAAGGCATTTAGCATTTGCAAATTGTATTAGAAGAGACAATAGCTCTTAACTTACTGGTAGGTAAGAAATGAATAAATTATGTGCTCTGAAATTCATAACAGCACTCAAGATGAAAATGACCTTTTCCAGGTAGGACTGAGCTCGTGTCTGTGGCTGGCCCTGTCGCAGCAACACGAAAGGACCCGTGCAGCTCTGCGGAGGTTTGCGTTCACCGGCAGCTTGGACAGCCCGCTAGCTGGGCTTCGCTCGCTTTCGGGAGCTTTCAGCTTCTTGTCCGTTTCTAGGCGCTAATTATAACAGTTAGCATGTGACAGGGAACGGTCCTCATGCAGAGCAGGGTGGGGTTTCCTTGTGCCGCAGGACTGTGCAGAGCAGGCGTGAGCTCTGCCAAGGAGGCTTTTTCTCTTTTCCTGGAGAAAGGCCAACAGTTTGCTCATAGCTCATCTTTAAATTCAAAGGCTGAAATTGTCACCTATTGAAATCAGACCAAAGGGATAAATTTTAAGTCTCTGGTTCCTAGATTTTTACTCTGTTCCATGGGGAAAGTAGTTGGCATTATACCTATACTCTTACTATATTTGTATGTTGTTAAGTGCTTTCTTCTCTATCACCATGTAACCAATACTTTTAAAAAAGAAAAACATACTCTTTAGGAAAAATATATATGCATATATATATATATGTATATGTATGTTTTAAAGCCTGTAAATCTTTTAAAGGAGTAGTTTTGTAACAAACTGAGTTGACTGTTAGAAATGGGTGAGCTGAGAGGCTTCTTTCCCCTTCTGGCAGTGCATCAGTAATGGACAAACTAGCTGACATGGTCTATAGATTTCTACCTGTGTGTTGACCTGTATGCCAGGGTTGGCTTAGGTTGAATGCGGTGCCTAAGGTTACAGAAAACAGTCAAATCAGGCCCACATCAGCCTTGGTGATTAAAGACAAAATACTGCAGTCAAAAATATTTCTGCAACTCCTGCCATGAGGTCTACAGAAATACGCAGCTGGTGGAAGTGGTTCTGAGCTGAGAACTCCTACGCGGTCACAGGGATTGCTTGGAAATGCAATGGGAGATCCAGGCAAACTTTATGTTGTATTTGTTCACCTTCAGCTGTCCCAGAGAACTGCAGGTGTTACTAGGGGCTTCTTCATATGCAGTGGGCAGCTGTCCTTATTTATGACATCCTTTCGTTAACATTATGAGGCTTCAGCCTTACACATCATAAAGCTCAAATTAAAATGTGCCCTCTGAGCTCTCACATTGTGTGTGCAAGTGCCGTAAAGTGAAGATGAGCAATGACAGCATACTGCCTTATGCCTCATAGTTAATGTTAACTTGGAGTGTATCCTGCCAGGTTTTATCTCCCATTGTACCTATAAGATTTTGAAGAGCATCCTTTAATGTTCCTTAACACTAGATTAGTTTAGATTAGGATCTATAGAGATGTTAAAAATGGTCTGTATCTATACACTCTTGGTGCCCCTGACACAACAGAAGAATATTCCCTGCTTGCAGCAGTGGGATTTAAGATAACTCACCTTCAATGAGACAGGCAACTTGTAATCTCAAAGCCTGTTACTCCGCTTTTCTCTCTTTCTCCTGTTTTCAACAGAAAGCAAGCAACACAGGTACAACAGCATGAAACTCTTCTGGTTGGAGCTAAATTTTAGATGAAGGAATAGGGGCTGGGGATTTTATGCTCCTAAACCATGGTATCTTCATAGAGAATATCTTGCTGCAGCACTTCCTTAATATTATTGGGCTTCATCCCAAATACTGGAGATTTCAGATGTGGCAGCATGACATAACAAGCCTCTCTGAAGAGAGGTAGTCCCTAATGTACCCAAAATGTCAAAGGTGGAAAAAAAATCCCTCAAGTAGAAGATATTGATCCTGGCATGTCCTAGAATGTCCTCCTAGTAGAGCCAGGATCAGATAAACACATAGGAATAAAAACCTCCCAAACTTTTTAAAATCTGAACTCCATCCAGATTCATCTCTAGGATGTGTAACAATTAAAGTGTTTTAAAATGATTAGCAATAAGCTTGGAAATGAGTTTGTCGTGTGTGACTACCTCTACTACAAAAGCAAGAGGAAGTCTGTGTAAGGGTATTTAAAACAAAAGTATGTCTTAGAATGGGAAGATCTGCTGTAACGCACTTCCCCAAATACCCTCTTGCTTGGGCATAGTGCGTCTTCCTGACCCATCTCTTGGTTGTGTGTCACTCGGAAGCAAAGCCTGAGCAGCTGGTGTACTGCATTGCAATGGGCAGATACTAGACTGCCCCATTACAGGTGACAAATGCTCAATTTCATAACACACGTATGCATCTGAGCAATGTGCTACATGCTTTAGTTCTGTTTGTGCAACTTGTTTCAATGCCAATTGCTGTCATGTCAAGGCTTCCCCAGCGAATCCACCTGGTTCTCGTTGAGAGCTGTGCCTGTGATGCTGGGAGACCGACCGACCTGTCCTCACAACGCTTGAATGAACAAAGTGCAGTGATGGCCACAGCGAGCGTTGGCAGCACCCTTCTGAACTGCTGAACTGCTGAACTCGCCTCGGAAGTGATCATGTGCAGCCATGTATATGTTCCCAGCATACTGAAAAATCCCACCAAATGGGATTTCTGTGGCAATGTCCATGGGGACGAGGGCCCCACCTCTGCTGTGCAGAAAGACATGGATGCCAGCGCTAAGTGATTGGGCTCGGATATAACTATCAGTCTGTTACTGGCATTCGTATATATTATACTGTGCTATCACTTTAAGTGAATGTCTTTAGTTTATAAGTAGAGGAAGAATAGAGATGTTTATCAGGGAAAAAAAGAACAGGGACCTGGGGTTGGGGGGGTGGGGGGAACAAAAGACTTTTCACCTTGCAGAAAAGAGATGAATATTGAAGGAGAAGAACAAGTGGATTGGGAACCCATTTCTGAAGGTTAGGATGGTTTTCACTTTTCTTTTGTTTCTCCCTTATTAATTTCAATGAGAATTGCACAGAATAATAATATACTTGTTTTGTCTGTGTGATAATTGCATTGATAATTTAGTATGATTCAAATAATCAAATGCAGAGTGTTTTGTATGGCAGAATCTGAAAAAGGGTTTTCTTTAATCTCCAAAGATGCATATTCATGATGTCATTATATGAATAGCTAAAGAAATTAGAGTGCTATTGTCTGCTTCAAACAAGTCATTCATTCTCTGTTATTTAAGAAAAAAGATGAAACAGTCAAAGCAGTGGATGATTGATTTGTACATTCAAAGTTCACCTCCTCTCACTTTGGTAATGGATTTCTTTATCTGTCAACAGCTATCTATCTTCGTCATTTAATGTCTGTCCAGTGCAACCTATACTCAAGTTTAAGTGCTATGTCAAGCAAATTTGTGCTTTGACATTCTTCTGCCATCTCTCTAACCCATGTTTTGCTCTTGCAGCCATAATAGCGTAGGACCTTAGCATGGTAGCGATGTGCGTTTTGCCTTCGCACTGGATGATGCCCATTATGTTGTAAGTCATCTTAAACACTCAGCCTCAGGATACACTTGGGGACTGCTTCTGCGCACGTGGGGCTTGAGCCAGCTGGGAATCACAGTGTCTTCATGGGTATCTCAGTTTCTCCTCCATCTGCTGTCACTGCTGGGCTTCAGTTGTCCAATGCAGGGGTCTCACTTCATGTGTGACTATTCATTTTCTGCACACAGTATATCTGTATTTTCTAGTATTTGGTATGTGTAGTTGAATTTCTGAATATTATTAAGTGAAGAAAAATAATAGCTGTAAAGATGAACACAAGAATGGCCCCACTGAAGACTGTGGGAGCCTTGCCCAGAAAGTATCTAAATGAATCGGCTCAAGAGAAACTCATTGCAGTGCATGAGGTGATGAGTCCACAGTAAGAACAACTCAGCTTTTTATGACAGCCTGTTTTTCTATTGGATTTGAATATTTACTGGATGAGGATATAACTAATTTATAGTGAAAATACTGTAGGAAGCATCTTTATTGTATAGTCTTTGCCTTTGAAGGATAAAAAAAGAGTATCTGTTCTAGAAACATGAATATAAATGTACCACAGGTCAAATATCTGTAATTCAGCTGAGTTTACAATTTGAGCCTTTATATATTACTGGGTATTAATAGAAAGATAGATTTGTTAAGAGTGACAGCCACTGACGTATATGGGTGAGACAGATAACTTGATATTGGTGAGGCCTGGCTTTGCTATGTGTTGTTACACTGCTGTCATGGGCTGCAGAGCGGAGGAGGCCAGCAGGGACCTCTGGAGATGGTCTGGTCCAAGCCCTGCTCAAGCAGGGTCAGCTGGAGCAGGTTGTGCAGTCAAGTGTCGAATGTCTCCAAGGTTGGAGACTCCACAACATCTTTGGGCAAGCTGTTCCTGTGTGTGACCACCCTCAGTGGTAAAAAGCACTCCAACTGTGGCCTCTCCAGTGCTGAGCAGAGGGGCAGGATCACCTCCCTCGACCCACTGGCAGCGCTCTGCCTGATGCAGCCCAGGATGCCTTTGGGATATGGGCATATTCCGTATAGCTCCACATATACATTCCAGATATGGAACATGCTATAGTGTGACCATTTTGAAAATCACCGCATAGTGTGGAGCAAGTTTCAAGATGCATGGAAAAATAAAATTATTTTCCATAAAAATTGGCTGATAATTGAGTATGAAAATACAATCTTGAAATCAGTTGAATCAGCCATAGACTAAGGTACTGTGTTTAAGACAAGATAAAAGACTCCAGCTGAGAAAACGAGATGTTAGAGATGGGTGACTCATTTATTGCAAATTATTTATTTAGCTATTTTTGCTTCCTTTTTGTTCACAAATTTTCTTGAAACAGCTCAGGATTTTTCTCAATTATATGAGCTTTAGCTTCCAGAACATTTTTGTAAATAGCTTACTTTGTATGTGCTATGAAAGATGCTTGTTGTGTCTCGTTTTTGGTATTTCGTTTGGTGACTATTTTTTATTCCAGCCATTGGATAGATATAGAATTTAGGCTTCCTGCTTGAGCAGTTTTACATATATTTTCAAAATGTATTCACCATTATTGTTATTTAATGTTTGCATGTAATAAAAACAACTTCCAGGAAGATGCTCTTATCAAATGAATCCATAAAACATTCACACAATGGAAACAGCAGTGTGATATATTCATATTCCAGGGGCCAAATTCTCCCACCCTTATGCTTATAGATTAGTTTTTTACACTGGCAAAAGCAAGCCACCAAAATCTCAGACAGATCAGCTTTACCAGTGGGAGCAGAACCTTGATTTATCTGAAATGCATTTAATATTTTGACTGAATATTCAGGGAAAAAATACAAGATAGTTACCTGGTTCCACTGTTTGCTTAGCAACAGCTGCTGCGAACGCCCCGCAGGCTACTCGGCATGGGCACAACTGGTCTGGGGTCTCGGCATGTCATTGCCAGCTACATTTCAATGCTGCCAACTTGAATAAAAGCAAAATTTAGTATGACCTAAGGAATAATCAAAAACAGCCAAACTTTGCTCTTATTTTATGAGTATAAAATAGCAGCCTCAGGCATTTCATTAGCATTCATACCAATGCTAGATAAGAATTAGGTTAAAATCAAGCAAAACAAGCAGAAGTAAAACGTGATTTAACAAGAACGGCTGATTCATGCATTGATGTAAACCTAGGCAGGATAACTGAATCAACAGCAGGACAAGGAGAGGATAAATTACATATTGTCCACGCACTCACCCCGATATTTTGAGTGCGCGTTACTGAGCTGCGCATGGAAAAGCTTTTGCTAGTTTCTTGCTCTTGTACCTAATTCCCTTTCAAAGCAGAAGCAAAGTTTTTTCCAGCTCGACCAGCTCGTAACAGCAGGGATTGCTGCAGGAGGGACAGTGTCGCTGGTGCCTGCCTGCGCGTGCTTGCAGCCGAGGCCGCCTGGAAAAGGAGGACGTAGCATCTCCGGCAGAGAGCAGAGCCTTGCCCGTGCCCCCCGCAGCTCCTCTCCCGCCACTGTGCCGCGCTCATAGCTAAACTGAGGGCTGAGCCCGCTCCCGGCCAGGCCGCTGTGGCTGGTGGCCTTCCTGGCCAACGTGGCTCGGCGAGGAGCCGCTCGCAATTCACCCCTTCTGCCATATAACAGTCCACAGCCCTGCGGTTGTAGGGGAGGACGGAGGGCCTGGAGGGGACTGCGCGATGAACTGGCTCCCTTGCGGAGAGACAGCGAGAACTTGCCCGCCTAGACAGCCGGTGCCCTAGGAAAGGTTAAAAAAACCCGGCTTTTTTGAAAGAGCAAACGTCAGCGTTAGTTTTGTTTGCGTGTTTTATAGCGGGTTTTCAAAGTTTATGATTATACAGACATAGTGTGTTTTAGGTTTGAAAGATATTGGCTAGAACATGTTTACTGCACTTGTAAAGATCGTTTTAAAGTTCATGCATTGACGGGAATAAGGTTGACCCCGTCCCTTGTCACCCACAGAGGCCTGGCATCGCGGAGCTGAAGGCACGGCACCGCCACCCGCCTCCCGTCGGTCACATCGTCACAGCCGCAGAGGTTTTCCCTGCCGCCGGCGCCGTGCAGACGCCGACACAGACAAACGCCGTTACGAGCTACCGCGCGCGAGTTAATCCGTGCGTGGACGAGTCTCCCGCGAAGCGCTGCGTGCAGACACGGTGATCCCTTTGGATAATACCTTTAGATTTAGCAAAAGCCCCCCCCAAACCCTGGCTGAAGAGACGGGATTCAATATTCGTTTATATTAACTTAGAATGAGATTTAAGCGCTCCCTCTTAGACTAGGGAGCTCCCTGGCTCGTTTTTCCCAGCAGAGGAAAAGACCGAAAACCAGGAAAGCAGAGTGGGGTCTGTGCGCGGTAGGAGGGCACCGGCCTCGGGTGCTGAACGGCAAACGTGGAGAAACCGTCACACCAGGTACAGGGAGCAAAGTAAGTGTATTTCTTTACTGATGATCACTATTGCAGCACGAGAACTGGTTTCTCCCTGCTCCTTGCCAAGCTCCTTCTCGTGCGGGGCCCCCTCCAGCTGGGGGGCGCTGCGGGACACGGCTGCGGGCGTTCGTGGGGCTCCTCGGCACTGCTTATTTCTCCAGCCGTGCTTGAGCGCTGTCTTTCCCCAGAACATCAGTCTTCAGGAAAGGTCGGGTGAGTATATCGGCTCCAAAGTTTCATTTGCAGTGTTTCTTTCCCCTTTGGCCTGGGCATGGTTTGGACGCTGCTCATTGATTTTGTGTAAGAAGAAACTTAGGATCACGGGAGCAAAATGCGCTCGTGCCCACGTGGCGTGTGTGCAAGCAGACGAGTGCACGTCATGCATCTCTCTGTGTGCTGCAGGCCGTTTGGACCAGGAGCTGGTTGAAGACCTGAAAATCCTGCTGGCTGGGGCCCCAGAAAGTGTCGTGCAGGACTGGACACATCATGCCTCTGTCCCAGGTGCCGGGTCAGCAGCAGATCTGTCCCCTGAAGCTTGCAAGAGATGTGGCAATAGGCAGTTCTGCACAACCTGCCCATGTCGAGGGGTCGCTCTAGCCCTTGCCACAACGGGGCTTGCTCTCAACCCCAAAGAAAGATGTTTTAACCCTGTTCCAGCAGCTGGTGTCACAGCTGCTGCAAATGGTGATGCTTCAGGAGGGACTTTGAAAAGCCACTGCTGGCTTAAGAAGAGCTAGAGCGATCCCTCTCATCTTAGGGAAAAAACAACATCAAAGGGCCACTTCTTTCCATAGCAGCTGAATGTCATTCTCTAACCAAGTTCAGTGAAGTTCAAACAGGTTCAACTTCATCTGTTGCTTAAAAATGCTCCAATAAAATAGGAGATTGTGAAGAAAAATCCTTCCTGAGGCAACAATTGGTGCAAAGTGGTGATGTGCTGAAAATTAATAACAGCACCATAGACTGCTGATTTTTTCCCTGTTGTCTGGTTGTAAGAGTTAATATTAATTATTTTTTATTATTTAATTACAGATTCAGGACTGAATTACCAAATCACTGAAAATGCTCTAGTACAAGAAATGAACAGCAAGAGAGAATTTTTTTGGCATGGCACTGCTTAATGAAGCTTAAAGTCAGGATATACATTTGAGAGGGCTGTAGGAAGATGTCATTTCTCGTCGGTTGTATTTACATCATGAAACTCTCTTCTGCTTGAACTTCGCTGATGATTGATTGCAGCAGTGGTCGTAGATGAAGGAGTTGGCTCTAGCTGACACTGTCCATCATCACATACTAAATTGCACCGCTTGGAAATATGGAAAGTCAGGACTTCAGTTTCTAAAGCAACAAAATTAATGATTCTTTTGCTTAGCTTATGAGGGCTCTGAGTCTAATTAATTTCCTGTCACATTGAGCAGCAGTTGCAAAAGAGGAAACAGTGGGGATAAGGAGATGAAGCTCAGGTGAAAGAGGCATTAATTAAAGGCTTAATTTGCAGTTTCTTCCTGGTAACTGTATTTCCATCTTCTTTTCAGACTTTTTGTTTACCTCATTCGTGACAAGTAAAGCCCAAGTCCACCATTGTATTAACTTAGAATAGAAAACTCTGTAATATCAGATCCCTGTGAGAAAAAGCTCGTTTTCAAGGTAATACTGGGACAGCATACATCTTTATCCTATCATAATCCTTAACTTAACAGCTGAAAATACTGCATTAGGCAACCAATTACGTGAAGCAGTCTTGAGAGTGATAAGTGTTTCCCCAATACACTGCAATGATCTCCTGTTTTTGAAACAGTGAGTAAGCTGAGCAGATACGAGAAATTAAAGACTACTGGGGCTGATTAGACATTGAAGCATGCTGGTTTTGCTTCACCTCACTATAGCCCATTTCCCTGGATACAGGGAAACCTGGAGCAGTCAGGCACTGTATTTTTTCTGAAAGAGGCTAGTCATTGGCATCTTTCGAATATTTGTCTTGACGGCATGCAGGTTATTTAGATGCACCCTTACTTTTAATGGGAGCCACGTTAACTGCGGCTGGCTGTGTGGTTGCTTGATAATGCAGTAGCCATCACTGCTAACTCATACAGCAAGCAGACAATAGTATTTGGGTAGCTAAGACAAGTCAGGTGCTGTTCACACAGCATGCGCATGATGTGTGGGAGGGCACACATGGGGATGGGGAGGGCAAAAGGGTAAAATTTCAGGAGATTTAACTCATATATTTGAAGCAAAAAGTAGTGATGATGCTTGGCTGAGATTAAAAATTGCATGTGTTTGTTAACTGCCTATGCACTCATGCAAAGCGAAAAATTTAAATAGTGGGTAAATTCCTCATTTTTAGTTATTTAATATTCACTAGCAGAGCACCTTGTCTTAAATGCCTTGGAAGGCTTAAAACATGATGTATCTTCTCACAGGAGAAAGTCTCTGTCTAGGAGTATTAGGGACTTCACAGCTGGAGAAAATAAACTCTGCCTTCCCTAGCTAATGCAGCTTACAGCATGAATCTAATTTTAGATTCCCTCTGTAGCCCCTAAAACTCTGCTCCTTGTCCTTCCCAATGTTATAGAGAGGCACATTTAATTATCAAGACTCACATTGGTATGGATAGGTCTTTCATCAACAAAGTATATTTATGTTATTTTCACGATTGTTGATATTCCATTATTTCTAATCTTTGAGTAACTGTATGAACATATCAACTGCATCTGCAATACCTTTTTGAAGCTGGTGATCTGAAGTCATAAGGAGGTAACTGCTTTTTTGAAGAGCTGTGTGTGTGTGTGTGTGTACATATAGATATACTTTCCATCTAACTTTCATTTTCAGTTCCTAAAATATTAGGCAAGTTTGCCAACACCTCCCCCTGGGAGGCCTCTGGGTTATGATTACTCATTATCGTTTGCACCTTCTCCCATCCTCGTGTTCTGGCTTTTAGAAGGCTTGAAGCACAGATACTGGTAATGTCAAACTCGTTATGGCAAAAGGGAACACGCCATATATAGAGGCATATATATATATCGGGCTAGTAAGTATTTACTGTTAGTATAGCCAATGCTTAGCAAACAAATGCAGACAGGATTCACGAAGTCTGAATCAAGAAAAATGAGAGATGAGTGTGAACTGTTCTTTGTCAGGTTTTTTCAGTGTTCAGGCTTCAAATGTGAACAGGTCTTCCCCCCGCTCCCCCCTTCAGTTGTGCTGAGTAATAGAGAAAATACTAAGGATATCTACTTGTTCCTTTCAAGTAATAAAAATGAGACACTTTCCAAAAGTCAAAGCACAGTGTTTGCAGTAGATTATTCCTCCCTAATCTAGTGACCATTTTACAGGGTGCCAAGAAACACTGAATAAAGAAGATATAAAGCACCTGATATAACTATCTAGACTGCCAAAAGCCTCCCACAAAACATTGCAAGAGGCTGTTAAGGATTAAATAGTAACGGGGCAAGAGGTGAAGTACTTTGACACTTGCCAAGGCAGGAAACAGAGACGGACCAACCAGGCGCTTGGCAGGGAGGCAGGAGCTCAGCAAAGGGTTGCCAGAATACACACTTGGATCAGTGTTATTTAATATATTTCTTCTGTATCAGGAGAAGGCATAAACAACAAGGTGGCAAAATGTGCCAAAGGCAAGCTACTTCAGTTAGCCAGAGTTAACAGGAAGACTGAAGGAAACTCCAGACAGATTTAATAAAGGTAGGAGAAAGGGCAGCAGGATGACAGATGAAATACTCTGCTGTCGAGTGCAAAGCAATGCACATTAGCAGGAATAATATGTCACTTGTGAGTTCCAAATTAACTTTCAAAGCCATGAAAAAGACATGGGCATCATTGTGGAGAGTTAACAGAAAACATCTGCTGAGTATGCAGCAGCGCACGAAAAAGAGGAGCAGAACGTTAGGATGTGTAAAGACAGGACGTGAACCTGAACTGTGATGATGCCACCACATACGTAGGTGATATTCCCTCACTTCAGCTAGTGTGGTTATTTCTAGTTCTCTCACATTCAAAGTCATGGAAAAGGAAAGAGATGTTGGGGAGAGCAGCCAAAGCCAAGGGAAGAGAGCTGTAGGAGTCTGTTGTGGAAAGGTGCTACCAGGTTGGGTACAGTACAGTGAAATCAAGGAGAGAGGGAGGGTTGGCACAATTCCTTCTCCTCGTCCATCCAAGCCACTTGAGGAAGGCAGGAGGCTTCAGATGATCCCTCAGTGTCTTAGTGGCTGTGGTGAGCTCTTGCCTTTCTCTTACTTCTCCCCCAAGAGCAGCTCTGTGTAATCTCCAGAACAGGAGCAATTGTGCACTGATAGAAGTTATATTAAATTTGAATTAATTTCTATTAGCAAAAAATAATCATCATTTTTCTGATGTTTATATGTCAGACTTTTACATTACAATTCTTATTATATGCTACTACAGTGTAGGTTTGTTTCAAAAATTATTTAAATAACTGTATGAAAAACAATAAAAAGAACCATCGGGTCGCAGGTCAGTGGGCACCTCTGGAGGACATTTAGACCTAACTCCTGCCCAGGTCAGGCTGCTCAGGGCCCTGTTCAGTCAAGCTCTGAACACTCTGCAAATATTGTAAGCCAGAGACTCCCATCTCGGACTCATTGATATTCCATTTAAAGAGATGATCTTCAGTCTGTAATTTTATTTTATTCAGAGCAATATAAGAGAAGTCATAAACCAGTTTGCAAGCTTAAAAATGTTCACCTGGACTGGAAGTGCTACTTACTCATCTTACCAAGCCTTACTGCCACAGCAGTTTAACACGTGTCCTACCATAACTGTGGCTTTCTTAACTTCTTTCTAGCTTTGTGAAGGAAGGGAAGCTATAATACTGCTTCAGGAGTTGTTCTGAGGAACAAATCTTCACCATAAACTAGAAGAGGATGTCTAATATATTCACTGAACTATAATGCTACAGACAAGTATCTATAAGGTTTTTTCTGTTAGCAGGACACACACTTCAGTAGTATCTGATAAGAGAGAGAGAGATAAGTTTGTGTGAATGGTACAAAAGATCTTCTAAGTACATGTTATTTTAGTCTGATTCTTTATCAGGCATGTAGGCATGCGTCACGGCGTAGGGCTGTGCCTTCCTTGAGGAACGAGCCTGCATCTTTCTGTCCTATCAGAGGAGCAGAAATGGTTTCGTCTGCTGACAATCTTGGGGAAAATTATTAGACGGTCAAGGAGTTTTGGCCCACCTCTGTTGCTGGACGATCTCCCGTGGGGGCCCTGGCCTCGTTCCCTGTCGCTGTAGCCTCGTTAGGACTTGGATGCCCTCTCAGGTGCTACCTTTGTAGATGCTGCTTTGCCAGTTCACCTGAGCTGTGGGGTTCGTCGTCCCTGCCGCCTTGTGCCTCACAGTGCCCAGCGCCGTCAGCCGGTCTGATCACACATGGCCCTTGCCCATGTTCTGCCTTGTTTTCTGCCACTCTGTTCCAGCATTTTGCCCTCAGGTCGTTCAGGTTTTATTCCATCTGTCTCCTTTGTTTCAGTCCTTTCCAGTCTCTCTGTGCAGAGCCTTGAAGGAAGCTCAGCCAGGGTCATCACCTTTGTGCCCCTGCTCTAGCAGTAACGGGAAGGTCCTCCCAACTCGGCAGTGCCTCCCATCACTCCTCAGGTCCTCTTCTGCATATCATGCTTCCTTTCAGCCATCAGCAAGCTTCCTTTGAACAATCAGCAAGAAAAAACAGAGAACCCGACTTCTGGGGCCCTTACCAAAGCAAGCTGAAGCCGAGCTCAGGAGGTGGCTCAGCGAGCTGAAAGCACGCAGCAGTTTGGCTTTGCTTGAGCCATCCGAGGCATGCGCACCCTCCCGCACAGCGCAGAGCTGCCCCTCAGCGCCCGGGATGGAAATCCCTGGCTTAAAACGTCCCGGTCTTTGGGCCAGATTTGCTTAAGCACTACTTTTGAATACCAGGCTGTATGTATCCATCACAATGCAAAGGGCTTATTTTTACTTAATCCACCGTCTTCCCTAAGAAATCTCAATACGGAGCTAAAGTGATTCCCTTTCATTTTGATCTGAGCCAAGCAAGATTTTATGCTGTTTAGATATCATTTTCTTGTCATTGGGGCTGTAAAAAACAGGTAACCGTGACACCAACACGCCGCACCCGGTAATTTTCTAATCTGCGATATTGTGCGATATCTTTAGGTGCTGTTGTGCTGACGGCTTTGGTTGTCCCCAGTGGGATGTTTCCAATGTGATTATCAGTGTCACCTGGGTACAAGCCCATTGTTGAGATACACAATCGATGACGCCTACTGAGCCACAGCATGTGACCCAGCCACATACTTAATTTCTCTTTATTGCAGTCAGCAAAGCGAAGCTAATATTGAGACATTTAGCAGTGCATATGAGAAACACAAAATAAATGCATTTTTAGGACTCGTACAGAGGCCTTTTTATAGTCAGTGCAACAGGTATCAGCGTTCTTTTTGGGAACATGCGCATTTTAGACTTTTAACAACATTGCCAATCATCAGTAGCTGTAGCTCAGTTGCGTGAGAAATAAGCTGGAAAAATCAGACAGATTCCTTCCTGTTAATTACTTAACAATCCACCGTTAACGCTGCAGGGCACATGGGTATTACTGTTTGATTGTCACATCCCATGTTAGGGAGTAACTATGGTTTTTAAACATATTTCAGCCTTGGCTCCCATTGGTTTCAACTGGCATTAGGAGACTAAATTTTTTAGGTATCTAAGGAGCTGAACAACATTTTTTTGTCATTTACACCAATGGCTAAAATATAAACTACCTTTATGCTGAATATATTGCTGAATTTTGTTTTTTTTTATTGCATTGAGGTTATTTTAGTCAGGTTCTTGGTGATTTGATGATATTCTTCAATTTTCAGAGGATTTTTGGAGCCTATTTTAATTTCCGTTTGTAATAAATGAGATTAAAATGTTTAATCGCCTGCCATGGCAGGAGATGGTTACTGCTGGCGTAATTAATTAGTTAACTCTTATTTAATACTAATTCTGTTTGTATCACTTAAAAGTTAATTCTTACTTAACACTGTCAAGAATAATTCAGTAATCTGTGGAAAGATTATAAAATGCTCAGTGCGGTTTTCTAGTTGTTTTCAGAGGACTCTCTCTGGAAGAGAGCTGCATTTTGCCTTGAGGGTATTTTACATGGGACTTCCAGTGAATGTCATGCCAAGAGCCCAAATCGGTGCCGCTGGACGGCTTTGCTCGGTGGCTTGCTGCAAATGTGAAGGCGCCAGAGCTGTTCCTAACTGGCACACGTTGCCCAGAGAGGTGGTGGAGTCTCCTTCCCTGGAGATATTCAAAACTCACCAGGATGTGATCCTTGGCAATGTGCTCTAGAGGACCCTGCTTGAGGAGGGGGGTTGGACTGGATGATCTCCAGAGGTCCCTGCCAACCTCAACCGTTCTGTGATTCTGCGAAATAAAGGCAGTGAAATATGTTATTCCTTTGCTGTTGAGATGAAACATGCCTGGTGTGCTATCATCTGAGGATAACGTTAGTTAAATCCCGCAATAATTGCGGTAAAATCTTTTAGCTGTATAATCTTGAGCTGCAGTTGGTCTCCGTCTCATCAGTCAATTCTTGTGTGGGAAATTCCCGTGGAAAACCAGCCGCGTGGCTGCGCGGTCACTGCCTGAGCGGACGACTTGCTCCCTCCGAAGGTGTGCGGCTGGTGAGCCGGACGGGCCGTGCCGGCAGCGTTCCCGACAGCCACCGGCTCCCGGCTCGCTCCTGCAGCTGGGAAACCCCCTGACTCAAGCGACACCACGGGCTTTGGAGAAGCGATTTTCCTCTGCAGCCCTGGCTGCTTTGGAAAGCAGCAGAGCACCTTCTGCATGAGGATACAAATCTGCCCAGGGTAAGCGCTGTTACAGACCGCGGATGTAGACTTAGGGGCTGTGTCTGGTAAAAGGATGGGCAGCCTGTGGCCCCCTCTGCCTTTTTGCAGGGAGAACCAATGTAACTCTGAGTGTCACATTTAAATTGAAATTAGTCTTGCCCGTTCCACCAAATGCTTCCCTGCTGGTGAGATGTTTAAAAGGAAAATAGCAACTTGCACTGTATTTTGAAAGCTATAAAATTTGCATTCTACTCGTTTTCCCTCTTCTTTTCCTTGTATTATACTGCAAAGAAAAGAAGACAGCAGTTTCTGTATTTTAGTCACCTGTGAAAACGTCACGGTGTCTAGATCTAATAAAACTTGCCAGTTTTACAACTATTAGAAGATATGATTAAAGCAACGTAAAATCGGGATTGATGCACTGAGATATTTGACAGATCTTTGAAATATATACTCGAAAATATGTCCACAGGTTTTCTACTATATTCATCCTTTACTTGACAATAGACATGAAGCCATTGTTTTCCTGTCAGCTATCAGTCCGCCACCTCAAAGCAGCAACTATAAGAGCTACTGAAATAGTGAATTCAGAGCACACAGAAGCGACACGGAAGGTGCAAAACATACGCAGTTGTGTGAAGTTCAGGAATAAAGCACTTATTATTGAAAAACCCAATATTTATGCCTGTGCAGCTTGAAGGTGAAGGTATCACAGGTAAGGCAAGGTACAGCGCAGCGGTTCTGCCGGTAAGACGGGGTTTGCCATCATCAGGCCAGCGCGGGGTGACGGGAGACGCCAGGGTGTTCGCCCACCGCTGCCCCGCAGAGGATCCTGGTTAGCAAAAGCCAACAGGAAACCTCACAGATCTCCTTTCTTCAATACATTGGCAGTGACAGTTTAAAATACTTTCTAATACACTCATAAATCCGGTGCTGTATTACGCATAAGTGATGCCTGAGCAGGGTGAAACCTCCCAGCGCTGCGTTCGCCTGGCAGTTTTCTCCGGCGGGTGGGAAGGCTGCCAGTTTTCCAGCAGCCTGGCAAAGTGCGGATCGGGGAAGTTGTGTCAGGCACCATTCACCATAATTGCAGGCGTAACTGAGGATAATGACTACACAGACAGGTCAAATCTCCGTTTTCAGGTAATTATATATGATGCATACAAAAGATGTAACAGTGCAGAGATACAGGTGCATGCAAATTTGGCAGTGATTTCCTTGGGAAAATGATCCTAAGGTTAACATCAGCTTCACTGCCTTGAATTTTAAATTATTTTAAACTCAAAGCATTAGGAGAATCATCTATCACACAGAAAAAAACAAAATTTCAGTCCTTGCAGGTGCGGACGGGAATGCCGAACACCTGAACATCGACCCTCTGCCATATTGCACATAGGCTTTCTGTCGCTGAATATCTAAGTAAATATTTGAGAAAGTTCAAGGTTTGCAGAAGCTTTTAATTCCCCCAGAGTTGGCTGGATCGAGGGATGTTTCTCAGAAATTGCATGCAAGTCTGTAAGCTGGGAGGGATAGCAAAGATATATTAACCATGAATTGTAAGGTTCATTTGGCTTTAAGGAAAGACCAACAAGAACAAAATCAAGGCCTCCGGGTATGCTCTGTTCCCACCACAAGCGGGTTAGTGGAGGCAACTCACCTGCATCCATCCTCGATAGCTTTGGAGCAGTCTATGTGCTCTGGTGTGGGGATCTGCCATGAGAGGTGACACGTACAAAAGCTCATTTCAGATTTCCAGGGTGTTTTCCTCCCCAGCTGCAACACAGTCCTCAGGAGTTTCTCAGTCTTCTTGGAAGTGCTTTGACGTGCTTCAGGCCCAGCACCCGTAGGGTGGCCCCTTCTCCAGGACGGCTGGCAGTGATGGGGACACGGTGACTCTTTCGTAGAGGAAAGACATGCAAAAAGGCTGTATTTCCTGACAAAGGCGGCTGCGTAGCTCTTTGAGCTAAAGTTGGCCACAAAGGACACTGTAGGAAGAAATATAGATACTGCTGGGTTTTTAAAAGGAAATTCCAAATCTTTGGTTTTTGGAGGAAGGCTCTGATGTTAGCTATCGGCATCAGATCAGATCACATCTCTGCTCGCGATTTCACCATCCTAGCTGTCAGCCACATTCCCAGGGTGCTCAGGCATTTCTGCCGATCGGAGGAAACCAAAGGAGGTGCAGGAGTCTGGGGAGGGGGAGTCCGGAGCCCCCCTGTGACAGCCAAGGTGCCCCTTCACAGCTGCGTACACCATCACAGAGGCACTGTCACGGGGAACGAGCAGAGGATGGAGGGGAAAGAGGTGCTGGCACAGGGCAGGTGGAGTTCCCAAGGAGGCAAGGAACCGGTGGTTCAGGAGACACATCTTTTGGAAGAGAAAGGGGTGGAAAAGCCTATGGTGCTTCCTTAAAAATCATAATGTTAACCCCTTTGTGTAGGTAATTCCAATCTGGGTAATTTTGTGGCTCCCATCTGTAGTTTCGGTGAGGCACCACGTTCTTCACTTTCTGTAGGTCTAATTGAGTTTACAGCGTGCAGCCATTAACACCTCGGCCTTATCTGAGCAGGGCATTCATGTTTCTTCTTAACATTAATGGGATTATTAATGCAACTCATGGCCGTGTAATTTCAATGCGGTGGGACCTGCATGTACAAAAATCCCCAGGTCAGGTGCAGATTTTAAACCTCCAAACACGGAGTCAGAGCTGTTCCTAGCAAGGGGTGGGCACAGACGTGGCGCCCCCTCCGCCTGCCGAATGATTGATTTGATTTGATGCTAAAGGCACTTTTTAAAGTCTTTTGATTTATTTACACTCTAGCAAGTAGTCCAGCTGTGTTATTTGTATATTGAGCTGATATTTCTGCGTTCATAACGCAAGAAATAAAACCGTATTTCTATCAGCACACATAAATAATATGGCAGCTTAAAGCTTCCGCTCTAGCACCTGAGCACGCCGTTAACCGGTGTCCTGCCGCAGAAACCTCGAGCCCCTCTCACGAGGTCTGTCTGAGACTGCAAAACAAAAATAGCAATTCAAGCATCCCCTCCAGCTCCCTGGGAGAGCCCATGGTGACAGGACGCCAAGAAATGCGCAAAAGGTGGTGGGGGGCCGAGAGCGAGGTGGGCCAGAGAAGGTGCATATTGCTCCCAAGGTATTTCACGTATCGGTGCTCTTCGTGTGCCCGAGAGCTGGTGAGCAGGGCATTGCCGCAGGTCTAGTAAAAAGGCTCACAAAGCAGTTGCTGCACAGTGAGCTTAGATACATGCACACCTGTGTGTGCCTGTACATACATGCATACACACACAGATATGTATACACATAAATATCTGTGTGTGTGTGTGTATATATATATATATACACATATATAGAGACAGCAACAGGAGAGATTTTAAGACTAATATATAAAATAGTATAGCTAATAATGAGGACTTCCTTTCAGTGAGCATCACTCTCAGTTTGAAATATCTCAGGAAGTACACACAGCGTTATTTAAAATCCTGGTAGAGCTGGCCGTCACAACTTGCGCTATTGTTTTTGCATTAAAAAAAATTAATTCTGCTGTCTTGCAAGTACTGCACAGTGTTACATGAAAACATTGCAACCAGCTTTCCCTTCTTTCCCTGGCTCCATTGTCTTGCTAACTGAATAGCTACACGGATCTGCGCGCTCTTGGTCAGTACACGCAGATCTCGGTGGTGTCAGTTGGGTGTCTCCAATGGGGTCAAATGGCAGCACAAGACCTTGTTTAATGGCCCTGTTTCTAATGTTGTATCTTCAGGTACTGAAGCACACAAACAAAAACACGTTGAATCATCGGTCTTCGAATTCTTTTTATGTTGTTTTAGCCAGACTGTTTTCTACCTCCGTTTAAGACCTCTGTGTTGTTGATGAAATGAAAATAGGTTTGTCTGGCTAAGCAGGGTTATGTAAACTGTTATTTGTATTATTTTACATATGACATCTCTTAATCCCACAGTGTTAGTTTAAGAAAACTTTTCATGAGTTTTTCTGTGGAAATTTATTATCTACAAGTATGTCTGAGTGATACTTGTAGAAGTTGTGGCATATTCCTTACACCATGCTTTCATGTAGATTATGTTGCCTTACAAATGCAGCTATGTCTCTGAACCATCAAATACATATTTTCCCGGGATAACTTAAAATACATATTCAAACTGCGAGTCAAACACCAGAGATCGGCAGCTAGTCCTAGCCCAGGGCCTTGGGCTAGGTCTTACTCAGGGAAGGTTGGACTCAGACTTTGCCCCTCGCTCCTGACTCCCCTCGGAGATGGATGCTGAACGTCAGCATCGGCAGAGGGTCTGCTGCACGCTCTGTTAGGACGCACGTAAATTGAAAGAGCTAACTCGCAGGTAAATTTTATGGGAGAAATAGGAAGCTGCTTATTCCGCATACAGAAAGAATGTTTTGATTTGGGGTAGGTTAAATTTCTGTTATTACTGAATTCTTACTTTTCAGAATGCTCAGCTCTGAGATTTTTTTTTTTATTAAACTCATCTGTCAGAGTAGAAATAGTTTCTAGAGAACACAGTGTTGTAAAGGACATATTAGATGAATGAGTGCCTATTACATCCGTAAATGTTTGTTAGAAAAATTACACCCAACTGATATGACAAAGATATGAAAAATTAGATCATAAATCTCATTAACTACACAGACACCGAAAGAGAAATGAAGCCAATTAATGCTGATAGCGCCTGTCAAAAGCGCGTGTCTTGGTTCTGCTCTTAATACCAGTCACATCCGAGAACTGAAATAACTTCACCAAGGACTACTTTTCTCCCGTCGGCAGCAAGTTTCAGTGGAGAACGAAGGCAGTTTGTGTTTTTCTCTGTGTACATCCTTTTACCTCGGTTTACCTGGCAGGTGTTATGTTAAAGTCGCCAGAGGGACGTGTGATAGCAGGGGCCGGGGCTCGCTGACCTGGGAGAGCTCCTCCAGTCCGATCTCCTGCATGTCGTTAAGTGGAATTAAATATTGGGTTGCTCTGTTACTATGGCAACTTTACTTTTCATGAAAAAAGTAGTATATGGTCTATGATTTGAGCACTTTGTGTCTATGTGGCTATTAAGCATCATCCACTTTGTCACTGGAAAACGACCCTATCCACAGGTGTTGGTGGGGGGCATCACAAGGAACTGAAGATACCTTTTGCCTTTATATGCAGCCTGAACTTATACAATTAGATTTAATTCCATCTATAGTCTCTTTAGTTATTAATCTCTGCTGCCCTTTCTGTCCTCTCCAGCAGAGTCTGGAAATGAGCTGGATACAGTGGGCTGAACCACGAGTCTCAGCTGATGTGGAAACAACAACAACAAAGTATGTGGTTGCAGAGGACATTGATCGGGGGGTGGGTGTGAGTCTCCCTCTCCCGGAGGGGTAAATCCGGAGTGATCCCCGTGGGGATGGGGTGGTGCAGAGGGTCGGTGCTGGACACGTTTGCATGGACACGTTGCGGCCTCCTCTCTGCTATAACGGGGGACACGGCAAATTCTGGGGAGAAGAGTGAAATAGAATAAAGAGCAAGGTGGGTGGCGGGGCTGCGGGGCGCGGGCGTCCCCACCGCCACCGTCCCCCTCCCAGGTGGCCCCTGGCCACGGCGGGAACGTGCAAAAAACGCTGAAAGGAGTGCTTTTTTTCCAGTGTCTTATTAACTTGACAACTGCGGGATGCTAGGGCACCCCAAAGTTTCTTTTATTTTGAACTTTAGTATTACAGTCTGGGTTTTACCATGATAAAGTTGAAATCACAGCCAGTGGTTTACTCAGACAGTTTTAGCAGCTGTCTACAAGCAGATCCGGGTTTCCTCCAGTTTATACACTATCCAGCTTAACTTGCCTGAGCAGTTCACATTAAGAGTGAGAACAGTATGGTTTGTCTTATGTGATATCAGGCGTAAATAGTGATGTTTCTAATACTTACCGGTCCTGCCTTCAATACCTGATGAAACGCTCCAGTTGAACATTTTATTTCACTGAACATCATCTCATATTATTTTGGTCTCCTTCAAACCGTCTTTCCAGGTGTGTGGTTTCTGGAAAGCTAACATGGGAGAAATGTGAGCATCCATGAAGCCACACAGGCTGAGGGCTGTGAACCTGCTGGACGTTGCCTAGCGTGCCGGCTAGTTGGTGTTACAGTGCCACCGAAAGCCCCCCTAAAGTCTTTTTTTATATGGACACAAGGGTAACATGGAAATGCTAATATATGTGCTTGTTACTTAGTGCTGATGTGGTATAACTGATTATTTTATGCAGTAAAATTATTTAGAAGTCCTCAGTGCCTGCAAAAAGGAGTATGATTCTACAGAAATTACTTAGCAGAAGTACAATAAAATTTAGCTTTTCTGTACATTTTAAAACGCTGTTGATTCTCTAAGCAGCTCCAAATATCATTCACAGTATACAGGAATTAAAGAAAGTTACAGAAAGGCTACGATATCACATTATGTTCTTTAGGACTTTTCCATGTGGACTAGGTGAGGCGGCAGTTCGTGTGGTTTCGGTCCTTCGTACGGAATTGGAGTCGTTGCTGTTATTTCATAAGCAACATATGTGCAAGTATACACGGAAAAGACAGAAAATACAATTTTCACAGCTTATTCAGCACTGGATTTCACAACGCAGGTGCTGGATATATTATCCTTCCACTAAATTTCATCCTTAGTGAATAAAGGAGCTGATCCTAAATTCAGCTGTGAGGTCCTGCTGGGTGTTTATTTTGAAATATATGGGGTTTTTGTTGTTTTGCTTTTACAATTTATTCAATAACTATTTTGGCATGCCTGCCTCTTATGCTGCCTTAATCTTCTCTTCTTGAAATTAGCATTTGTAATTTATTCGCCCAGAGAAACAAGAAAGGCTCCGCACTGGTCTCTAATGGATCGCATAACAGATCAGAGGAACACTGAGTCAGCACAACACGCATTTGACAAATAAACTCATTGCCTGCATTTAATGTAATAGAAGATATGGCAAAGAGTGAAAAAGCTTTTATGTCTGCCCTGCATTTAAAAAGATAAGATCGTTAATGGTGCTTCACATACTTGTTTCTTTAATAAGATACAGTCCCTGAGAACAGAGCATCTCCTGCAAACAGAAGCACGCGGGGAAGTGCCCGAGCGCCATCCCTGTGCCAACCACCTGGGAGGGGGAAGCTCGTGCCCTAACTGACACGGTTAAACCATTAACGGCTACGCCATTAAACTCAAGCCACTTCTTGTCGTTAGAAAAAACATTGAGAAGATGCCTATTTTCCTTTGAAATAGTGGATAGACCAGTTTTTCAAACAGTTATGTTACCAGGAGACGTAATGGCAGTCTCTGATCAGATTAATTCTTTCCCTGACCCAGCTCCACGCACGTTTGAACAAATTACCTCTAAATAAAAACAGCTCAGATCCCCACTCTACGGATTAAACAGCAGTTTCATTTGCTCGCTCTTCGCTCTCAGGATGAGTTATATGTCTTTTTATTAGCTCGAGATCTAGAGCTCTTTTACCGCCTCTTAACCAGTTAGCACAAAACTGCCGGATGCCGCCCGCGAGGAGAGCGCCGTGCCGAAACGGCGTGAAGAAGCATGGATACGGCCGGGGTCAATGCCGAACCCGGCCCGATTCGGGGGCCCGGCGCTTGCCTGGTGCAGCTGCGCCCGGCGCCTCTCCCCCGCGCGCCCTCCCGTAGAGCAGGAGCACGAGACGGCGCGGGTATTGATCACCGGCCGCGATCAGCACGGATCTTTCCTCCCTGGGAAAGTCTGCAAAGCCGCTCGACAGGCAGCCTGCCTACCGCCCGCACTTGTGCACGTTCGTCGTCGACGCTCTCATTTGCTAAAAGGTGGATTTTCTTCAAAATAGGTTGCTGGTGTGTGGGTTGTTTTTTTTTTTTTTTTTTTTGCACCCATTTCTTCTTTTTCGTCTCCATTAATCATTTTTTTCTTATTATGATGCAGCTTGAAGGACAGAGGCAGTATTACAATCAGTGCATTTCTGAGAAGCAATCCCAGCGAATGCGGTTTATGAGAGGTAATACCATTGATTTTTACTTTTTAAATGAGATAATGGGCACTTTGCATAGCGAATTTATAACCAGAAACAACCTTCCGTATCGGCATATGAAATGGGCATGACTTTTATTGCCATAGTATTTTACTGAGTTTGTAATACGCCGTTCTGCTCCAGAAGCAATAAGTCTAATTTTGCCATACCTGGAGTAAGAAGTGCTCCCATGACTGCATACTCCTGATTTACCTTCCCAGAGCCATTTCATGGGCGTGACTGGGCATGACTGTTACACCAGTGTTTTGCTATTGACACAGCATAAAAAATACAATAAAAAGGCAAAATGTGGCACCCGGGCCTGGACTCTATGCTTACCTGCGAGTCTGAATGCGGAAGCAGGAAGGAGGTTTAGAGTCCGAATCTGCCATTGCATTTTGCTTTTCAGCGATGACGTACGCTAGGGATTTGCTCTGTTCTAGGAAGGGTCTAACTTCTTCTCTCCTCCTATCTTGCAGCCCCTCAGCTCTGCGGTCTGTAGCATCACCTCCTGCACAGTGTTTCCGGAAACAGCCCGCACCGGGCTGGGGTTCAGCAGGGATGATGAACCTTATCGTGGCTGTGCACTAGGGGACAGAGGAGCAGCTAGTTACTCTTTCCAGTATGAACTACTTGACTTTTTTCTCATTTCTAGTTTGTCGTAACCGTAACCTTATTTAAATTTAGCTTTTTTTTTTTCCTTTCTTAGTGTGACTATCATAATTTCGTAGAGAATATATTTTAATAGCTTGACTGTATGCTCAGGATTTCTGTTTGCTTCTATAATTGCTTCTTAATTATTTTCCAATTGCTGAAACAACAGTTTTCATAGTTTATTAAAACGCACTTTTGAAAGCATTACCCTGAGGCATTGTCAACATTTTACTACTATCACTAGCAGCTAGTGCAAATGAATAATCAAAAGCGCTGGTAGCTTGTGTCAAACAGATGAAAACTGTTTGAGGCTTATGTAGAAATTGTAATAAAGTTTAATGTCAAACTGGAGTTATTTTCATGCTAGGAGCATAGGCAGCCTTATGCTGCAAAATGTCTGAAAACAGCTCCATTTTGATAGCTCCAAACTCCCCAAATCTCCAAGGGGTGAAACTCCTCAAAGACGAAACTTGGTAATGGTGGGTGTGTTTCTAAGGGCTCATAAACTCCTCCAGCTCCTGGACCTGCGGTTTCGGGGGGACAGGAGCTGGGCCACCATGGCGGGACTGCTGGTGCTCGTCGGTCGAGCTGTCGGTGGTGCGAAAGCCACCATTTAGGTTTTGTCTGTAGTCTTGCAGGGACCGTTTAATACGCCTCTCCCAAGAACGGAGCCGAGGGCCGCGGTTAAGTTTGCAGTTACATGTGACTAAAGGCTAGTTCTCTTTTAGGGTTAGCACTTTTCTAAATTTTCTGTGGTTCTAAAACTAGGAGGTTTCAGCGATCCTCTTCTTGGTGGCTCGTTGCCTTCTGCGGGCCTGGCCGGCGTGGGACGGCGCGAGGTGTGCAGGTGCCCATTGAGGTTTCCCTCAGGGAGAGTTGCCTCCTTCGCATGGTTGCAGTCAAGACGGGGATTTGTGCACCACCACGGAAACCTTGGCTGGATCAGCCCCAAAAGACTATTTCTACTGTTCTTTCCTTAGAACTGCAGCCCCTCTGTCTACAGACCATACGGTCTGGAGACGAAGAGCTAAGCTGAAACTCAGCGTGTCGAAAAAGGCGAGCAATGAGCTCAAGGATGTATAATAGCACCTGATACACTGATAACAGCACCTGATACACTGATAAAAGCACCTGAAATTTTAATATAGCAGAGAGTATATTGAAGGTGCTGCACAAACTTCTAGAATAATTAAATCAGAAAAAAAAGTATAACAAAGCTATTACTAAGTGTGTTTATGTTTGCCAGAAATTGCCTTAACAAGGATCTGTATCATACTTGAATACTGTAAAACTTAAACCTGAAGAAGTAGTGCCTTGGTGAAGGACCATGGGGATTTCTATCTGTGGTTTTTAGTTCATTTAATTTAATACACACTGTTTCTGCTCTTCCCTAGCTGTTGAGCGGAGCACTTTATTCACAGATACTCTTATCCCATGAGACATTTAAATACATGTTTAAACTAAAAACATAAAAGAAACCCTGTAGACTCCAAAGACAGTACTTGCACTTAGTTAAGGATGTACCTCTGGGTTTTGCTGGATCGGGCCCATGCCAAATCTGCATCTATATTCACAGGTGAGACCATGACTGAGGAAACAGCCCACAGGAAACCTGTTGCCACAGCCTGAGGATTCAAACACCCAGGGACATATGTGACGGTTGAGCTGCTGTGTCCCTGCCGAGGCCAGCAGGTGCTGGGTCCTGCCCCAGCAGCCGGGGAACGCCGCTCGCCCGCAGTTACCTGGGATGGACAGGCGGACCCTGCAGCTGTGTCGTCCTGCCGTGGTGTCCTGCCGTGGCACGTGGCTGGGAGCACAACACCTTCTGCAGAAGGTGTCACAGGTGAGCTCATGCACTCATGCAAAGGCATCTCCAAAACCTGCCTGGGACATCACACAGCAGCTGAACTGCTGCTTACTGGGTGCCAGTATCAGCAATATTTCAGTCTCATAGGCATCCTTTTTACCTCTATTTTTTTAAATGCCTCCAACCAGCCAGGCAGGTTGCAGGGAGAAGTTTCCAGGCTGTGTCACGGCAATCCCTCAAAACCAATTTAACCCGATTAGCCCTTCCAAGAGTTACAAAATGAATAGCAGCAAAATACAAACTGACAGCATTCCCTTTCGGGAGCAAAAAGAGCACAGCGTTAACGAAGCCACGTGCAAAATCTGAACTGCAAAGCCCACGCAGGAAGAGGTTGAACCATGCAAAACGTATTTCGCTCACACGTTCTTAAACACTAGACTGTTTCATGCCATTGTACTCTTTGGGGCCAGAAGGAAACCTCGCCGCGCCGAGCTGGGAGAGGCCCCCACTGCCGCATCTCCAAGAGCCCCTCGGCCCCTGTCGTGTGGGGCTGTGCTGCCTTCTCGGGGCCATGCAAAAAGAGCATCCTACCTGCTGTGGTTTTGCACTTTCCATCCCCAGATTGTCGTGTGGGAAAGCACGCTGTCATCTCACTGTTTTGCAAACAAAAACGTCCGAGACCCAGAGAAACACGACAGGTCTCCAGCACGGGCAGCAGGTTTCCCAAGCTCCGACCCTCTCACCCTGCTACAGCTGCTTTCCTCATTGCCACCTTCCTCTGGCCTCAAGGCGGTATAATATAGGCCAAATTTGGCTATCAGTATTTAAAAAAAATAATACTGGATACCAGGTATTATGCTTAGGCTCGATCTTTTTTGGTGGGGATGACAGTGGGGTATGTTTTTTACGGGATTAGCTTTAAACCAGCCAGCATTTCTGTCCTTGCTATAGTATTAATGATAGATATGACGTCACTGTATCGGAAAGCAAAATTGTCTTTTCAGAACTTTTGGAAAAATCTTAGGGCAACTACTTAAGTCAGAATTTTTTCCACTGTAATTTATTTTAGAGAATACTGGGCCTGATCTGTTTTGTTGCAACAAGCTGGAATACTGTGAGACCTACATCATTAAAAACCGAGAATATTCAGTGTATAGAAGGTATCAATTTTAACTGTTTTTTATGCATCATCCTGATTATACATCCTTTCAAACTGATACTTTAAAAGACATTAGTAGAGCTCGCATGACCTTATTCTCACCTACATAATGTTTCAAGTCAAACACTGTATAATTAAGACTTCATAATCAGAGCATTTACAAAAGAAGCCTGTTTCCCAGCTATTTGCAGGTGCTTTTATAACAGAAGGTTTTTGTGAAATACCAAATGGTGAGAGGTGGCTCAAATGGCCAGGCTGGGCGGGGGCCGAGCACAGATTTAGGGTAGAGGTTGTTTTTTCTGGAGTCTCACATCCCAGCAGCAAGCTACCAGAGAGCTCACCCAGATGGAAGCACGTCATCTTTTCCTAATGAGTCATCCTTGGCGGTGATGGTCTGACTCATAGATATGCCAAACAAGACCAGTTTCTATCTCTGGACTAGATATGAATTTCCAAAATGCAGCTCACTCTAAATAATTTTAAAGAGAAAAATGGAAAGGTAACGGATCCTTCTTCAGGGGATCCCTTGCAACTTCTAGTCCACTAAGAATTAACCCTTTTTCTTTTTCATGCGCTTGCTTAGAGGGTAGAAATCTAGAAAACACCTCCGTCATGATATATCCCATACTTCACATTCTAAAGTCTAAAAATTTTAAAAAATGGTTAGTTAGGAGTTTGATGACAAATTGACAGGAAAGTGCTGATTTGTCAAACCTGAAATCTTATAGGGAAAGATGGATTTTGCTAACTTTCCCAGAAGTAAAAAAAAAAGTGTAAAATTTCAAAATGTATTTCTATTATGAACTACTTCTGTCTACACTAAGGAAAATAATGCTCAAAACTGAAAAAAAAGGCTATTATTTATCAAGTTATTAGCATTTTTTCAAGATCTTAATCCTCCCCCCTTAAAATTGAACATATTTCACTTTTGAAAAATATCCCAAAGAAAAATAAGAAAATATTCTGGGGAACATGTCCAACCTCAGTTCTGCAACCAGCAGATTTCTGCCTAGAGAGGCTAAATGACCAGAAGACCAAACCTTGGCTGAAAGGAGCTGGGGGCTGAAGCACCGTCAGCATAAGAGCCTCAGGTCCCTCTCCCTCGTCTTGCGTAACAATGGCATTTCTTGCAGCAAGATGTACGAGAAACAGCAACTGCATGTTTATAAAGATGAGAAATAAATGTTTTGCTTATTTTCTCTTCCTATACTCTTCTCACAAACTAAATCATAAAAAGGATTTCTGGCTCACTTTTATTCAGTCCAGGTATAGCAGTTTAAAATAACTTTCTACTAAAAGAAAAAAAAAAGTTGCATTGCAACTTTTAAAAATACTCTAATGGGAATGCAGGTGGTTAGTTAAATCCTTTTGAAATTTGGGCTACCGTGGTTCCAACCAAGAGACGTTGCCACTTACCTACCGTGCTGCGAGCAGACAAGCACTGCCTGCCCTCACTGACTGAGAGGACTTCCTTTTTGTGTAATTCATTATTAAGTATGCAAGCTGTATGATTATATGATATATATATATATTATGATACCTATCCATAATATGTATATTGTATCTGCATAGTATAGGTATCTAATGATATTACATATAATATTTATATGCATATGCATAATTTCAGCCTCAGACAATTTTCTAGCTTTGCTAACAAAGTGACTTCAGCATGTCAGCCTAAGATTTTTTATTCCGAACTTTTCTTTGTGCAGCTGTGCTCACCATCTAACAAGACATGTCTTGACAGCATTATTTATATGACCAGTCTCACCAAACTGCCCTACAGAATTGTAATTCGTTATTGATTTAAGTGAAGTATGTGTATAATTACAGAATGCTTTTATGAGGTCAGTTCAAAGTACAAAAACTATTCACAGAGGGCAGGATTTTCAAAGAGGCCCAATGTTTCTGAAACTGAAATAAAACAAAGAGGTGGAGGGTCTACTACTCACAGACCCTCATGCAATTCCCAAGCGTAGAAGCTGAATTTGCACCCATTAACTTAATCTTACTGAAGTTGGATGCATACCAAGGTGCCCTTGACAGAACATGAGAAGTTGGTGCCCCCAGGAAATGGAGGGCTGTGAAGTGCCTTACGGTAACGTCCACACCGTTCAGTATTTCTGTGCTGATATTTTCCTGAATGCATTACTTCAATGCGTGCCATAACAATTTTTTCACTGAAGGTTTTTCTTTTGGGATAGCAGAGAAGAGCTGGGAATACTTTGAAAAACACTATCAACAAGAGAGTCATTTGGACCCACCTAAAAGAATTAAATGTATTTGAGAGTTGCTTTTTCAAAAAGTAATGTACAAGCTGCTGGAAACAAGAAACCCCTATGCTCTAAGCGTGGACAAGACAACCCTAAGCTATTTACTAACACTAAATGAAATCATATTATTGTTTGATACCACTTGCTATTAATTCCTCCTGTGATGGAGCACACTTTACAGGGTCCCATGAAGCATGGGTGGTGATCTCACTTACAAGATGTAATCGAGGATCCAGGCTGTCTCTTCTCTTTCTTGAGAAACAACAAATAATCCCAAAGATAACCAGTTAAGAATAGAGATGGGGATCTAAGAAGATGGCAAATGACAGAAAAGAAGGGATAAAGCCAGCTCCAAAGGCTGAAACAGTCCCTTCCAGATGTGCAGGGGAAGGATCAGCTGTAGAAAGGTGCAGCATGTGGAACCTGCATAAAAGCTTGTGAGAAGTGACCACAGGCAAGGTCCTACAGGAGTCTCTGCTTTCATCAGTCCACCACACATAAGCAGTAGGATGGTGCTGATGGATGGCTATGGGAGTGGCAGACAGGACTGGAGAACTGGCGGAGTATTGTAATAATTTACAGCTTTTTTCATATTATTTTGTGCCATTCACTTAGATTTGTCTTCAGACAAAACCGTTGGTAGCTCAGTTCATCCATGTCAGTGAATTCATTGCCCCTGTCCAGCCAGAGAGCATCTTCTGCTTGCTGCTCCACACGAAGCAAGGCAAGGTTTTGTGCAAAGGCTAAGTGTAATCCACCCAAGATGCCTGAAAGGGCGTAAGTGGAGGCAAATTTTCAATTTAGGGTTTGTGAAGAAAGAGGAACAGAGGGCGTTTTCCAAAGCCCTGGCAGATCTCCAACGGGCAGCCAAATGGCCTTCGGCTGGAGGAGGAGTGGGGCTCCCTTCCCAAGCTGGTGAAGAAGCCGTTGAGATACGGTGGTGCACCTGCACTAACACTGCCTGCACGCAGTGCTCCTTGGGCAGACTGAGGCTTGACAGACTTGCTGGCCACATCTGGGGAGTTACAACAAGGTAAAACCCCAGAAGGAGCAAGAGTTTTGGGAACGCAATTTCCACTCGATGCAGGAAGCAGCCGTGCTGCTGCATCAGCTGGTGGCCCTGCTGACTCCCAGTAAAGCGTAACCCCGATATGGAGCAAAAGTCAGCTATCAGCACATTTATAGCGGTGTAGATGGTACTTGGTATGTTCAGCGCTTCATTACTCCCTCAGTCGTAACTTTATATGCAATGTTATAGTTTATTTGCTTTTTTTTCTTTATAATAGGATAACTACAGTCATTGCTGCTGCTGCTGTAGCAAGCGATTCTCTGCACTGCTGAGATGCAGAGTTTGTTATTTATCAGGAGCATCTGCAAACAACTGAGAATGCTTTCACATACGGTATTGTACCAATGTATCATGATCCTATCAAGGAGATCATAGCAGCAAATGCCTTATTTACTCAAGAAGTGCTCTAAGGAAGAGTAGAGATTTCATCAAGGAATTTGCTTTTGAAATTGATGTTAGTTAAAGTTTATCACATGCAACATTGATTTATCTGCAATGGCTGCTAGACTGAAGCAAGATAAAAGAGAAATCTGAATAATAATTGATAACTCCATACTGGAATCGATGCTATTAGACTTTGTTGATGTAGATATTTATTTATTTTATCTATAAAGACAATTAAAAATTGAACTGAGTGAGGATCTTAAATGTTAGTATCACGGCAAGATTCATGGCTGTCAGTGTCTGAACTGCAAATTGCAAACACGCAAGCAAAAGTATCCCCTGCTAAAATGCTCAGGAGCTCATTTGCAAAGTCTGCTTTCAATGAGACCAACCAGCATACGGTGCACGAGATCACATGCCTCTGTCTGCCTCCAAGAAGGGTTTTATCAAACAAAAGCATATTCAGGACGGGCAGGCTTGTCTGTGGCGCACAGATAAAGCAGCAACGGCAATTTCCATGATCCTGTCAAACCTATCGCCTTAGCCTTTGCTATTTATCATGTTATTTTCCAAGAAACCCCCCCCACTCCCTGCATACGCGTTACGAATCTCAGTCTCGGTGCTGCACTAAAATGCCGCTGCGCAGCTGCTTCGTTAGGCACTAAGGAGTGCGGGGAAATGGCAAAGACCCGCTGACAGCGATTGCAATTCTCAGAGTGGAAATTTTTGTATTACATGATGTGCAGGATGCCAACGACGGGCTCTTCATTAAACTCATTTACCCATTAGAAACACAGAAGAGTGCTGACTCTTCAAGGATATTTCAACATAAAATTTTAAAGCCTACTTTTGGCACCAAATAACAACATGAAGCCTTACACTGGTCTAAAAGTAATACTCACATGAGAAAAAGAAGGCTCCTATGCAGCACTGACACGGTTTGGGCGTTTTGCTATTGCACCCTGAAAGCTGGTGAACTGCAGAGGCTCCACAATTTCCCCACGCCCCAACTACCTTGGGGTGGGCCAGCTCAGCTTCTAGGAGACATGCTCTTGGAGAACATAACAGAAAATGTTATGGCAGTGTTGTTGACAATCACGCTTTTTGTTATAGTGTTTATAGTTATTGTCAAAGCTGAATTTCCGGTCATGGTGATCATGGTGCAAAACCATGTTTAAGTATAATGCAGCTACCATTTTCCTTACAGCCTCTCACCTACTGCTGTGAAGATTATATTGCTTGTTCTGGGTTTGTTTTGTTTCGCTTTGGTTTTTTTCTTCATATGCCTTTTTTTTTTTTTTTTTAAAAAGGCAGTGCAATCATCTAACTGCTAGCTGGGGAGGCAGTCACAAATGGTTTTTAGTTTGCAATATCTAGCTCTGGACGAAGGCCAGACGCAGATTAAACGTAGCAAAACCAGCTGGCGTTTTTCTGTTTCCCAGCTTCCTTCGTGGCACCCACAGACCCTCCTCTTGGCTTCCTGGCACGGCTCAGGCACAGAATTAGCCTTCTCAGAGTCACTGATAATAAAAGTAATGGAGAAATAACTCTACATTTTAAAAATCATTGGCCATTTCCTCCAATGAAGCAAACGCCCTTAGCTTCCGATGAAGTTTGTCACAGATCAGCGATAACGTCGTGCCTGCTCTTCTCATCTCTCCCCTGGAGCGCAGATGGCCTTCGAGCCCGTCAAGTTGGTGGTGGTGCTTGTTCTCAAGGCATTTAAGCACCTGCCGCACAAACGCTTCTGTAAACTCTGTCAGACTGTTCGTGAATTCAGTCTAACATTTAAGCCTGAGTATCTTGTTTAACTACATTTTACCTTCTCTTGTCGATAATAACTAGTCTTTCAAACAGAACAGAAGCTATTTGATAAAGAGTAATTAAAACTGTCTTGTTATTTTAAATACTGTTGCGGTTCCTGTTTTCCCCCCTCGGAAGGAGCACAGAGGGTAGGTTCAGGCTCTCACCTGGTGGGACGTATGAAGGAAGGAGGACCTGGTCCCACCTGTAGCTGCTCACTTGAGTGAGGCATTCTTTGAGCTTCAGGGACATGGAGGTGACTTCACTCTGTTTAGAGCCTGGAGATACAGAAAAAAGGGTGATGACTTCTATCAGCAAGAATTATGTCTCAGTTTTAATTTCTTAGTTACTTTCCTTGTTGCTATTTCTGGTGTTGCAACACATGTAAGTCTACAATGTCCACGTTAAGATTCTGACAGAAGGACGTTGCCACATGCCAGATACGATGCTCATATCGCCGCTTTTCAAGAATGGTAATATAGTCGCAGGATACTGCTGCAAATGTCTTGAGATGAGACTATGCTTCTTCCTAAGCTGTGGCTGATGGCTTGCAAGAGTTCGGGCTGGAGACAGAGCCTAGGAATTACCTATACCCACTTCATAAGTGCATCGTGTTGGGCCAAATTCGCACTGGCTCTTATCAGTCTGACCCGCTGTGATAGAAAGTGCTGCTGCTATCGACGTGGGGAACAAATGCCATTTCTAAATTAGCAGATTCAAAGGTTGATGACCTTCCCATCCTGTCAAACTGCTGCAAATGTCAGTGTTAATTAAATAACCACGGAACAAATGGGAGAGCCTGGTTGTCAGAAATGTAACTCTGGGAAGACAGCAGCAGCTTTGATGAATTCAGCGAGAGTTTTCCTCACCAACATATCAATGCACAGCTGTCTCCCAGCACTTCCCAAGATGCAGAATGAATTTCAAGTTTGGAATTTGAAGCAGTGAATTGACTTCAAACTGAAGTACAAAATATGGCCAGCAGCAATGTGAGGTCTGCTTAAATTCGATCTTAATGAAGGAGGACAATGAATGCTGGTTACTTAAACAGCCCTGTTTGAGCTGCCTTAAGGTGGCAAGAAAGCTGGGTAATAAGAAATGTCAGTGTACCACAAGCGGTATGATTATAACCCTACACTGGATTCATTTGAACGAATGTTTTGATAACCCCAAGTGATTTCCTTGTGCATCTGTATTTTTGATGTGTTCTACAACACAATATTACTTTATGTCATGCTAGAGGATATAGGCAATTGTTTATCAGAATTAAGCATACACATTAACAAAATCATTTCCTATGACTGTATATTAGGAAAATACCATTTGTTTTAACTTGATACAGAGACTTCTGTTTAGCATCTTCATAAAGCAGAAAGCATGATGGATTTTACTTGGGGCTTTTCTATTTTTCCATGCTTAGTTGCTTGCTTTAACCTTATGTATTTACAGACTATTTCTATTTTGAAATTCTATGTTTTCTCAACAGTTCTGTAAAGTAAAGGGATCGGAATCTGTATTACTGCGTAACTAGTTATTTGAATGACTTACCTAAGAGAGTGATTTCAGCTAAAAAATAAGTATATGTGGATGCATAGCCACATATATGGCTTATAAAATTAAATCAAAGAAAAATAGCTTTATAATTCAGTGCTTTACGTGAAATGCTAACTAAAACCCCATGGAACCAAATTGCAAAAACTTGCAGAAGGGAAAGATCACCTGTGTTTAAAGAATAATTAAATTGTCCAAAAGAAGTGTTTCAAAGGAAGCAAAGATGAGTGCTTAAAATATACCAAAAAAGAAGGGCAAAAAAGAAATTCAAAGTTTGCCGTTACTCTTGGGGCTTAGCCTCTGTTCTATGGCACAACGTATCTGTCTTCTGCAGCCTGCAGTCCAGAGCAAATGGAGCAGAGACGACGGTCTGCAGCATTCGTGTGGTACACACTGAGTCAGACGCACGTGGTGTAACCTGAAGTCCTAACTCCTCCTACCTGGTGATTCACAACCAGTTCCAGACGCAGCTGCTTTGTTGCCACAGTCTCCAGTTTTCCGGCCAGTTGGACACTTGACTGAAGCTGAGAAGGCTTCCTGGCAAAATTATGCTGACTACGAGAAGACTCGTGATTATTACTTCAGAGAAGGGACTACGAGGGTAACAACTACAGGTGCAATCTCCTGTCATCAGCAGAAGCAGTTGCCCATGGGAAGAGCACAGTCATGTCCTGTGTGCATTTGGGACAAGCACTTTGGTTGCTAGTGAAATAATGATCTTACTGATGGATTTGAAATGTTCAAACTTGGCAGAAATATGACAAAAACATTATGATTACTTGGACAAACTGATGATTTGAGGCTCTCAAATGCCCGACATACCTGGGTTGGTCCTCACGCATACATCACCTGAATCCAGAAGCTGTCTAAGTAGCTGCAGGGGTCAGTGTGCAAGGGCAGACTGCAGGCTGGGACTCAGGTTTTTCATCAGCACAGTATTATAGATTGCTGTGGTGTTTATAAAGCCACACGTGCATAATTTTCACCATATTCAAATGATATAAAGATTACAAACAATCTTTATTTCTCACCTGAGTTTTCTTTAGCTATACCACAAACATTAACTAGAAAACAAAAGAAGAAAAGGCATAATCTATTTCTTGCATGGCTAACATAAATTCAGGGTTTTCTTGGTCTTCATCTTCTGTGGAAAATGAACATAACTGCTGAACTCTATCTGTATCGCTGCGCCCTTACTGCTCCTGAACCTGCCCATATGAAATGGGAGATGTGCCCTGGAATATTTTAGCCTTGCCAGCTAGTTTAGGAGAATTTGTCAGACCTCCAGGAAGACTTTGGGAAGGGTAATGGGGTGTTTCCACATGGGGAGCGAGAGCAAGGCAGGAAGTTTGTGCCACACAGCTGCTGCAGGAGCTTCCCACAGACTCCATGCTGATCGGGGAAAAAAGGATGTGTGGTGTTATCTTCATCAGCCATTTGCAGCATAGACTGACTCATTAAAGGGGATAATTAAAGAGAGTCAATTGCATAGTTAGTTACTGCCAACAATTAAACCTTGAGGTACATTGCAATAGATAATTGAAGGGATCTGAACTGAGAAGTGGCCTCGACTGCCCAATGTTTCTTCTCCGGCCTGAGCAGATGCTGCCACGTTCTGCCCCGGATAAGCTTTTAAAAGGACACGTTTCTTTTCTGGAATGTAATTTCCATCCTCTAGTGTAGGAAAGCTGCAAGCTATAAGCTGGAGACGGCATTTTCTGCCAAGACCCTGATTCACTAGAAATCAAAAGGCCAGTTAACCATTTCACAGTGGTTCATGAACGAGATGGAAGTCCACAGAAACGCACACGTTGCTAATCAACCAACGATAAGGCTACAAGGAAGTCTTTGTGCAGGTGGCTGCAAGGTGGAAGATCTCACAGTTACAAAGTGAAATGCATTCATCACAGTTTAAGAGAAACTTTGAAATTTTGAAGAGAAATTTGAATCTACAAATTTTTGTGTTTGGGAACAACAGAAGAGCAAGTAAGACCGAAAGGAAGAATTTTTGGCAAAATAATTTAAATGTTAATTTTAGTATTAGGTGTTGTCCATAGTACCTTGCAAAATATGCAGATACCTTGGGCTTAAATGACCTGGTTTATGAACCTGCATTTAGATTATAGCTTGCTACAAATTAAAATTACACTAAAAATTTTCTGATAAACTTAAGCTCTGATGATAATCAGTGATTGAAAAGTCAAAGATTTGTCACCTTTAAAATCTCTTAAATGGTTAGTATTCAAGTCATTCCACCATCCTTGAGATTCATTGGGAAAGACAGAGGAAGGACCACTGCAAGGCAGCTCTAACTGAGGAGAAGCTCACATTCCTGTCCCAAACCAGTGCCCCATTCAACTGATCGTAGAGATTTTCCCACCAAATCCTCCATGTCAGACCCCACAAGCCGTCTAGAAGGAGTGTATTTAATTGACAGAAAATATTTTGAGTTATTTGCCAGTTCTAAAAATTTCCTTACGTATGCAGCAGTGCCTGTATTTATTTGTGGCTATCAGAAGAAGGTAAAACGGAAGGACCATCTTTGCTATAGTGAAGTTCGGACACATCTGATGCAGCTGGTGACTCAGGGCAAAGAAGAACTGCCTTTTCACAGCTTCGGATGAAGCTTAAGAAAATGATCACGGTTACCCAGGATACAAGAAATGCCTTTATATTATTGATTCGGACTATGTAGTATTTCTGGCACTGTGTGGTGGTATCTCCTGTTGGTTGTTGACAGCACAGGATGATAAAGTTTGATTTCTTCCCCGCCCCGAACTTCAAATTTATATAAACCTTCCTACCTTTTTGCTAGCACCAATTCCAAATGGTCATTTTTCATTTCCAAAGCATTTTTGGCCTCCTTGCCAAAGCTCCCTGAGAAAACAAGGCATGTTGTAGCAGTCTACAAAAACATGGAGGTTTCACATGCCCTAAGCCCATGCATGCACCATAGCAAAGTGTTTGCAGCAGGGATACCACATTTTCCTGGGAGGCATGGAAAGTCTACCATGAAAGTCAAGCCTATACCCCAGATTTTAGACTTGTCTAGGTGTAACCCGCAGCTTTAATACCCACCCTTCCCCCATCTTTGTTTTTTTTTTTTGGCCTTTGGATTTGTTAAGCCATCTTTCAAATTGTTATATTTATTTAGGCTGACAACATGTCAGGGCAAGGAATTTTGCGCGTTTGCATAGCGCTTGACACGGTGCGGGGGCGAAAGCAAGCTTGTGTGTAGGTGCTACTGAGTGGGAGATATCTTGCTTCGCTCCTAGAGTGATCTCAGACAAGTCGATTAGGCTCAGATGCCAGCTCCTTCAGGCTTAAATCCTTGAATTCAAAGGACCTTTTGGACCTAGATGGGATTTAGGCTTTAATCATACAAGAGCTTTTTTTGCTCCAATTAGGTTGCTATGACAAGTGCCTTGCCCAAAAACAACCCATGCTGCAGCTTTCTCCCCAAAACCTCTTCCAAGCAGACCAGGGTGTTGGGCATCTCTGGGTCTTAGAGCAATGCTAAACAAGTGGAAATTCGAGGAATAACTGCCCAGGTGTTGGCTGCGGGCTGGGAAGGCGCTCCAACAGTGCGGCCTGCATGCCTCCTTACTGCAGCCCTTCAGTGAGGCGTGCAAGAGAATGGTTTGATTAAATCATTTTCCTGATTTCTAGGAAATCAGCCCTTACCGACTTTGCTTAAAAAAAAAACGCTTTGATTTGTGCAAAGCGCTGACCTTCTGTACTAAGGGCCTTCCAGGAGTATGAGCTAGAATCACCATATTTATATCTGCCCGAGTGTACCATCAAAACTCTGTAGAAATGCTCAATTTGATTTGTTCCTTGTGATCCATAAATTAAAGCCATAACCTGGTCTACTCTTTGAAGCTGTTCCAGAATAAAACACTCTTTGCCCCATATCCATGTACCTGGCCTGGAGGTGTAGCAGGAGTGACCATACAGCTGGAACATAGTTGATAATGGGTTGAGAACACAGCTGAGATGTTTGGTCTGTGCCGCTCGCTCTTTTTCCAATGTCCTAGTGAGACATTAAGCATTGCTTGGGTGGAAACCCTGAGCTCCAGGCCCTGATGGATATCATCTGCGCGGGCAGAGTTACAGAGCAAAGCTCCTGCCAGGTTTCATAAATCGCCTCTGCGTTCCTCAGCGTAGATCTGAGATGCGGTAACTCAAGAGGGGGAATTCGTTCTTGTGGGCATCAAGCAGTTTTCAGATTGGGAAAGCTGCCACTCAGTCTAGACCTGCAAAACTTACCCCCCCCGCTACATTAGGCCTGATGCAGATACCACATGGAAGTTTTACCTTCAGATACGGTAACGTTAAACAAAGCAAAATAGGGCAATAGGGAAGTTTCCCATTTACGCTGCTTCAAAAAGTGGTCAGTGGCCCATCCTTTACTAAAGCAGCAGGCTTGCTCCCTGTTTCTAAGCTGATGATTAAGTCTGTCCAGCTCAGTAAAATAATCTGTGCAGCTGGAATAAAGCTAACATTTATAAAGAGCTGTGATTTGTGCCAGTTTGTTCTTTCAGTTTTTACATACCGTTCCACTTCGGTGGGCGGTTGGTAGTATTTGCCCCTTGCTGCTCCTTAGTTTGTGAGAATATTTTCATGGCAGTGTTTACCCTAAATATAACATTTGAATCAGACTGCTTGCTCTAGCATATACTTTCTCTCTTCCACAAAGCTTTTTTCCTCCCAACTACTTCTAGAGATTGCCTTTTTACTGAGAGATATTTAAACATAAAACGGTATTTCATATCGGTGTCCTGCCATTATTCTTAATAAATGATAACCTGATAGCACTTTTTAGAGATGACAATATTAATTCTCTCCTTGCATAAGAAAGTTTTTTGTATTTTCTGGTCTAACAACTTTCTAATCTTTTTACAAGCGCAGGGAGATTTCAGAATGTATTTCACACTCAGTTGAAATCTTCCTGGAGCTGCATTGAAGACTAGCAGAGTCAAGCCAAAAAACCCACCAAAACCAAATAGAAGTCTAAAGCAAAGTCTCGGGGGAAAAAAAAAATACATATATATATATAGCAAACCTCTTAAATGTGAGGTTAGTTTACCTTTAGAGACAACCGATGTAGCAACCTAAACATTTATGTTACAAATTTCACAGCTGGAATTCTATGATGCTATTGTACCTCTCACTAACAGAAGAAAAAGCTACAATAAAGCCAGATATTGATTATCTCAGAGCACATCCTGCAGGAAGAGGAAAACATGCATTTTAATGCACTGTTCAGCTTTTCCTAAAGTGAAAGCAATCCTCATTCTGGCAGCCTAAAATACACCTATAGCCATAATATCCATTCTTATATTGCAACATAATCATTATAAAGGACCCAGCTTTAAAACAGGAGGCTAGAGATGACTTAAGAAAGCAATTCAATCTTACAAAAATCTGCAGTATCTGTTCTAGGAGTAGCTATTGCTCTGCCTGGACTATACAGCATTTCTGGGAAGACTAGCTAGGGATCCAGCATGGCTAAATACAATATATTTACACTTATCAAAATGCATCAATTGATTTCATGGACACATGGATTAATAAAACTCCAAACAGGTTGGTACTTTCCATATATTACTATGGATAGTAGCATTTTTCTGTATCGGTGTGTATGCTCCTCACTGACAGGCCATCTTACTACACTAACATTCATTTTAGTTGCATTCTTGCAAAATTATTTCTCATGAAAGGATAAGCAATTTCAAAATTTTTTCTCTACTTTGTGGTAATTTGGACCTTTTCCATTTTAAAGCTGCAGGCAGCCTGTACTCCTGTTCCGGGTGCTTTTCATCCGGAGCAGTGCAAGCACAGTACGGCCATCGTTTGTCCCAAGCTCTGGTTTTACAACATACAGAGCTCCAAAGTTTTAAGCTAGGGCTTCAGGGCTCAACAAGCGGACAGCAGGTAGGTAACAGTGTCTTTTCCCTAAGTGACGTTTACCTTGAACGTGGCACTTTTAATAGTGCACTTCTAAAGTGAACGTAGTACTGAAAGGTTTGACCTTTCCTGCCATGGTCTCCCACAGCTTCTGTGGTGGCCGTTTCCCGCGATTTCTCAGTTTAAACGCCTGGTTGATCTAAACTCCGGCGCGGTGCCTGACCAGAAGGACCCCCTGCGGGTGTTGTCAAAATTATACATTAGCCACATTAAACACATCTCACAGAGAAGGAGAAATATACCTTCAGAAGGTCACTGGTTGTATCTGGCAGAACAGCAAGCTTTTCATCTTCTCCCTAGGACAAGGCTCCCAATGGTTTCCGGACCAGCAGAAAGTCTCCTCATGTTGTATCTCAGTGGGTGAGGAGTAGAAACATTAAATGTTACAGAAGGGTGCTGAGACCTCAGATTTATATGACCAAGGACATATTTCCTCATCTGGCAGACAATATGTAAATTAGGCAAACATTTTCTGAAGCAGCACATAAAATGCCCCGAAATACCAGAATCCCTGGATAGAGCCCCATATGTAAACAACAGGGACAAAAAAATGCAGCTGGATTACACCTATCAGAGCAAAAAAAAAAAAAAAAAGAGCTGGCAGGCGATACATATGCAAAGCAGCATGTTCAAAGCCAGTTTAAAAAGCAACTTACTGCATCCTACGGTGAGACCGAGGGTGCCCTGAGCCCTGCTCCGCAGCCAGCAGTGCCGGCCTCTCCCCATCACCTGCAAACAGCACATCTCTGTCTCTTCCCTGCCCCGCGGTAACTCGCCCCACAAATAATCACCCAAGCACGTTCCAGCTAGCCATATTCTGTTATCTTTATGGAGCTAAAAACAATAAGAATTAATGTTGTTTACTAGGCGATATGCAGAAAGGGATAGGAGATACGTATAATATATATAAAAATAGGACATATAGGACATATTCATATATACCTCATATATATTTATATTAAATATATAAATTTTATATAATTATATATTTTTATGCTTTCAATCTCCAATTCTCTAGTTTTCCTGAATAGCAGAGAATGTATTTTTCTCCAAATTGGAATGTGACCGTGTCCGTGCCTTAGAAGCCCAACCTACATTCTGGGGATACAATATCACAAGCCCTCAGAGGTATGAAATGAAATATCCTAGAAATAGGCAAACTCTTAAATTTACACAGGACTGAGTTGTCATGGGGATACAAAGGGATTTCTTTGCTTACTTTCTGAATGATTTGTGCAATGTAGAAGTGATAGGAGTTGCAGGACATCAAAAATACGAGCACCTAATGAAATGAGGGACATGACCAATGAATACAAATTGATGTCAGAGTTCTGCTTCTCCCAGGTGAAACGTAAGCTGATTTTAAAAAGAGAGAGAAAGAAACCCAGTTACAACTCTCCATTAAGGTCTGGCATTGCTAGCTGATCTGCGAAGAAAGAAAAACGACACTATTTTATACAGCCAGCATGCTTAAATCCCATATTAGTAGTCTGGATAAAACTGAAATATGGTCCTTCAAGTGGACCAAGTATAAAGCATTATAAATGATGCTGAAAGCAATAGCTACTACTGCTCTGGGGGGACCATGCGGCCGGACACGTGGGTGAACCGAACTCGGAAGCAGCGAATAGCCGGTCCTGAGCCACCTCCTCCCTGCGAGCTCTGTTAATAAACTCAGGTTACAGAAGCTCCCAATTTATCTTCGCTACATATATTTTCACCAGGATAGCATCTAAAAAAAGTATACATAAATATGCATATACATATACACACACATTTGAGAAATCGTGCTCCACTTCACTTTTAATCTCATAATGATACCAGGTCTTATTCCCTTTAATGCTTCAAGCAATCAACCAAGAAGGTACCAACGTGTGCGTGTAATTTAAAATTGCCAAGCCAAAAAAAAATTATCATACTTATCACATCTGTGATGTTACTTTCCTTTATGCATTGCTTTATTTGGCCAAAGAAAATGCTTTAAACCTATGACACTAATGCAGAGTGGATTTTAGTTTATTTCAGACTGCATTATCAATAATTACAGGGTTTATATTCCAGCTTGATCTTTTCTGTCCGAGAATGAATTTGTTATGAAAGAAAGCACTAGGTACAGCTTCCCATTGCACTGTGCTGAAAGAACAGTAGGCAAATGCCATCATTTCGGTGAAATGCAGCTGGAATTACAGCATAATGTAATGAGTCATACTACTATAGTGCAAGGAGCAGATGCAGTTAAAGTGAGTTATCCTTGGCCATCAGTGATGCAGATTGACAGGAGAAAATACGAGCTAGGAAGAAGTAGCAGTTGTAATAAGGGAAAAATGAAAATAATGTAATTTTCCAGGGAAGAATCGAAAGGCCAACATGCACAAGTACTGCAGTCTTCTGTATCCTGTCTGCAGGCATATCATCTACACCTTTGAAAGTTAGTCTTCCACACACTCAAAATCTTTGTGCCAAAACAAGCAGTGCTACAGCCACTTTAATAAAAGCAAATGCTGAAAATACTGAAGGTTTGGGTACCTGCAAGCTTGTCTGTTTTCTCCCCAACAATGTGAACCGATCTAACAAAAGACATTGTGTCTCCAGCACATCTTCATTTAAGTCCTTAGGCCATTGCAGCTGTAAATGCCATTGCTAAAAATAAAATGGTATAAATTTTGATGGGGAAAAAAAAAAAAAAAAGAGTTCATTTACCCAAATCTTCCAAAATGTGGGTTGTTGCAGATAGTCAAGAACATCTCTCAAAAATAACACTCAAATTGCCTCTTGATCATGCTGGGCTCAGCCAGCCCCTTGCAATCTTGTGGTTTTGCCATACTTCCCTGGAGCCCCAGTTCCCACAGCTTTTGCTGGCAAATCAGTGCCTACAGAGAAGCTGGACACATCCCCAGTTGTCTAGACCTGGCCATTTTGGATGCAGAGGGCTGAGGCAGGGTAACTCAGCCTGGGCAACGCGAATAAGGCAAGAGGGAGACTACCTGAGTGGCAATTTTCATTTTCCCCTAATCAGTACATAGCCAAGCAACTCTCCATGCCCCCTGGCATTTTATGAGCGCATGTAACCCACACCGCAGCCCAGCTTGTAGTCCCGCTCGCTCTCAGGTGAGACAATTGCCAGAGAAGCTGGTGCAGATGTGATGAGGTTCACCAGCAGCAGGTGTTCAGTCTCCCTGTCCCTTAGCGCCAGTTTAAGGAGGAGTCCCCTCCGCTGCGTTTTGTTTACAGGCCCCCTACAGTGTCATGGGATAATTAAGAAAAAAAAAGGCAGTGACAGTGCCAAGACTTGTTATTCCTGCCAAAAATATTGTCCAGAAGATAGGATTTGGCAGCAAGAATGTTCTCACAGAGGGTGAGGAGGAGGCCGGGGCAGGGCAGCCCCTGGACCCCACCAGGCTCCCACACACTTTGCTCTCCAGCCTGCAGCAGCAGCAATATGTTATTTTATCCCCAGCCACTGAATTACATGCAGGTGGAAGTCCTCAAGCCTGGTGATTTCGCCTTGCAATAAGCAGTATGCAGCTCCCTTGCCAGAGCTGGAGGGGGGAAAAAAAAGACAAGTAAAAATGATGAAGCTACTCAGGGAGCAAGCTTTCTCCCCCCCCCCCCCCCAACTAATATGTTCTGCCTTCAAAGCCAAAGTTAACAGAGATTTCCTCCCCTATGCAGAACTGCACTGACAGCAAATTTCCTTGTCAAGTACTATTTTTGGGGTGCAAAATCACCATCAAAGGTCAAGCAAGATGACTGTTAAAGCATCACCTACCTCAACTACAGGTAGCACCAAACACATTTGCTTTCCTCCATTCCTTGAACTGAAGGATGGAATTTTATCCATTTCCTATGGTCCTTTTATAGGTACAAGGCTAATTAAAATACCACACATAGTTAAGGAGCCCCAGTGCTGCCTGACATTCAGCATCTCTCAGGAAATACTTAGCTTATAAAAGCCTGAAAGTTTTGCTGATGGGGAAGTACTGATGCTATTAATAGAGTTAATTAGATGATAGAAAATGGGGTGGGGGCAAATGCAAAGCACTTGCTCTCCTCTTGCCGTGCAGGTACTCACTCTACCCCGGTGCAGCATCTCAGAATAAGCACAGTGACCCTTGAGTTGCCACAGACAGACCTACAACCAAATAGACGTGAAGCAGGGAAGAATTTGCTTGGAGAGTCGTTCCAGGCGTCACGAAACCTGGCTGCAGCCCTGCGTATAACCAACATCTCCTGGCTCGGTTCCAGCAGAGCAGCAGTGACCAGTGTGAGAGGAATCAATAACGATGCTGCACTTAGCCTAAGTAAATGGGATTCATTAGCCTAAAAGGAATAACTTCCCTTTCCTTGTAAAGGGAACAAGTAGGTTACTTATGTTACGGCAGAAACCCACCAAGCTCCTGCCCTGACGGGTTTGCTGCTGTTGTCCTTTGTTCATGACAGCGGCCCTTCTCATAAAGTGCCAGTTCTCTCTGTATTAGTTCTCATGTGCTTTATAAATCTGACGAATTTCCCCATGGAAAACTCAGCCCTTGGGTGCACATTGTAAGGGTGCTCTGGTATGCTGCTGCATCACCCCATCCTCAGGAGAGGAGGTGTGGGACCAGCCGTAGTGGATTACTGCTACGGGGATAGTGTGCTGCATTCTACATTCACTGAAAGAAAAGGGGAAAAAAATCCGTTTTCTGCATTGCATGCAGCCATGCAGCTTTCTGATTACAAATTTCATATTCTTCCTCCTAAAGTTGACTGGTTGAAAGTCTGGAAGTTGGTCAAGGAGAATGTGCTGGGCTCCTTGCGGTAGCTAACAGGGAGCGACGGGTGGCTCCCTGCTTCCCGAATGCAGGTCTTTGGGGGGACGCACTTTGACCACATGCACAATTTTAGATGAGTCATGCTTTTCTCAGAGCTAAACCTGACTGCATGTTGATGGAAAACCCTTGAAATTTGGTAGCTGAGACCTGGTTGCACAAGCCCTGGAGGGTATGTGCGTTCAGGTAATTAGAGAGCTTCCTTAGCAGACGAAGGAGGCGGCTGTATTTGCCGTGAATGATACTCCCAAGCAGACTTTCTAAAAAAAAAAAAACAACAAAAAAGGAAGAGAGAGAGAGAGATCTCGCAGAGATCAGGTAGATGAGCCAGCCCAGGGGCTGCCGCTAGTCCTCGGTGGGGTGTTGCCCCATTGGGTGTAGCCAACAGTCAAAGCTTTTACTGCTCCAGCAAGCGCACAAGCCATTCCTGCGAAGGTGTAGAGTACACCACAAAAATGCCATTATTTGCCCCAATGTGTTCATCCCAAACGTGGGGTTTTGCCATCACAGCAACAACTCGCCCAGCGCAAAACCCACAGGCAGCTGCGAGACGGTGCTGGAGCGGGCAGCTCCAGCCTGCTCCTTAGGGGAAATAAACACATAACGACTAACCGTGTGCCACAGCCAACCGAATGCACCTAATAATTACCACTAATGGAATTTTTATTAGCACTTACAGGTTTTGCTGAAGATGATTTGTCGCTACAATTTTCCCATTAACACTCCTGATTTTTGCTAAAGCTTTCCAGTGTCTAACAAACCTCCCGCTGCCTGACAAAATAAAAGCAAAAAACCCTCCCGTACCCTGGTTAACAGGTTCGAAAGATTAGCAGAGGAGGTGGGAAGAAGTGAAGAACCACGGGGTGAACCGCTCTCGCTCACGCCGAAGCAGGTCCTTCAAAAATAACGAGTGACGGGGTCAGCACAGCCCGCCCTGGCCTCGCTCCTCAGCTCCCGTGCATCCAGGCCCCAAGGAAAATCGCCTCCTGGCACAGCCCAGAAACAAGACATCTGTCCAGACCCAAAATTGCTTAGCACTTAGGTGGCATTTATATAATGGACTCTGTGACTTTCATATTGAAAAACAAGAAGTTAAGAAAAGAAATGTGTTTTTTCGACGAGTTGCCAGCCTGCGCGCGCAACGAAGGCGGCAGAACCGAGCCGCACGCCCTGGCAGCCGCCAGATTAAGCTGCGGGCTGCTAGGGAGCTCATCTGCCAATAAATTCAAGTGTTTTAAAGGACCAAAACTAGTTTTCTTCCACCTTTAGACAAGATATACAATGCGGACTGAGCAATTCTAGAACCGAGCAGCGGAAATAACAGTCTTCCCCTTTCACCGTTTTCTGGGCCATGTTTGCATGGCTATTAACGGAGATCTTGTCTTTTGAAAGGAAATCAAAAATTTGAAGTTTCATTGGTCTGAAACAATTACATTTTCTTTCCACGTCCACTGACTGAGGAATGCTTAAATTCACTGGCCAGCGACCTGATGACTTGCAGGCGAGCAACATCAGAAAGACTTTGAAACAGGACAAACTCATAAATGCAGAAACAATCATGTCGGATGTCTCATACAGCAGGATTAGTTTAACATGAATGAATCCCAATAGTCCAGATGCTCTCGATGTTTCCTCTTTTCTGCCGTGGGATTTCCATGAGATTCAGCACTTTTTTGCAGAAGAGTTGCAGTCACAACAGATAACATTCCTGCCAAAACGAGTTTTGTACAAAACCTTTTCTGGACAGCTCTATTAGATGTCTCAGAGGTAGGAGCCCAGGGTGGAGGATATAGATGTGCAAGGCAGCTCCTGGGCTGGCACAGCTCCACGGATCCCTCTCATGCATATGTATGTGCAATATACTGGCTCCTAAAACCAAAACTCCCTAAAGAGGTGTTAAAGGCAGACAGGGGAGTTGGCTTTTGCAGGAAGTAGGTGTGAATTGCCCCCAAATAAATCAGCGTCCTATATGGCCTTTGAAAACCAGATATGTGCTCCTAAACCATCAGTGGCTCAATCCAAAACACGGTACAGACACCTAATCTGAGATGGCGGCAACGATTAGAAAACTAGTACCCGAAAGTCTTTTGGGATTTAGTTCCCAAGTACTTTTGAAAAATGTTATTTTTTCGTTTCCATGCAATTTAAAGCCGTGGGGTCATTTTCTAATTCTCGGCTGCTCTGGCATTTAAGATACGGGGCGGGTTTGTACGGCGACAGGGTGGACACGAGCTGCTCCGTCGCCACCGCCAGCCCTCAGCACGAGCGACGCCTCCGACGGCGCCTCCCGGTTCCCACGCAGGGCTCGATCGGCCCCACAGAACGGCTGTTTGGCACCGTTTGCAGGGCAGGGCGAGTCTCTGAACCATGCTGCAAAACATATTCAACGCCAGACTGCAGGAAATTATGAAAGCACACATTTTGTACGAGGAAAACTCATCCAAACGTGTCTCTGCCTGCTCATGCAAAACCAGCGAATGTTAATAGTTAAAAATCATAATCCTCTCTCCTGCTAAGCGATACACCTGATTTAGTGGGTTTACGCAGTCCAAAGCTATGGGTTGTTGTTCAAAAGCGGGGTTACCTTTACAGCAAGGGTGTTTCAGGGCTATTAACAGTTCTTATTACAACAGACTAATAAAGACTACATATAAAATAGTCTGGGACAAATGGCATTCAAAAGTCTGAAAATTAGATAAGTAAGAAAGCCTCAGTTGTAACTAACAGGTCTGGAGAATACATGTGCCAATTTCATACCAGTTTTAAAAAAAAATTCAGACACTTAAATCTAGGTATCTAAAGTTTATCCTTGCCCAAGTTAAGACACTCTCAATTGGAAATGACCTGCGGTTACATTTGGAATAAGGCAATTTAATAAAGGTTCTTTAGCAGAGCTTCAACAGAGATAGACAGAACAATAAATCTGAGATTTTTATCAGCATAAAATGGCAAAATACTGTGATATCAAGGAAAAATGTAAGTTCCTGTACAAAACAGTGAGTGGCAAAAAGCCCTAACACTTTCTTGGTTGGACTGATGACTTTACAGTTCCCTGCCCCCCTCCCAATAGCTATTATTACATATACAGATATACCTCAGTACAGAAAACCTAACTCTGAAACTGCAATAAAATAATTGTGGTATACTTTTCAAGGAGCTAGGGGAAAAGTCAAAGTACAATAAAATTATGTTATGTCACATTTAATGGTTAATTGAAGTGTAAGACATAGGGCTGATTAATATAAATGCAGCTTCACAGCTTAAAGCTTTATAGCTTTAAGAGCGATGAATGTTAGCTAATATTAATAAAGTAGCTCATAAATATCAGAAAATGCATATTAATGTGATAATTTACAAACATAGTCATCATATACTGGCAAGAAACTCAGTTATATTCAATAAGCTTCACAGTAGATAGCGTGGTATTTGGAGCTGTTATTTCACTTGATGGATGTTCCAAATCTGTTCAAGTGCTTTTCTGTTTTACCTATTTTCTTGCTGTCTCTTGTGTGTCGGACCAATTATTTTGTTACTGTGATGGGCTAATGAGTAACTCATTTGAAAGAAGAATATTTAGGCAAAGTTGCTCCTCCCTAAAGTCTTGAAACTGAGTATATCCAGAAACGACGTGGAACGAACTCTTTTAATGATCGTTTAAGAGAGTCAGAAGGGAGGCAAAAAACACTTATTGCTTTATCCCTATGTTCATGTTACGACATTTTCAGTTCTTCTTCTAATCTCTAAAATCTTAAGGATAAAGTTGTAGGCTTATTTGTTTTGTGACAAAGGCAGATTATAGCCCGACAAGCAGAAACCCCCATGTGTTGATACGCGCCAGCATTTTCCCCCACGCAGCCCGTGGGCTTTGTAGGGCAGTCAAACCTCCTGTCTTCCCTTTGGTGGCAGATTAAAGCATATTTAAAAGTCTTTAGAGAAAAGAGAAGGGAACGTAGGAAGAAAGGCTTTGGAAAGACCTGTTGGAAATATTGGCCATCACCTCCAAGACAAAGACGTAGACGAATGTGCCACGCAGCCTCCGGGGAGAAAAAGTCAGTTGTATCCGATTGTACAGATTTGGAATACTCCCAATAACTGGCAAAAATAATAACTATTTTTCCAGTAAATAACGAATTTTACATCCTGAAGTTTTTTTTTGTCCCCTGAACTTCATTCTCTCAAGCTTCGCTCCCATGGGTGGCCCTGTCCGATCACCTCTGCCTTGCCGGAAACCTCAGGAAACTCTCGCAGGCTTCAGGGGATCAATTTTGAAGCATACAAAAGCAGAGCTTACATTCGTACGATAGCCCCCAGCCTAAAACTTACTTTCAAATATTTTGTATCATCTCTTCCTCATTATAATATATATGTCAGAAGTATTCATACAACAGAAAATTAGGCTTAATGAATAGGAAAAAGAGCAAACATGAAAGCAAGTAAATGGCCCTGGAAGTTCATTTTTATCTACAGATAAATAGTATTTTTTTAGCATCTTACAGAAGACGAAGCATTCACCTGCATTCTCAATACTGAAGCAACAGTGTCTTTTGCAACCATGGCATGTCTTTCAGAAAGCAAATTTCTTTCCCTTTCAAGACTCCGACACCTGCAGAAGGCTCCTTGAGCACCACATCAAAAGAAAACCTGCTGAGCTGAGCTGAGACATGAAAAACCACCGTCAAGTGCCAACAAGGGGAAGAGGGCTGTGGAAAGAAATCAGGATATTAACATTTTATTCTAGGACTGGATGATGTAATGTTTCCTCCATTTCTTGTCATGCCAGGGTTTTTTTTCAGCTACCAAAGTGTGTATTGCAACAACAGCAATTCTGCCCACCCCTCATTGTCCTTAGACCTCATTTTACCTTGACAGTGTCGCAAAATTTGTGTAAAGGATTTTTAATAAACGTGCATCCCAGCTGCATTCTTCATCGTGTGCCAAGACTTTATTTGGGGGACCTTCACCTCCGGCCAGGCGACACCGTTTGTTTCCAGGCTGGAGAGGGAAACTTCTTGCACAGTCTGATTTTGAAACTGTGACTTGGGCTTGGATGAAATTAGTGCTAACGACGAAATGAGTTAATAGCTGAAAAACAGCACGCTCTCGAAAGGTTGTTATCTGTCACCCCCACAAAACAAGACGACTCTGCAGAGAGGCCCCAGCTGTGCACGACGGCCTTGGTAATAGCGGGTGGATTATGCTCCAAAGGTTAATCACGTAATATAATATAATGTAATATACATCTCTCCTTTTCAGATGCATATATTTCCTGTTCAGGTAGAGTTATACAAGCATTGTGGCAGCTTTTTTTCCTCCTCCGCTGCATTATTTCTCTGTTTTTAGTAAAAAATAAAGCTTTCTGATTTTGTTTTCCAAGACCAAAGCAATTCTGTTGTGCACTGTGTTTTTATTTCTGAAGAATAAAATGAGACTGTGTTCGCAGAAGGTTCGTCTTCCTGAATTTCCAGACGTAGTTAGCGTTTATCTGCTCTGATCTGTGGCACCCTCTCGGGGAGTACAGTCATTATCATGCAAATTCTGTATAGGGCAATACAACTGTCAGGTGCGAGATATTCACAGAACAACATTAATATCCACAGCTGCGCGCCTGCAGCTGACCACATACTTCAGCATAAACTTGAGATAAAGCGTGGTCAAGGAAGAAAACGCATCTGAACTCTCACAGTACAATAAAGTAAGAGTTGCAAAACCAGTGCATTGTGTCCGTGTTTGTAGAAGCAGCCCTCTGCAAGCGGCACTCAGCGCAGGCTAGCGATGTGCGCAGCCCCGTGTGGTGCAGCGGCTCCTCTTAACGCTGCTAGCAAAGCCACTGCTGGCCCTGACAACTACTACCTGTCTGCACGTCAGCCGGCGCGCCTGCTGGCACGTGCGTTGGAGAAAACAACGGATGGGAACTGGAGAGGGTCCTCCCTTCCTGGTTCCCTTCCAGATAACAACGAAAGGGCCCACTCCAAAACCTGCCAAAGCCTTTAGGAAACCTCCACCGATGCAGCGGTATGGGGTGCTTTTAGCCCTGTTGGATGCTGAGGTGGGAAGCAGAAGTTCCCAGGGGCATAAAGAAATTTTTCAGCTCCTCAAGGACTCATATTTCAGTGGCATCTCTGGAACGAAGATGTTGGTTAGATGCTGACCTTGTGTAAACGGCTGTTATTTCCCCGAAGATGCTCAGCACCTTACATCCTGACAAGGCAAAGTTGTCCCGAGTCTGCCTCAACGAACCTGCATTAACTCAGAACGAAGCCGTCCATGGACCTGCCATCATGACTCTTCACAGAAAGCCTAAAATATTTCGTATTTCAACGTCACCGTGGTCAGTGCCGTAAGAAATAACGCCTTGGCTCTTAGCGCTGAGTACTTCATTGACTCCCGCTGTCTGCCACCACTATTACTGCACACAATTTAGAGAGTTTTGTGAAAAAGGAGAGACGCTTTGGTGTTTCTCTAGTTGGGTGTGCGCGCTCAGATGGTGCCTCGCACCAGGCATGTCTGGGCTTCCCACCCCTCTGTATTTTTTTATTGGCAGCTCTATACCCAGGATCTTTTAATTTTTGTATAAGCCCTTGAGACTGCCAGAAGATTTTATCGCTGCGCACTGACATCTTATTGTTAGCCTGGTTTAAACAAAACGCTAGCATGTAGGAATGGTAATGACGTTATGCTGAGAAAGTTTTAGGGTTGTGGACACCATTGAGGACTCCTGCGGTCGTTCACCTGCTGAAAGCGGGTGCTGAATTTGATCGCAGCACACCTCCGTTTTTTACCTTCCCACGGAGATTTTGGGAAACCCTGCCAAAAACCGTTGGCTCTGTTTGCCAAAGCAGCGACACCAGGAGGGAACGTGGGCAAGAGAAGGGGAAAGAGAAGCCAGTCTAGAGTGCAACTAACGCCCAGTGCGAACATTAGGCAACTCGCACACAAAAAAAGGATGGACGCTCAGCTCGCAGCTGTGGAGTCACTGCATTTCACAGACCAGGAGACTGCTGGGCCACCTCCATCCCGCAGCCACAGAGCTGCTGGGGTGAAGCAGGGCGTTTGGAAACGGTACCGGACCAAGGCTAGAGCGGGTGTCAGACACGGTGTACTGCAAAAACCGACCAATTACTACTAATGCAGTCTGCGCTAACTCTGATTTCAAAGGCAGCATGTCAAAAGTCAGTACCTCTTCTTTAATAGTAGGTTTTGCATTTCCTTTAGAAAGCCACCAGGACTGAGCCTCTTGCTTGCACACGCCAATATGAGGCAGATAAAAAATAAGAAAAAATAAAATCGCTCTCGACGTGCGCTACAGGAAAGCTGCCTGCTAGCCGCGTGGGGAGCAGCGGAAGGAGCTCACGCAAGCGGGTAAGAACGACGTCAGCTGGAAAGCGAACGATCTGCCCACCCTGGTCTGCAAACCCTGCGGTCGAGGTCGGGCCCACGGCCACACGTTGGGCAGGCAGCGCTGAGCTCCTCGCCGGGAACCCGGGGCCCCGCTCTGGCTCCTCGTTTTAAGGACATCAGCGGCCCGTCTCCAGTGGCCATCCCAAGCGTGGGGTGAAGGTCCCGCGCCGCGTGCCGGAGGCAGGAGGACAAACTTGCCGTTCTTTGGGAAAACACCTCATCTGGCTTGTATCCCTCCTTGCAGGCTCTGAGCCTGCTCGGAAACGCTGAACGTTGCCACCGGGACGGAGCGAGACTGCGCTTATTGGCAATTTTTGTGTGGCAGGAAACCTGCGATTTCCTGCGTTGGCGCAAATGCAAAGAGTAGCAACGTCTTCCCCAGCCCCATTTCCATGCACACCGCGCGGTGGGAAGGATCTGTAATATATTCAGTTATTAAGGTACAGTTCAGCAGGTTTTTTTTTTTTTTTTTACTTTTTAAAAGCTAACAAAACAGTACCAGAGAGCTTTTTTATGATGAATATAAACATGAATTGAAAGTGCTCTTGTAAAGTTTGAAGCGAGTTCTCCCGAATAAAAAGGAAAAGGCAAATTGTCACGAGTTGCTAAGTAACCAGCCAAAGCTCATTTCTCTTCAAGGGAAATCAATTAGGCCTTTTAACCTATTTTAATGGGGGAGAAAAAACTATAAAATTTAAACTTCTTGGATGTCGCTCTGATCTCGAGAGCATCCTCATCGGGGGGGGGGGGGACTCTGTAAAGCTAATTTCAGGTGTTTGCTTCAACGAACGTATTTGCAAACTCTTCTCGAGCGAGGTGCCGAGGGGGCCTGGGCTTCGCCCCGACTCACATTCCCTGCAGGACAGGCGGCAGTTCGGCCCAAATGCTGCTCCATAAAATGTCCTAACACCAGGGACAATTACTCTCCCTAAAAGCAACTACCATCAGTTCCTGATACAGCAGAAATCAGTTAAATATTTGCAAATAGGCCTCTGAAGAACCTGGAAGCTAGATCTACGCGTATGACAAGCTTTACGTAAGCATTTTTGAGCTTTTGGTGCTTGCTTTTTGGTTTGTGAGCGTGTGTGTTCCTACCTGTCTGTCAAGTCCTAATTTCCTGAAGAGTAAGGAAGATCTATTTATTTTCTTGGAAAACAGTGGCTAGTGATCAGATAATGGGTTGGCACGGTAATTTGCTTTTTAAAGTAGTATATGGCTCCAGTATGTGGTGAGAAGGCTTGTGGCATCTGCGGCTGTAAAGAGCTCCCAGTCAGGTTGCTGCCGAGCTGTTACAAACCTCCGGAGGAAAAACTGTTTAAAAGTAAATTCTTTGATGTCCAATTGTCGCTGCAGCTCTAGGAACTCTCACCAGCCTTCAGCACAGCGCCGAACTGCCTTAAGAATATAGATTAGAGGATTTAATTGGGAAAGCGCTTCTGCTCACAAACCTCTAGAATTTGTTTAATTAAACACACCACTATTAATGCATGTTTTTAAGTTATAGAAATTCATTATTTTGTACTCTGTTTTCTGGCCCTGCAGCGGAAGATAAGAGAGAAACTCTGTTCCTGCATCCCTGACGATTACATTAATCATCAGTATTGGTGTACACACCTAATCCTCTAAACCTATTCCTACGTAAGTACTGCCAGCAGCTACTCCAGGAAAGGAAACGATGACTGATATAATTAATAGTGTTCACGAGCAGACAAATATGTACTACTCTTTTGTTATGAGACACAACCAGATTGCGACGATCAGTGCTTCTTATTATTCACCCATTGTCACAGATCTGATCAGTATTGCCGAACAGCAGCAGCAATATGAATATTTATGATTCACAGTTTTGCAAATTCCTATTTTGGCTGTGCTTTAAAATCAGCTTCAGGATGATAACAAGCGATAGCACGTCCAGCTAGAACGCACACCGGCGAGGCAGGAATTATGTCGAAGCACATTGCTAGCGAGTGCTGGTGCACGAAGGTGCAGCTGGAGAGAAAGCTGTTCCCGCAAATTGCTGCATAGGGCTCCCGACTTCTTCCCCAGGGATCCCTTAACCTCTGGATTTTCTTTCTCCAGAAGCTAAATTAAAAGTGAGGGTCAACAACCACTGATCATTGTCAAAGGCTGCAGTAGCCTTTTTCATGAAGAAACCTTAAATCAAAGTTGAACAGTTTCCTTAAAAATAACTACATACATGCATACAAAATACATTAACCAGAAATCAGGGACAGAATGCAGGAATGTGGCGTGAAATTCTGTTGCTATGTTTCTATAAGACATTTGGCTGGACAATTATAAGGATCCATACTTACCTGAAATATCTATTAACAAACTGGACCCAGGCAGGATTTTTTCCAAATCATTTTTAATCTGTTCTCCCTCTTCTGTCATGTACAGAGTCCATTCCCGCATTCATTTCCAGATGCTTACGTTCTCTATACTGCTATTTTAAATCAGTACCACTCATCTGAATTTCATATTATGCTCTGAAAACATCATATGGCATTCATCTTTCAGTTCATAGACTGTATTGATGCTCTTTTTATTTATTCCAGCTGCTGTTCTCAAATAAAGTAGTGGATCTTCAAAAGAAATCTTCAATCAAAGCACAGTTCAAACTCAATCATGCTTCTGACCAGGTTAAACATGTGACTTTCTGCCTGTAACAGAAAGATGATAGTGGAATATTTTGCTATTGGCCTCTAAAGGAAAGTCTTGTGTTTGATAATTTTCTACCTCATTCCTATTCCCTCTCATCTTCTCAGACTAAAATGTAACTTTTTTTTCTTTTAATAGAGGATACTTTGATGTTGCTGGGCACTTTGGGTTCAGCAAAATCGGGAGGATTTGATGTTTATTTTTCTCGTTATTTTCGTTGGCTTGAAGACTCCCATTTCGTTAGGAATAATTTCTTCAACTCCAAAATAATTGTGTGCTAATTCTATTCGAGGAGAGCAGCAGCGATGGGCCCCGTTTGCTGAAGGGCAGGCGGGCGGTTGAAAAGAAGTGGAAAATGGTGCTTCTCACCTCAAAAGGCAGCGAGGCAGAGCGGTAGGGTCACCTCTGGCAAACCTCCAGCATAAACTATGAGAGCAGACACTGAACTGGGGGAATTGTTAGTTGGGAGGTAGCTGCAGTCAGGGGACATTTGCTGCACGTTAAATACCCTGCAATAAGAAAAATTTCCAGGAAGAGTTCAGCATGGCAAAGCTCCTCCACATAAGCAAGTCACCCCTTGGACGTGCACAAATCAGGAAATAATTACAATAATATATAATAATATGCAATAATATGTAATAATAATTATAAGAATAATAAGTGGTTCCTAACTCCCTCGGGCACTTACAGCAGCCACTGAATTGGGAAGTATCTGAGGATTTAAGCCACTGTAGCTCGCCTGCCGAACGAGTGGGTTTTGACACTTTCATGCAAATGTAAAATCAAGTTTCATCAAAAATTACATCACTTTTTTACAACCCTGGAAACCGCCTGCGATGCTGTCAGTGCCGGCATGCATGGGAATTTAAAGAACACCCAATATCAACTCACACAGTTTATATTATGGACGATGCAGAAGAAAGTGGATTTGGCCCAAATGCAGCACAGAGCGATAACAACAGAAATACACGTAATTGGCAACTCTTTCAAAGCCCTGCAGCTATTTTCTTAAAACACTAGCTATCTTCCATCACTGACTTCCTCCAACAACAGCATGTCAAAAAGCACTGGATTTCCCCCATCCCGGCTTGCGTGGCCACACACTACTAAACTTGCCATTTTGGTCTGAGTGCCCAATTTTCGGCAATCTCAAAAAAAAAATATATATATATCAAGATATCAAGAATACGCCAGTAAACCTGGCCTCGCTACATGGACCTTTACTGAACTTGCCATATTTCTATGTGCAAAATAGCAAAATATGAGGATTTATTTCCTTAGTTTTTACGGCATTGTGAATTTTTATTGTTTTTTATTTCTGAATGATTTATACAGTGTGGTGATAGCCTAATAGAAATAGGATTTAGTACAATAATATCAATTATTCTTCCCCTGACGTTCAAAAAGACTCCAAAGATCTCAGCAGGGCTGATGTCAAGCTGTGCTGATGCTGAGTAGCCCATTTCTCTGCTAGTAAATAGAGTAGGTCTACTGGATATGCAGAATGTTACACATCTCCAGCAAAGTTAGCATTTATATAAAAAAGTGCAAAGACAAGAAAGAGTGCAAGAGCATTGCACGCTGTGCACATACGTGAATGCTAACAAATAAATCTTGATAGCCTAGATACCATTTCCCTATTGCACACAATGAATAAATATATCTAATTTCTCTGTCTGGGCTCCCTGTGATATGTATCTGTCAACAACATATATACGTATATACGTATATGTACACGTATAAATGGCAGATGTGAATCTTGCAGGCAGTGGGGCACCCCGAGGTGCTGTGCACGTGGCTGGGGCATGTTGAGTCAGATCCTCCAAAACTGGTTAAGAAGGGAGAGCACTTTTCATACTCCTTTCCTGAAGGTCTCCTTTGAAGCGTTGATCCAAACAGGATGGCATCTCTCTAATGCATGTGAGTAGAAATTTACTTCCTTGGCTTCAGTCAAGTCAATTCACTCTTCTACAACACGAGATTTCATAAGACAGAGAAATACGCACTGTTTTAAGCCAGAAAAGGTTTTGGGTTAATTACTATTTTAAGGGGAACTTCACAATGCAAATTGTTTGTCGAGGTCCGGTAGGCTGCAGGAAAGCTCACGGCTTAACATGACGTCCCGCTGTTTGGTTAGCCTTGCTTCCAAGCATGGTTTTTGACCCTTTTCGTATACGCTCTTATTCTCATTGACGGGTTTTCGGCGTTCGAGGACTTGGGTGGAAGTACTGATGTCTCTTAACATTTACAAGCCTGGGGTTTTTGCTTGAAATCTTTCGACTGTAGTTTGGAAGGTCAAGATACTAAAATACTTAGACTGAAAAATGTTAATATTTTAAGTCCTCACGTCAAAATAGAAGACCTGTGCCCTTGTCTGATTTAAAAAATTAATTTGAACAGTTATTTTGCCTCTAGTAGTTTCCAAAGTGTAGATCCTATGAGAATTGTCCAATTGGATTTCCATTAGCCTTTTTTCTTTACTACTGTATTTGTATTTGTAATTAATTCATTGGTGACTTGGAAAAAGTATAAATTGGAAGACACAAGTTAATAATAGACCTAAAGAATGAGAGAAAATTGTTCAAGCAATGTTTAGCGTTTTCTTGAAAAGATCATTATTATGACGCTGCTCAAAACTGTCAATCAAAGAACAGACATGTTGGTCTAAAGGCAAGCTGAAAACATATGTAATATGTATTCTGCCGCCTAAGCTGTAGCTAGAGGACTTGTGGGATATGATGTTCCAATATCAAAAAGGGTAAAAATACAGCTTTTTCCCCATTTATTTCCTAACAGAGCTTTTCTCAGTTTCCGACTCTTTGATGTTCTCCTGCTTACAAGCATCCTCTGTGAAGACTGGTCCGACATCGTTATTTTGAAGGGAGGAGAGAAAAGATGACTCTCCTTAACATATTGTATTTGAAAGGCTGGGGATCAAAAAGCCCCAAAACACACACTAACATGTGCATTAGCACAAAAGTCATAAAAAAAGAGAGGGAGATTTGGAACTTTGTAAAAGGAGCATTGAAACATTTGAGAAAAATGAATTAAGCAGAGAGATACTCTAAAGCATCTCTATACTTCACAGGTGACAAACGATAATATTTATCTGGACTTTTGTCAGTCTGGAGGAAAATTCAATTCTTAGATAACCCACAAATCCATGAGTGGAACGTATGAAAAATGAAAGTATATTTCAGAGCGCTGTATTCATTGGTTAGTTTAAAAGAAGAGTATCATAGAATTTAAAAAATAATAAAAACAAGCTTTTTACTTAAATAAGGAAATATTTGTCTCTGATTCGTATCCAATATAGTTCTGTGGAAGTCAGTGAAGTTGCAACAACACAGAAAGAGCGAAATTAGATTTCAACCCAGCAGTTCTGGCAGCACCAGGATCTACGTCATTAAAGAAACATCTGAGCTCTCCAAGGGAGAGGATTCAAACGTCAGCGCATGATCCAGAACTAGATCCCTGTTCTGCAGACGGCTGTATTATACAATAGAGAGAATCGTGTGTTTATCTTACCTCTGAACTGTGCTAACGGAAGGCTTGGAAATAGGGTGCATTTTAGCCAGGAAAAATATGGTCATGTGAATATTCATGAGGAAGAGAACAAAAAGGTTTGCAAATACTGTTGAAGTGGATGAACACATTTATTTCTAAGCATATTCCAAAAAAGTGTTTGGCTTGAGTCACACATCGTGAAGAATGGCTGACAACACTGCAGACTAAAAGCCATCTAAAAGCATGACAGGTGCATGCACAAAATCAGGACAATTTCTCCACATTTTTCTGAACGTGTGCTACTATCCTCTTCTGCAGCGTTTTTTTCTATAGCAGCTCACTTCCTTTTGAGGTTGTTGGTGAGATGACTATTATGATTTCTTCACCGACTTTCTAAGTATATAAATTGGCCTGCAAGAAATTAGCTGGAGGCCAATGTGCATCTTACGCATACATCTCACATATATGTCTTTACATGTCTTAACTTATCAGCACCTTTCTGTTCATTAAGCGTGTCAGACTTCTGACATGAGAACTTACTGAGAAAAACACTCCGTTATCTGTAGCAAGCACACATTTTCCTACCTTTCAGCAGTAGATTGCTTATATGAGAGATGGGCAATGGTCACCAGCTAATCTATTTGTGTTGCTGACGGTTTATTCACATGTGCTTATTTTTCAGCTGGGGACTTCAGTGGACTGGCTAACAGGGATCAAACTTTGGTGTGCAAGTCCTTCGATGTTTGCGATTTCATGGTATTAACCTGATCAGCACAATATAGTAAGAATAAGTTTGTGCTACTTGTTTTTGTCTGTGTGGGTCTTCCTACAAAGACAGAGATTGCGTTTATACCCAGATATATAAAATATAAGAATTATTTTTCAGCGAGAGATAGGAAGGATTTCTCCAAAATTCTCATCAAATAGACAACTTTGGAGAGCTCTGAGGGAAAAGAAACAGCTTATATATCGAGAGCCCTTAATTACGCATTTAATCTCAGCATTAAACAAGCTGATCCCTGTCACAGGTAGACTCTGAGTACGCAAGAATATTTGCAGAGAACAGTCACAAGTTTTCCTTCAAATCATGTGAGTTGAGATGATGGCAAGTGATGGGAAAGAGGAATATTTCATGCACTGCAGAACATAGAAATATTTGCATTCTGAATTCAAAAAATACCTCAGGGAGCTATTTTCCAACACCCTTGCCTTCCCGTATCTACTCAGGAGTAACTTTGCCAGCAAACACATGAGGCAGTTAACACAGGACACACTGAAAAAAGTACTAACAGCCAGCAACCTGCTCCCCGGTGGCAGATGTCTGCCATTGCAGCGGTGTATGAGAAGGACAGCAATGTAAATCTTTGTTTCTCCAAAGCGACAGAGTGGGCCAGCTCATTACGCATCTTCTCCACCTTGCTCCAGCCACCAGCTGCTCGCCCTGCCCACGCGCCACAAAGCCAGGGCCAGCCTGGCAGCTGCAACCCATTTGGACTAAACTTTGCTATTCACTGCCCGAACGCGGACGAGAAACTTGGCCTACGCTTGCAATAAAAGGGTCTGCCACAATGAAGAGGACGAAAGGGGGAAAACCCAGCATTTATTGCTTTAGCCTGCCGCACGGAGGGATTCTGAGAACTTACGAGCAACACGGATCAGTCTGAGGAACTTTAAAGTTCGAGTCATTATTCACGTTCTTCCACACGTTTTGTTGAGGCACATACATTTTTTGCAAAGCCAATGAATCTCTATTCAAGGTTTACCCAGAGGCATAATGATCTCTGTCAGCCAGCTACAGACGAGCACTTTGAGCATCAATAACACTTACCACGTCAGTTATGACTACAGAAGACAAAGTACTTATTCTAATATGGATCACAATAAAAAAGCATAGATCATAAAACTTGGTCAAGAAATTTGATCACTGGATAAGGCAATAGCTTTGAAATATATCTGCTCTATACACAGCCTTAAAATCGCTCCCCAGACAGTTCAGGTTGCTAAATTGAAAGTCTCTGGCGAGTCCATAAAGATTAACGTGGTAAGCTATGTTAAATACCATTACATGCCACCGTGATTGATTTAAACAGCACCGCTAAAATCTGGTTATGATGGTGAAGGTAAACTAGCCTGTGATATGGATTTATTACAATCTTAATTTCAAATTTGGAAAAAATAAATTTAAACTAATTTGCTAAAGACCATTTAATGACATGGGAAATTAGTTTTCCTAAATTAACTTATTCTTGAGTCCTTACTATTTATGAATGTAGGAACCTAAGACAGCACGACAGCTCATTGCTTGAGCTTTGTGCTACCTTCGTGCTCGGGGTAATCCATCTCTCCGTAAGTGCATAAAAAGTGATGTAGACACAGGTCTGGCAGGGTTCCTCTTTGTCCGGCCACGAGGCACCAAATGCTGCAGCAGGACCAGGCTGACTTTTTTGCAGATGCCCTCAGGTCTGCTAGACTTTCTTTGTACCTATCCAAACTGACTGTATAGTTAGCAGACCACAGTTTAACATCCCACGCCAAAATAATTTTTTACCCTGCTGAAATGCAAGGTATTTGGATGAGACTAAACTCAACAAGTTGGCCGAGAGTGAATGTTGGAGACGTAAATCTGAACACCACCAAGACCAGAGCTGGGGTTGCAATGACAGGAGTGGTTTCAGGGAGGTCGGTAAGAGCATGCACTGAATTCGGGCCCAGCATAGCATCAAAGTTCTCTTGCCCTGGGCAGTGTAAGAGCCGTTCTTCATTTACACATTTGTAAAAAAACCAGAACACAACCATTAGGAAAGTAGCTGAAATGGCTAGAGAGAAGTGGTGGAGCAAAAGGGTTTTGAACTATGAGCAGAGAAACCGTCTTCAGCCATCAGCTGAGGCTGTGCTGAGGGCCTCAGTGCCTTGCATAGTTTGTATGAACCAACCTACATCACAGCATCTGATGCCGTCTCCAAATTTCTCCTCCTCAGAAACCTAATTTTGGCTAAATGCTGCAATGACAAGCGTAATAAAAATAATGCTACAAAATGCATGAAGAATTTCCTTTCCTAAATATCAGATTTTAAAAGTAAAATAAACATTAATTCTCCCTTGTCCTGCCAGCATCACTGATATGATTCATGGCTATTCAGTTGCACAAGGCTATGTTCTTTTCTTTGAGAAAAAGAATATAAATCTTCAGATAAGCTATCAAATGGCTTGATGATTAATTCCATGTTATCCTTGAATTTAATGTGCATGGGTGGGAGGAAAAGAGGAATATCTCACAGGAGAGAAACAAAGCATCAGACAAGCTAGGAAACTCCCCAAGGTTAATCTCGCAGAATTTCTCTCTAATCTCTCCCTGGGAACGTGAAGCTTTGGGGCCTCCTGTCTCCAGCAGTCCATGTCTTGTCCACGGCTGGAAGGAAGGAAGGAAGACACACTGCAACTGTCTACCAGCAGTTGCTCACTGGCAGCTCCTCCAAGAACGCCCCATGGAGGGACTGTCATGAGGCTGGAAAGCACAGCGAGGATGCCGCAGAGTCAGCTTCTCCCTCTTCTCCCGCCATGCCTACATACACGGCATATCCCTCCCCTTCCCCTCACGGGGAGCCACGCAGCCCTTTGAAGCCCCAGGCTTTGCTGCTAACACGTCCAGCTGCAAAGATTGCTCTACAAAGGCCGTACAACGGTGCTGTGATTTTAGACTGTATCTGTCTGGCTCTGGAGAATACATACAGGTGTCTTATGAAAGGTTTAACAATCCTCTCTTTCATCATCTGCAGAAGCCCAGTAGGATTTTCCTAATTTCAATTTCAATAGGTCTGGAAATTTCTTTCTATTTGTTATGAGTTTAAAATTAAAGAGAAAATGGAAACAGTGAAGACATGCCTTTGAGTCTGACATAAGCATGGCATTCAGTAGAAACCGGTAAGAGATTTTCTACCAGCTCTTGCTTGTATTGACCACAAATTAGCCACTGTCTGCTCTGGTCTCAGGAGGTTCACTGCTACTCCGATAACTAGGATGAACCGTTTTAAAGAACGTCACCTCTACCAGAAGGAGTCAATAGCACTCATGATATATGACTCCTGGTAAAATACACCTGGAATTTTATTTCTGAGGTTCTTGTGAAAGGCATTGTCAAAGGTGGAAAGTTGTGTGCGCAGAAACTCTGCGGCAAAGGGCAGCCAAGCGTGGGTAATGCCAGCAGCGGTGCCCCCGTCCAGTGCTTAGGACCTCCCTTGCAGCGAGGAGAAGGTCGGTGGGCTCCAGGGTCACCTCATGCCTGGGCTCTCTATGAGGAGAGCCAACGCCAGTGTCGACTACAGTGAGGACGTGCATGCTTTTCCCGTGGGGTCACCTGTATATTTGCAACTGGACGGAGGCTGCTGTTCCCCAAGCTGGGAATTTCTGTCTCAGAAAGCTCAGGATTATTTTTGTTATGACCTAGAAGCTGATAGAAGTCAAGGTCAAAGTATGAATAGCCAAGACTTTCCACAGTTCAAATTGGTATCCATTACTGTCTGTGCCCTGGAAAAAAGGCCGAGCAATATAGAGGGGAAATTGCTGATGCCACAAATTACTTGAAAGCAGTCAAAGGTTGAGAAAACAGACTGTGAGAACCTTTGGAGGGCACTGACCAGTTAAGATAGTCGGCAGGATGACGGTGGATAAAGCCACATCTTGCCAAATACACATGAACGAATTGTGGGAAGAATTCACTGAACTATTACACGTATCACTGAACTCCGGATTACTAGCGCTCACTGAGGGGTAAGGCCTGGGAATCATTAGTAACAGTGAGCTCATTTTTGCGCTGTGGTATTGTTCAGTAAAAGTAAAGTGCAAGGCAACATAAAAGCTGGACAGAAATCAAACAAGACGAAACAGACCTCAGTATCCTCATCTATTGTAGCACTCCTGCCATTACCTGAGTTGATCTTTCTGGTGTTACAAAACACTAATGATTTCTAACATAAAACTAATTTTATTTTTTACTTGCTTTGTTTTCCTGAAAAATGGTACTCATCAAGTAAAGCATCGCATTTTACAAGGGCAGCATTTGAGACATTCGTAGAGAAGGACTTGACACATGCCCTCCCTAGAAACCAATGGCTAAACGATGGCCGGGCTCGTGCCCCTGGTGGCAAGCACGTCACCCCCATGGCACCACATGATGAGGATGACACCTGTAGACAACCCTGGCCCTTGATCAGAGCAGCAGGCTCCACAGCATTCAGAAAAAGCACTCCTGCTAGCAATGAAAACATCTAAGTTTACAATAAGTCAGATTAAAGCAAATAAGACACATACACCCTCATTCACCGCAGTAAAAGTCAACGATGAACTGTCTGGGTCCGCAAGAACGAATCCTAATGAAGCGGTTCTCTGCAGGAGACACCCAGCAGGAGGTCTCTCGCATCTGCTCTGAAACAACCCATCTCGTCATCAGAAGGGATGGACAGATTGATGCACAAATATGGGCCGTTACGTGGAAAAGCAGCGCCTGTGCTCAAGGGCTGGCACACGCTGGAAACCAGCGGTGGGTTTGGCCCACACAAACAGATCAAGCAACAGCTAGATCTTCAGATTGCTCAGCTTGCTCTGGCATGAAGTGATACATTTCTCTGCAAATAGGAAACACTTCTTGCAAGGCTGGGTCAACGGACTGGCCTACGAGCATGTTGGGGTAGATGTAAATAAACGAGTAGAAGGCTTAAAAAGGGGCCAGAACTGAGCAGAAACACTAAATGCAATTCTACGCAGCAGGCAAGAAAAACAGCATGGTCTCTGAATGCAAAGGGGAGCATAAACAAGTAAGAGGAAAATGCCAGTGTTTTCCAGTGCGAGTTTGTCTGGGCTGTGGTACAACCTCGGGTCCTCTTGAGAGCATCAGAGGACAACGAGAATAATTGAAATGCCAAGATTTTCAATCAGGTGATTTAAGCAATGTCCACCATATCTCCCTTACACATCCCAGAGAGAAGAAGCTTTAGACTCAGAAAAGATGTGGCTATTTCAATTCAGTTCATGCTTTTGAAAATCTCCATGAAATTTAAATAGAAAGGAGAGGATGAGAGGATGTGGCTGGTATATTTAGGAGTGACACACATGGAGAGAAGGGAAACACCAGGAGAACATCAGGAGGGTCTTCAGCGAATTCAGGAGGAAACCATTTGTTCAGAAAGCCGGATGCTTCAAATCTTGCGTCCTTCATGCAAGACTCCAGTGTGCCTGCTCAGAGCAGGGTAATGCCTACCTGACTTTCTACCATTTTATTCAAATTTGAAACACTGAGAAATTCAGGAACTAGTCCCAGTGCTGTCTGTATCTAATTCAGCTTTATTACTGCCTTGAATGTATTATACCACTTAGCACCACAATGAGAGGAGCTGTCACTGCAAGAGTGGGAGGGACGGATTGGACATTCCCGCGAACAAGGTCAAACCAAGACGCACTTAAACGACTTTGCCACATTATGAAATTTTGATTAAAGGCTGGAGTAATCTTCTTTCCCATAGGAGGAATTTTGAAGCCTAACAAGTAATAGCTAAAATTTACAACGGAGGTGGTAAAACAGCCATGGTTAAAGTAGCAGTGACTATTTACTTTTACTTGGCAGTCTGAACAACAAATATATGATGAGATCACAGCATACCGGAAAAGATATACACAGATAAATGTTCTAGCAGGTGAGTACACTGACCTGCAGGGATCGAGGCAAAAGCCTGCCGCGCACCTTTCTATCCATTAGTTTGAAATATATTCTATCTTAGACAAAAAAATGCAAAATAGAAATTGGTGACTGAACTACGAACTGAGAACAGGTGAATTAGGAATACCTAAAACAACATTAAATAATACTGTAATCTTCATTTCATTTTGCTTATGGTATTATTTTTATAACTATTACAGTCACAGGAATAAATGATTTAATTTCTGCAGCCTGCACCCCAGATAAAGTATTGCACTGGGAAGCTATAGACTATATATGTTAATCAGCGCAGCTACTGCCCCTGCCATTATCAGCCAGATTCATTCGTTTCCTGTTGTCATTCTTGATTACACATTTTTAGAATAGATTACAGCAATAACAGAGGGCAGGCAGGCTGTTCCCCTGCTATGAGTGTCCTTGGATCAATCTTTCGATCAGAGGAGAAACATATTTTGCTAATATATTGCCAATCTACTTTACATGTACTGTTACTTTTCAGTTTTGGGAACCAATTTGCAAATCAGGAGTTTTCCATTCACAAATATTTCAGGTTTGATGGCGGGGCGGTGGGGGGGATATTTTCCTATTTCTTTGTTCTGTCTTTGTTTGTTGGCTGATTTGGGCTATTCAGGTTGCTATCAATTTCTTCCTTTTCTAAAGCCACCCTGAGAAAATTGCCCCCCCAGGTTAGTCTCTGAATATGGAGCTGTGCTTTTCTCTGTGCGCGCAAGTCCATGCAGACACAGAGATAAACCAGCATCACTGGTGAAATGGCTGTTCCTTTCTTGGCTTCCTTTCTACGAAACTAGAAAAAACATTATATGTGGAATTCAGTACCGATGGATTAGCAAAAACACCGTCACGTACTACTCACTGTGCAGCGTACATAGCTGCGCTCTTTGAAACAGAGCAATTTCAGGCTTGCCATCTTGTGCAGCTTGTCAAAAGGCCACAAAACTTGGGACCTCGCAAGAAAAAACAGCTACCAACCCTTCCCTTTCGTTTCATTTGCTGTTTCACTGCTATTGCAATAAGCAAAAATCAATAGGTGCACCGATGAGTGCTAAATTTTACCTGAATGCCACTGACCAATAACAAAACCATGACTAAGGCACCACTGCCGGAAAGGAAAGGCCCCACCTTGACTTCCCGGCTCCTCTCGGGTCAGCCTTCAAAGACCATTTTCCACCTCTGCTGATGAGCAAACGTCCAATTACTCTCAGCGCTAAGGAGCTCTTCGAGACCCAAACTGCGGGAGAATCACTGCCCCACCTCCCAGGGAGCCTGGCGGCGGTCGGACACCAGCTTGCACCGCGCTTGCTGCGGTTTGGGCACGTCCCGGCCTTACGCTCTTTACAGAGGAGCAGCGGGAGACTTCACCGACACAGAAGTGCCTTGATGCTTTCCGGCAGCTGGAGCAAAATGTGGTAGGAGCCAGTCACACCTGGTAACTGGAGCACAAACGCAGGAGCAAAGGATGGCAGTACAAACCCCAGACAGATGAAGCTGGAATAAGGGAGTAAGTTGTTTCATCTTCTCGTCTCAGTTATTCACACAACGGAAAATTCCTCTTTCTCCCAAACCAACCGACTCCTTACATCACTGCAAGACGTAACAGCGACAAGGTTTGGTGGAAACCTTCTCCCTGCAAGCCACCAGATGGACCCAGGCTGCAGATGAGACCGTGCTCACCAGGCTGCTGCTCACCGGAGACCTGAGGCGGCCCTTGGCCCCTGGTTCATCCCAGCAGTAACCCTCGGGCATCCCGCGCAGCTGCGATGGCCAAGGCCCTGGGGCAGGCTTAGCCGACGCGAGAGTTCATCCGTTCCCCATCCCCTAGATGAGTTCCCGCGGTTAAGTAACTCCTGAGATTTGCTGGAGACAGACAGCGGCTCGCCCGTGGCGCTCTCCCATTTTAAACACAGCGCGACAAAACCCCGCGGCGTCCGCCAGAGCGACCTAGCGGCACGTTCAACGAAGAGCTCCGCTTCGATCCGTGACTTTCTCTCAATAATTGCTTCGCTCGTTTTGAGGGAGGAACCGCGACTCCGCTGGTGAATCGACCGCTTCGAAAGATTGGTTTCCGCTGCGGCGCCTCGATGCTCGACTCGTTTGCGGCGGCGTGTCCCAGCGCTTCGTGGCCCCGGTGGCCTGGGTGGCCCTCGCGCACGGGGCGGGGGGCCCAGGAGTGCCCCCAGCCTGCACCGCTTGCATCAAGGCCTGGCGCGTTTCCAACGTCGTGGGCTTAAGTTGTAATATATAATTAACTCCCCAGCGTTTCTCCCATTGCAGTGTGGGAGACCCAGAATTGCCTCGCTCCATGGCAAATATCGATGGAGCCTGGAGACACCTGCCCGGCGCTTTCTGCTGGGACGCCCGGCTCTCGTTCCCTAGTTCAGATGCAACTGCTTGAAACAAAATCGTCTGCCACCCATACTTGCCTCTGCTGTTTCATTAAGTTTTGCTGCTTTTTAAAAATTCTCTCCGCACATGGTCAACCCGTGAACGCCAGAAAATACTGTAAAATGTTTGACCTGGGTTAGGAGACATCGGCATGGGCGCACCGAGCTGAGCGGTGCAGGAAAATCCCGCTGCGTCACTGCGCTCTTTTGGAAATGGCTCCATTGCCCAATTTTATCACGAAACGGGGAGGTTGAACCCCGAAACTTATTTAATACCCTCTGAACACGGCTGTGCGGGAAACCTGCTTGCACCCTGCTGCATCCTCGGAGAGAAACGATATTATTTTTCCCTCCTGGTATTTCCAGGTCATGTCATTACAAGCAAGCTTCTGCATAGGAGACATGAAACCCCGACACTGCATACTTCCGCGGAGCTCTTTTTTTTAGGTTAAAGGTAAGCAGATTTGGTACTGAGAGGCTGGTCCTCCCGAGGCTCCCCGAGGAGCAGACCCAGGGGAGCGTGTTTCAAAGTTCACCGATCGCACCAAAAACCACCTCGCTGTGGCGGCGGCTCTCCATAACGTGCCCCACGGGGTCTGGGAGCCCGTCCGTAAACACCAGGCGCTTCCCCGCTCTGTTTTGTCTCTCTAATCTATCTTACTGCCCATTATAGGCTTGCTTATTCTCAGGTTTTTCATGGTTTTATCAGTTTAGGAACAGAAGTATTTGGATATAAGTCATCCTAATAGGAAAGCGATTTTAGGGGCACATATGCTGATATAGCAGATATCTATCCATTCACCAGTTACAGCAGTCCAAAAATAACTACATACATAAACTAACCAGCGTAATAATTATAAGAGATACATAACGGACTATTAAAGCTACAGAATTTTCCTTGTTCCTGCAGACTTTCATAGGAGTTTTCATACAGACTTCTAGCAAAGGAGGACCTGAAGGTACCAGCCCAAGTGCTCGCAGATGCCCCCTTTCCTCCAAGTAAATCATTTTTGAAATGAAGGACCTACCTAGAGGAGCGCTTGGGCGGAACGAATGCCCCAGGCGATTCAGATCACAGCCAATTTCCACTCTGAATTTAAATGAGCCTTTTACAAAACAGCACCATCGCAGCGATCGCCACCTTTGGCCCTTTGCTTTCCCAGCCTCTCTCCTGACACCACCACTTTTTTGAGGGCAACTTCAGCACAACCAGCCACCACAAAGCGACGGTAGAAAATCTGAATGTTCAAAGACCTTTGAGGCCAGGAAAGTAGAGAAGATATTTTTCACAGAGGCCCCAGGATTTTTCCCAGCCGCTGGCAGCACAGATTGGCAGGGTTTTGGTGCCTGCCTAAATTCAGTGACAACTCACCAATCACTGCTCCAAAGGCAGGAGCCCGGGGGCATTTCTGGGACCTCCCCGAGTGCGTCCCACCTCTGCTGGCAGGGCCCAGCCAGCACACGCAGAGGGGGCAAACAAGGAAAATTCGCCAAATTCCTCCTTAAATGTGTGGTGAGAGTGTGCTTTCACTTGAAAACACTAAAAGCAAATGAGTAGAAGAATTTAAGACTGATCTAGAAGTGAAGAACCAAGCTGCAGTTTTTTAGTGATTACTCAGATGCTTTGCAGACCGGCAGCTGGATCCTGGTAGGAATATCCCTGGAAAGGAGGAGGTGGGCTGCTGGCAGGCGCCGCGCCAGCAGGGTGATTTAAGCTCACAGCGCAGTGGAAACCCGACTGGACGGACCCTGCGGAGGCAGGGAACTTGGCTGGCACAGAAATCATAACCATTTTCAGGAGGGAAAATACAGCTAAAAAAAGAATTGTTATTGAAAACGGGGCTTCATTTCCTTTTTTTCTATCTGCAGTCAATGCAGAAATATGAATTATGAGTGGATGCAAAGTCTGTGTTCTGTTAAGCAATTGCAGATGGACATGAATAAATAATATCTCCGCAGGCACTTTGGCCCTTTTCTCCTGCTTCTCCTCCAGGCACAAGATGACTCAGTGTCTCCGTGCCGCGTCGGCACTACGGCCGAAGGACTGCCCTCCACCCGCGGGAACGTCGCCCTCCGCCCGTGGGAATGTCCCCGTCCACCTGTGGGAATGTCCCCATCTGCCTGCGAGAATGTCCCTGTCCACCTGCAGGAATGTCCTCGTCCACCCACGGGAATGTCCCCATCCACCCGTGAGAATGTCCTCGTCCACCCGTGAGAATGTCCCCGTCCACCAGTGGGAATGTCCCCATCCACCTGCGGGAATGTCCTCATCCACCCGTGAGAATGTCCTCGTCCACCCACGGGAATGTCCCCATCCGCCTGGGGAACGTCCCCGTCCACCCGCAGGAATGTCGCCCTGTGCCCCATGGATGGCCCTGTGGAAAGGGCCTGCCCCAAACACTGCGTTTCCTCCAAGTTCCTACTCTCAAATTCTTTTCGTTTGTAGGCCTGGTTTTTGTTTCCTGTATAGTATTTATTCTGTGAGTGAAAACATTTTCCCGTATTTCTAAATTACTTCTACCTCTGCTTTTACTATTATTATGTTTTCATCAGGCTTTCTAAAATCACACTCTTAAAATATGTTTCCTGGGGATGCAGCCTGACTTTGAGCCTGCCAGGAAACGTTTTTCTGCTTCTCTTGAGAGTTTTCCCTTCACCTTTTGCTTTTTCATTGCTGCTGCATTAAGACTTGGGGGAAGAGCTTTTTGTTTGGTGGGAAGGGGTTTTTTTTATGTTTTTTGTTTCCTGCCAGAATTAGAATGTGTTTGAGGGTGTTTTCTTAAACACTCCCTTTTATTGCCTCCAAATTCCAAGTATCGCAAACAAATAGATAAACCAGTGCTTTTCTCACCAGAGTCCCTCTGCTGCCGTTGCCACCACTGCACGGCACTGCTTTGGTAAAGGAACAGGAGACTTGACTCAGGGTGGAGTCCTTTACCACCAGGGAACATTTAAACTGGAATTTTTTCACAATTAAGCGTCCAGGCAAACTGGTGGGGCTCCATAGGTGCCTAGAAAATGATGGTGAGGGGAAAAGGAGGAGAAGAAAGACAGGGAAGAGGAGGAGGAAGAGGAGGGGGATGAAGAAGAAGAGGAGGAGGAAGAGGATCCTACGCTTGGGCAGTGCTATAGAGGACTTGGGTGATGAATAAATAGAATGAGGGACCAAACTAGTCCTAAACATGCTCCAGCTTTCTGATACCAACAGCCTAGTCCTGTTCTCTTCTCTGATTGAACCGAATTAAAAGGTTACCAGGGAAGGTCTGCTCTTCCGGAAAAGGGCATACGGGATTTCTGTTAAGGAGTCTATATGCCTAACCACATCCGCAATACCAGCAGTAACAAAATATCTTCCTGTGATCCTCGCAACTGAGACTAAAGCCTTCAAGCAGCCCACAAGATTAAGAGAACTACCTACACAAAGCATATTCAGTGTTACGCTTTCTGGACTGAGTTTAGCCACACGGTCAATCAGGAAAAGGCACTTCTACGACGAAAAAAAGTTTTATAGTGACACTTCTTTGCAAAAGTGAGAACTTTTCACCATAACAAAATCTGATTTTCTTTGACCTGGCTTCTGCTGGACCGCTACTACAGAAAATTAAATTAAAAAAAAAAATTGCCAAACGGAGTGTTATAAGCCACTTGTGCAGCGCCCCCCAGCTCCGCCGCCCTGGCAGCCCCCTCGTGCCCCCGCTGGCTGCGGGCTCTGCCAGCGCCGCGCCGGGGCCGGATGCGTGGAAAGCACAGCGTGGGAAACGGCAAAACGCCCTCTGGATACGGCTACTTGGAGCCACGCTTTGCCCCACGCGCTGTGCATAGCATGCACTAATATTAACGGCTGACCTTTTCTGGAGGGAAAAATGCAGCTATAAACATGTATGATTTCACAAAATCCACACCAAGTACAAAGATTGTTTTTCCAGTATGAAAATAATTATGTTTAGATTTTGACATAAAGAGCTAAGGCAAGAGATCCACATGAAGAAGCTTTGAGATCACCTCAAAGCAGACTCTAACTTTTACCTTCAGCTACACGTGTGCAAGAATTTATATACGTGAACTTCAGAAAGCAACCTGCATGCTAACACGTTCAGCTTGCGCACGGGAAGGTCCAGAACCAGAGCAAGGAAAGCAAACAACGACAGTTAACTATGATAAGAGTTTAAATATTTTTTTTCTAAAGGTTATTAGAAAGATAACTGCTTATGCACAAACTCGTTGAATTAGTACCCAAGTTAATTGGGTACTGATAATTGTGTAATTTCTATATACGTAGTTGCATATAAATATATATATATTATGTAAATGAACAATAATATTTCTTCTGTTATGAGACAGCCCACTAGCTGTTATTGCAATTTTAATATAAAATGCCATTTGCAAAACTGTCATCTGATCAAATGACTTGACTGCCTATGCTTGTGATCATCAGACTATCAGACAGCCTTTCAGCATGACTGAAGCTGCTGCTTAAGCTATATGCTGTTTTGTCCTCAAAATGATCATGAATGCTGAGACTCAGAAATCTTCACAGAGATGAGAAATGGAGAAGGAGATGTTAGGGAAGCTGAGAGTGTGTCTGAGCTGCAGACAACCATCCCCACCCTCCCGTTAACACGCTCTTGTTCCTGACCAATAAGTTCATCCAGGCCTTGCAATGCTCTGAAAAATACCCTTGATTATTGGTTAGCCATTTACAACACAAGAGACCCATGTTTCTTTTCCAAGTTTAGACTCTGAACATGCCTTTCATCCACAGAAGTCCCTGCTCTCTGGAAGTGGCTAATTTTTGGTTCATAATTGTCTAGTGCCAAAGTCATCCACAAAATTTGGTGGCCCGTTTCTGACCTGGGTCACTGAGGATCCTGCTCTAGCGAGCTGCAGCAAGGACATCCACCTTCCCCAAGAGCGACCCTGACCAGACCAGGTGGGACGAGGAGGCACCAGCTAGATCACAGACCATACAGCAAAGAAGTAGCACACTACCTTCACGTGATTCAGCTCCAAACTTTTCCCCAGTAATGTTAAAAGCGAGTCCACTTTCCCTTCCAAGGAAGGGAAATTGTTGGGTTTTTTTGATATTAAACTGTTCCCCCCAACAGATCTGCAGTTCCTCTATTTAAATAGTGACCTTGTTCTAGCCCAAAACCCAACAGATCGCAGTGCTGGAGAAGCGATGGTGTGGGCGCTTTGGAGGCAGCTGTGGGCAGATGCTGCCCAGTGCTACAGCTAACATCTGCTCCCGGCCACCGGCCAGGTGGACAAACTGCTCACGGTCACCGAAGTACAGGAGTTTGCAGACCTGCTTTGTGTCACGTTTGTTACAATCCCCTATTTCAACCAGAACTGCATGGCTTCTAACATGCTTACTGTCAGGTTTTGATTTTTTTTTTTTTTAGTTATTACATCAAAGTATAAATGATGGGCACACTAAGTGAAGAAAAAAAGAAAGAGGATGCTCAGAAACTGAGATATTACCAGTTTTAGGGAAAAATTAACAGCACATTAGGAGGAATAATTAGCTTCAAGTGCTGCTGATGAATGTAAGCATCAATTTGACAAAATTAACACCAAAGTAGAAGGCTCTGGGGAGCCTGCTCTGTTGCAAAGGAGCCCATCTGATGGGGGAAATGCAGATGTTAATGAAGTGTGTGCTTTGCTAAGTGGCACACTGGCTGTAGAAGTGGGCATTGCATGGGACTGACGCAAATTTTAACAACTGAAGTGTTGGAAAACCCTCCGCTTGCCTGTAGGAACCCATCGTCCATCTGTCACTGCGGGGGCAGCAGTGCCCGGGTGCGCGGGGAGATGCACCGGCATATTTGCACCGGTGTATTTGCACCAATGCGTTTGCACCGGTGTGCTGGTGCTGGTGCATTTGCACCGGTGCATTTTCCCTCTCCGGCCCCTTTCCACGGGGACCAGGTGGCAGCGGTCCCGACCTCCCCGCGCCCGGCCGGGGAAGGATGCACACGGCAAGCCAGGAGCCCTGCACCCAGGAGATACTCAGATTTGCCTAAGATCAAAGAAAGGAGAAGAACAACGTCGAGGGAGAGGTGATAAACAAGCAAAGGTCGCCGGCGTAAAAAGCAGTATTCCTGGCTCACCGCTTCCCTCTGTTCAGGAGCGATTTAACTGAAGTTGCCAACTGAAAACCACAGCCCAACGGACACGAGGTAACGTTTTGAACCGAGAGCACTTTTTCCCGGGAAGTCGGCGCTCTTCCACCACGAGTCAAGGCGGGCAGGAACAGAGACGTCGGCTTTGGAGCAGGCGCTTTCCCACAGCCAGCCACTTCCCTGGTGCTTGACCGCTCCGAACCGCGGCTGGTTTCCACCTCGAATAAGCGAGGCGTCACTTTTCCGGGGCGGCTCTGCGGAAATGGCGCTGTGTTTACCGTCACAGCGCCGGCCAGGAAAAACACATCTGAAAGCGCTGTGGGAAAGGAGTCTAAAAACAAAATTTCTTTTGCTTTGGGTCTCGACTAACGTCCCCGACCCTCCGGTTTTGGCCGCGACGCGCCTCCTCCGGAAGAGGCGGTGGGCTTTGCGGACGAACGGAGTCGCCCCGGCACAAGACGGGAACATCCCGATGCCGCATGTAATTCCAGGCGATTAATTCTCCCCTGCTCCCTGGAGACTTGAAATCTGTGTCCGTTGTATTTGCAAATGCAATGAAGAGTTGCAAGCATACCACCTCCGAGGCTCTTCAAGCAGTTGTTAAATATCACATGGCACCTGGGATCACTCTGCGGTCTGGCAGCGAAGCAGCCTGAGAGACGCAGCCTTCCTCGGACCGCTCGACCGTCAGGGATTTTCCTTCCAGCAGCCCAATTCGTCGAATAAGCCCCCGCAGGCTCCACGGATAACGTCGGCTGACGCAAGCACCCTGGCAGGGGATCGGCAGGCAGGGAGCCCGCGCCGCGCTCACTGCATTAACCTCGGGGGAATTGGCCCTTTTGCAGCTGTCCGGGATTAGGAGACTCATTTTCAAAGACTACATTAAAGAAATTCCCTTCAATAATGCTTTTTTTGTTTGGAAAAACACATAAATACGATGCACGCGCTTTACAGGATAAGCAGCCACATGTGAAACGCAAACTTAAGCGGCGTAATATGGTGGCAAGCAGTTTTTCGGCTGGAGCTTTCATCCCTCAAAGAACAAAAGGAGCTTCAAAGGAGGGTCTGCAAAGGCCTTGCTCGCTAAATGGGCTTATTATTTCCTGAGCTCTGTTTAACCACCCTTTTAAAGCCTGTGTTTGCTAATCGAATGCTTCCCTTTTAATCAGGAGATATAAAAGAAAGATGCTGGAAATGGTTGATGGTACATGTGTATAAGAAAGCTTTAACGAATCTGGTTGATAGGAAACCAGCTTCTTTGCCATCCTCATTTTGCGAGGACTTTCTTTTTTAACAGCTCCCCCTGAAAAAGGCCGCGGGCACCTCGTGCTGGGTGGAGGGCGTCCGCACAGCTCTTCAGGTCTTTCTTCCCACGTTTTCATGGCACAAGGCCCAAACGCAAAGTCCTGAGCGGCTTGACCTGGCACTTCCAGCTCTTTGGCGAGGGTTGCTCGCTTCTTCTCCGTGCCTACCAAACCACGCGCGGCAAACGTCCCCGGGGACCGAGCGCCGACATCCACGGGCATCTGGCAAACACGCCAGCGACGTTCAGGATTAACGTGCTTTGACCGAGCTCGTTCCCCGTGCTACTGCCCTGAGAGTATCTGGACGACGTCATCCACGCAATTGGTTGCGAAGAGCGAACTCCAGAAGCTGCGTGCGCGAGAGCGGCTGGAAAAGAGAGTTTAAGGTCCTCTGGGCAGGTGCTGCCATCAAACCCGCGTGCGGGCTCCTCTCCGGACAGCGGCAGCTCCCCTAGCTTGTGACAACCCTCGAGCTGCCCTACCACAGCCACTCGGGGAAAACCAAATCCCTCCTCTGCTCTCTTGCAGCGTGGACAGCTGCCGACGACTTTCACGTCGGCCGTGGCACCGGCGCCCTTCGACGCGTCGCCCCTGACCGCGGAGGCACGACCGCGCCTGCACACCTTGCGCCACGTTTTTTAAACAAATTGATTATTTTAATGCCAACAAGTACTGCAAGTGCAATTCACCGGGGGAAAAAAAAAATCACGTATGCTTCCCCAAATGTATCATATTAAATTGGGGAGGGGGGGACACAACGAAAGATTTATTCTATAATATTCTGCAATAATGAAATTTCATTATTCAGCGATAATGCAAAACGTACTGTAACGCTGAGAGATCTCTCACCTGCAGCAAGGACCCCAGAGGGGACCCAGGACGCCGGCCAAGGGGGTGCAGGCCGGCCAAGGCTTCGCCCCGCGCCGTGGCGGCGCCGCTTCAGGAGAAAGCAGCCTTTTTTTTTTTTTTTTTTTTTTTTTTTAACAACCCCCAAGCATAAATGACCAGTTATAAAAAGAAGCCGGGATGGAGTAGAGGAGGAGGCGCCTGGCGCCGCGGGGTGGGCGGCCGGGTGGGGAAGCCGAGCCAGGGATGCCCCGAGCCCAGGGGCGGCGGGGCGGCTCCGCGGCACCAACGCCCGGCGCTCGCGGCCCCCGAGCCTCGTCCCGAACCGGGCGACTACTCGCCCGGTCCCGAAGCCCCTCCTGGAGCTTGTTCCAGCCCATTTTCTGGGGCTGGGTGAAAAAGAGGAGCGCGTCCAGTTTGATTAAACCCGGGCAGCGCATTAGCCTGAATTATTGCTCTGGGATCGCACAGTGATGCTGTGGGGAGGTTTACTGGATATTTTCTTATTAAAAGTGTCAGGTAACAAGTGCAAGGAAAGAAGCAGAGCTACTGCATATTTCATGTTCGAATACCCTTGCAAACGTGCACCAGGCCTGTGAAGACAGCTTTATAAATTATTCTGGCTGGGGAAGGTAAGAAAAACAGGGAGCATCAACCAAAGGTGCGTCAATTGTTGGGTTTTTTGTTTTTACTTCAGAGCAATGTCACTGTATTCATATATCATGTATATAATATCTATTCATTTGCTGTAAAGCGGGTGTCAGACTCTAGCTACAAACTCAACACATGGATATGGTAATTACCGTTATTCACAGTAACAACCAAGATCATTTAATAAAGTATATATATTTAGCACAGCAATCAAAATAAATGTTTGTTTATAGAAATAGAAATAAAAACATGTGCAAAACCATCTGCTTCTGTCATTAATGTCACCAGGAGCTGAATTACTACCAGTCCCTGAACCATCAGCTTTACCATGGATTTGCGCTCGCACGACGGGAATCATCAAGGGCATCTGCACAGCGGAGCCTCCAGTTTGCTTTGCTTTGCTGGTTGCTTTTTCCTTGTCGTTTAACTGGGAATCAGATGATTTTTCACTCCGTGCTGGAGCTGGCTGGAATGAAAACCAACGTTCCCGCGTCACGTGGATGGAGACCAGCTCTGCTCTCCCGGGCTCCTGCCCCGGGTCCTGGGACCCCACAGCTCCACGGCCCCATCTGCTGACAGCTCCACTGACGGAGATGCAATGCCTTGTTCCCATAATTAAGGCCTAACAACCAACATTAAAGTAATCTAGAATCATGGATAGAAACCTAGAAACGTCTTATTCACGCAAACACGGAAAACCTAATCTGCCTAGACCTAAACTGAAAGTCTAGTCACAATAAATTAACAAGTTCTGGGCAACCTGACTGCACCGAGTACGATGTGGGTTTTTCTCAGGGGCTTCGGTGGGACCAGGATTCCCAACCAAAACTCTGAGGAAAATGCTAGTAACAAACTTCAGCAGGAAGACTATTCCTTGTCCTAAAAGATTTCCAACTTATTTTTGGCATTCTGCATCATTTGTTTCCTTTACATGCTGGGAATTGTAATACAATCTTACTTTTTGTTTTGGTTTTGTTTTTCCCTATTTTTTCTCTCATGGCAAAATTTTCTCCTAACAGAACAAGCGCAGAATATTTACAGACAACAGCAGAGCAGAGAGGGAAAGGTTGCGATTTCCCTTTTGGGTCCTCGCTTTGGAGGCAGCAAACACGCAGCTCCCCATCCGCGGAGCAGACGACCTCCGTGCTGCACGCAGCGCAGCACCGTCGGGCCTGCAGACGTGTGCTGCAAAACCCAGTCGCTCTGCAGACAGCTCTCTCTTCTCGGTGCAAACAGTCTGAACTCCGTCATCTTCTGGGCAGGCTCCCAAAGATACCCAGGCAGCTTGTGTCTTTGGAAAGGGCTGAGGCCGTGCTCCAGGAAGCGTGAGGAGCTCCTGAAGGGCTTTTCTCCAGGCTGCTGTTTGGCCACGATGCCACCCGAGCTCCTGGGCCTCTGGGGCCACATTGCAAAATTCATGAAGTTCTACATTGTCGAGTGGGACGTGAGCATGTTCCTCCTCCTTTTCCCCCGTTCATAACTAAATAAATGCGTGCACCAGCTTCGCCCCCAAGTCAAAACTTGACCGTACCGGCGTTGCGTGCGTCTTAACGCGCAGACACGTGCACGCGAATTATTTGCTGTAGAGGCTGAGTTTATCTCAACTCCTGAATTATTTCTACACCACGTTACAAGGGAAATCTGTGCCTGTGGGGTAGGAGTCGACTACAGCAAACGGCCTTTCCCGTTATCTCAAGCACTGCTAAATTACTTCTCCTTATCCCAGACTGCTTCAAAGCAATCATATTCTAGAGCCGCTTAGGTAAAATGTTATTTCTCTAGGCGAGGTGTCCCTACACGCCGTCAACTACCAACCGCAAGGGCTGGTTTCCCCACGAAACGCTTCTCACCCAGGCGGCGTCACTGAAGGGGGACCCCACGCGAGCTGGGACACGCGCGCCTCGAGCCCGCGACACCGGTGACCCTCTCAGCAGAAGCCACCGCTCCAGCAGACGTGCACCGGCAGAAACGGGCCGGGGAATTCAAGGCGCTCCCGCGCGGCGCAGACGTTCGGCAAAAGGAGGAAATCAAGATTTAACACGAGAAGAAGATGTCATTTATTTCGGCAATCTGACACATAGACAAAAAAAAAAAAAAAAAGAAAAAGAAAAAACCCCAGACGAACAAAGAAAACCCCAAGGCATCGCTGTTAGCCAGCCGGCTGGCGTGACGTTGCTCTGCCTCCTCGTGCGCTTCAGCTCAGCGCCGCGGGCCCGCGCCGCAGGGTCAGCGCGGACAGCCGGGGGGCCAGGCTCCAGCACAGGCGATAAGCGAGACCCTTTGGCCAGCCTATAGTTTAGTCTCTTTGCATTTTATTTGTTGCACTATTGGTATTTTGGTTATTTTACTTCAATAATTTTTTGGGGAGGAAAAAAAAAAAAAAGGTGCCGACAGAAAAAAAGTACTCCTGCGGTTCAGAGGAGCAGCTGGGCAGAATATTTGTGCTCTTAACTCCTCTTTGAATTTTGTCGTTTCCAGTTTTTTGAAAATGAAATATGCAAAATAGAATACATTTTTTATTGCCTAAAGCAAACGCTGCAATTTTAAAACAACACACTAACGTGCTTCCTACAAAAGCAACTGGGAGCAATAGAGATTTTGGTGCAATAATTCAAAAAACTGTCATTCTAGGAAACACTTTTTGTTTGCAGCAACTGCAGAGAGTTTAGCACTATGGAGAGATGGCAAAGATTTGAAGGATTTACTAATTTTTAATTAGCCCGTATTTGTGCAAATTAGCACTGACAAAAGTATTATCTGTAGATTGCATCTGTCATCCTTAATTCTCCAGCATGGAAAGCCAAAGCCCCTGCCAGTGCTTTTCTCTCTGCTTGTCTAGTTTAAATGTCAGAAGCACACAAATGAGCAGTTCTGCTTTACTGAGACCTTTCATTGCTCATCAACACGGGTAATTTATTACTCACTCAGCCAGGACCCACCTAAGTTATTCCAGTACAAAGGAATTAAGTTCATTTCTAGGCTGCCGGCATTAAGTACTGTAACGCGTAAGGGGCAGAAACCCCGCACGACCGAGAAGGAGGCGGCAGACCGAGCTCCCTCGCCACGCTCCCGGACCGAAAGCGGGGCTCACGCGGACACAGGCTTTTGCCAACGTCCTTTGTCCGGTCTGCGCTCTGGTCAGCTGCAAGGGCTGGGAGTTACCACCTCAATATATGTGGTTTCCAAGAGAGAGGACATTTCAGCACTGGGTGTTGTTATAAGTCTTCTCTAAGGAGGCCAAACACTTTGAAAATCTGTGGCATTTCAGGCAGAGGAAATAGGAAGTTATAACTTGCAAGAAATAAACACCAAAAAGCGTAAGACAAGATCCCAGGCTGTAGGAGACCAGCGTTGCAGATGACAAGCAATAAGTACCCTCAAACCAATTAAACACGTAGGAAACCACCTAAAGAATATATTGCTATACAACAAGTGTTTCTGATTTTTTTTTTTAATTATTAATACTTTTAGGGGTAATTCACAAAACTATCATCCTCTTATGAGTAAATCCCAAGATGTTTGTTCAGTCCTCAAAGGCAGGGTGGAGGGTCCCTGCAGCAGGGCGGTCACAGGCTGGACCCGGGCCCCGGCGATGCCCACCCCGGGGTGCTCCGAACTCGAGGGGACCTGGCCCCAGGCAGCTGCAAAATTAATGTTGGCATTATATGCTTGTTTATGGCCAGGAACCCGAGCTGCTCATTAGGGCTGAGCAGGATATTAATTTAAATCAAACATATATTCCCACTAGAAAGTATTAAATGAGGAAATGGAACAGAACGGAGAGGTCTCCAGCAGTCTGTAAATAGTATATTTTAATTAAGGCCAGAATTTCACCTTAGGTCACTTATAAAAAAAATTATGAATGAATTTAAATGTCTTTAATCTCCTTAAGGATTGTAAGTATTAAAAAGCAAGAGAGTGGAAGCAAAAAGCACTGCACGTTGTGCCACCCAAACCAGGCCATTAGTCTTGCTAGAGCTCTTCTAGTGCTTCTGTTTTTGCCGTTTGATTATTTCGCTGTACAGAACATCTGCATGTATTTCCATCGGTCGGGGGCGAGTTATCCTGCGAGTCCGCACTCTCTGCCTGCGCCTATTTCCGACTCCGCGAGGTCGGAGGTGAGGAGCAGGCTGCTGCTTCTTGCAGGCATTTCTGCTCCTTTTTAAAATCCTCCCTGTCGACTTATTTGCATGAAAGACAAAGTAGGTTTTTCATGCTTGTCCCTTCTTCACCAAAAATCCTCAGCCTGTAACCGCGAAACACGCAAAGCCCCTCTTACTCCTTTTCGCGCCTGCCTGCAGCGACAGCGACCGGCGCTCTGCAACGAAACGCCCAACGAGCTGCCGTGGGAAAGAAACGCCCCACGCTCTATAATGCTGCAGCTAGGCTGATTATTTCGGCGAAAATACTAGCAGCTTTTGTTTAAAAATAAAAACATAACGTTGCAGTTTGTAAGGAGAGCTCTGCCATTTAGAAATAACCTCTAGTTGACTGTAATGTTTGAATTATTAAATAAATATTTTATTCTTTTTGAAGGGAAAAATATCACAGCTTATTCAGAATTATTTTTAATGCAAACAAAACACAGGCCCTGGAAGTCTCAGCCTACCGCGCTTACAATCAGAGCCTTTGCAGGCGTCGACAGTCTATTACTAATGCTCTTTAAAGTTAAATGTATTCTTTTTTATGCAGTGCCTGTTCCAAGCAGAATGCTGCTTTCTTGTGATGTCAGAGAATAGCTTTTCTCTTCCCTCCAAAAAAAAAAAAAAAAGGAAAAGGAGAAATACCTACAGAAGACATCGTGCTTCATCTGGTGAAACCAGACCTAGGAACGCGGCAAGGTGACTCTTGGAGCTGGCACGGAAGCTGGCGCTGCACCGTTCGCTATTTCCTAACCCGTATCTCTTTTTCTCCCTTCAAATGTTTTAGTGGTTTTTAGATAACTAAGACCTGATTTGATAGCGTTCGCAGGTTACACTACTTGCAAAGTTGGGGCAAGGTGATGAAGAGGGAGGTTTCTAATGAGTTGTTTTGTTTTCTTCTGTACGTGTGAACTTGACTGCGTCCTTCAGGTTGCTCTGCTCGGTGCGGCGCCCCGGCAGGACACAGCGCGGGAGACGCAGGAGACATCGGACCGAGAATCAGCTGAGGCTCTTCCGGTAGGAACGGCAATATTGGGATTTAAGCCTCTCCGCGCGTGGGATTAGCCACGAAAGTTAGGAAGGACTGAGCGTCGCAGCAGAACAGCGAGAACGGGTCCCGCTCAACCTGAACGGCTCTCACAGGAGACGGTGCTGCGTTCAGAATGGTTTCGGTAAACACCAGGAATGGCAAAAAAGAGCTAGTCGTAGGAAAAAAAAAACAACTTTGGATCGTTAATCCCAAACTGATCTGGTTTAAAGTCGATGGATGTCTACACACAAACAGATTCCAAAAGCCAAATATGAAAACATTAATTTAGAAATTAAGATACAGTCTAGACTTTACGGCACAGCAACTTGTGTGTAGAGTAGAAGTGGAAACTCTTCAATTCCACTGAAAAGCTATCTGAAATTTGCACCTCAAGCAATAATGAATACTTATAAGGATAGGTTCTTTTTTCCTCTCTCGATAAATAAAATGCTCAAAGATAGAGCTCAGAGCCTACAAATGGAAAAAAGGCTGACTCAGCAGAGAGCTGTATCTTTATCTGTCAGAAGCTAACAAAAAAAATCTACAGAAGTCATCCTGAGATAGAGCTTGAAAATTCCTGTCAGATCTAAACAAATACTGACAAATTAGTTATATAAACATAGAGAACAAATAAGGGAGTGTGTGAGGATGAGATGATGTGAAAGGCTATCTAACCATAGTTAACAAAAATGAATACTTTCATACTTTCCTTCATTTTTCGGCCAGAAAGAAAACCATGCTGAACATCTGAGATAAAGAGCTAAGGAACAGGTGTATGGAAACACAATTAATCAGAAATGCGCTGGCAAGCAAATCCCAAGATGTTTGATATGATCAGAAGTCAAAAATCTTCAAAGGGGAGAAATGGTAGGAAATGCAATGCTCCTAGGAAGGGTGAAGAATAAATGGGAACAGAGCAACTTGCAGCTCCAGGACCGGAGGGCCAGGGAACTGATTTCCTCGACCATTTCTAGGCAAATGTATTATCTGCAGTACCTCTGGACCTCAGAAGAGTTTTTGACAAGGATGCCGCATTAGCTCAGATGGAGACAGTGGGAATTGGCACAAGAATGGTAAAAAAAAGAATTTCAGGAAGTAGCAGAATGGGAGAGAAACAGGGGAAGCGCAGAAGGAAACTCTGAGGCTCCCTGGCGTTTCCCTAGGGGGTCTGGGATGGTCTCCATCGTGGCCTAACCGCAGGTGTGCTAATGAAATCTAAACTGACACAAAGCTAGAAGGCTTCACAGCAAGAATTTGATAACCTTGAGGGTGGGATGAATAGCAACGGGAAAGGTTTATCCATATGAAATGTCAGATCAGGCACCTAGAGAATAATTTCTGCTAAAACAAAGGTGCTCATTAAGTGGAAACATGGAAGACTTAAATTTACTTCATACCTGTATGATGACTGCATCTAATCATTGCGTGTTGCTCTGATCACTGAAAAAAACCTCCATAAATACGAACTGTAGTAGGTGCAAGTGAAAAGCAGAAGACAATTAGGAGAAAGGAGCATCTAACCCAGGACGAGAGACCGGAGGGTCTGTGCCTGCCTCCGGGTAACGAGGGCAGAGGGGGCAACGACCCCTTTCTACGAACTCGTTAGGTGAACAACCACTAAAGGAAGAAAAGAGCAAATTGTCGTGTATTGTCTGTGATTGAATTTGGGCTGGAAATCAGGAAAAAAAAAATTGTCACTATCACAGGACTGAGGTCTGGGAAGGCATCCCACCAGGAGCAGGGAGGCAAGAGAAGGGACTTGTATACAGGAAAGAGCTGATAAAATAAGAATAAAATCTTCCCAAAGTGTCTGCATTCCTTGCTATTTAAGCAGTTACAACCCAAGAGGTGAAGCGCTGACTCTGTTGATGTCAGCAGGAAATTTGCCAAAGTGCTTTATCTATGCATTCATTTTAAATTACCGGTTCTTAGGTTATTAAGGCATTTGGGTGCTTAGAAAGATGTAAACATACTTTTCTCAGCTTCACGTACATTCAGCCAAACTAGCAACTGCAACGGCCTGCGTAACACATAACGACTCTTACGAGGTAGGTTCCCAACATGCATTTTGATACATCTAGCTATATCATTTACGTGGCTACATATTTTATATTGCATTGTGGAAAAAAAGACGCTAATGCACATTAAAGCTATGGTCACCTGCACACTTTTGCCCGCGTATCTTACTGACTCCAAATTGGTAGAGGTACCACTAATTTGCAAATACCCTCTTTTACACAGTTTCCTGCATTTATCCCCATTGACATCAATTTTCAGCAAGCATGGAAGAAGGAGATAGCACAAGACGTAGGCATACAACGTGCCAGATACCACACGCATTTTGGACACTAGCTTCGGAGCTGAAACTCTACCCTACTGTGCGGCACTCGAGAAAAAAGGGAGAGAAGTCCAGTTTACACCAGTTTTTAATCATACGGCATTTAGTCAGGGCTAGCCTGAGCATCTAGTTTACCACCTCAAAGGTAACAAGTCTTCAGAAATTAAACACTCAAAATCAGTTTCAGATATTATACATAAAAACATGGTAAGGTGAGAAAAATCGGTCCTTTTCACGAGGGAATGCGTTTTTGCTGTTTCTAGTAGATACCCTGTTTTCCTTCCACATGTGCAGACACTACTAAATACAAGACAAGTACCTCAAGACAAGTAAATAGAAGAAAGACATATGAAAAACTATCTGGATACAAAACAGCTCCCGTACAAGCCAACTTGCCAGAAGCGTATTCATTATGAAAAGCACGTGGAGAGGCAACAATTTGAGATGTCACAGACAGTGCTGAAGAAACACAATATATAGATATTTCATTGATGGTTGGGAGGATAAATCAAGTTAAATTGCTCACAGAAGCAAACCTAAAGCATCTTGCTGTGAATCTAGAAAACTACATTTGTCGTCCCCTGGGAAAGATGCCATCATTTGTTTTCATTTCTTTGACTTCTCTTCATTTATGCTAGAGATTAGCTCTCCAAACAATGATCACAGCAATATAAAAACGTGTTCCCAGAGGAACGGGATGAAAATAATATTTACCAAACTAAACCCAAGTGAAGAAAACAAAATAGGAAGAACTAAGTTGAAAAAAGAGCAACAAACTACTTAGGAGAGTAAAATAAAACAACTTTAACTATCATTGAGCCACTAAACTTCCACCCCAAAATGTTTAGCCTCTGCTGGCAAACCCAAAGACAGAAACAAAAACAAAAACAAAACAAAACAATCTGTCAGCAACAGTCTTCTGTATATTTTCGCTTTGCCCATATTTGTCAGAATTTATTAGCAACACATTTTTAATTTATTTTTCATTTTCCCTAAAGCAAAAACATTATTGCACTTTTTGTTTCTTTCTACTTATCCCATTTGTAGCTGGATACAATCCTACTAAGAATTTAAACAGACAAATTACTTTTTGAAATAGCATTATTCAAATTAAGTGGTTATTAGTGTTTTATCAGCATGTGAAATTAATAGGCAAGGAGTTCAAGCTTTTGGCAGTGCATTTCACCTTAGCTTTGAATTATAGCTTCCTTCATTTTAGTGTTTTGTTCTTAGGAGAGGCAAAAATAGAGCTCCACCTGAAAATTTATTCTACGGTAAGTTTAAATTCAGTCTTCCTCCTCAAGAGGCTTCCCCTTGACCTGCTCAGTTGATAAATATACAGTACACATTTCCTGTTCCGTACAATTTTTGAGGTTTCAGGACTGTTCTCTCTATGCTGTCGCTTGAGCCTAAAAATCAGTAGATGCTTTGCCTTATCTTTTTCACCTTGAAAAATGAGAAAGACCAGATTTCCAAAAAAAAAAAAAAAAATTAAAAAAAAAAAAATCAAGGAACGCACCTGAGGAAGAGGAGACCAAACCCATCCTGGTGTGAAATCACAGAGCAACTGGAGAGTCCGAGCAGGAGCAGCGAGGGACCACGGCAGATTGGAGACGCTCCCTTGGCCACATCCTTGTCCCACGCCAGGACTGAACATTGCTCCGGCAAATAAGCCAAGCGTTTAAACCTGGCAAGAGTTCCCAGGCAAGAGGGAAAGAAAATACTTTGCTTTCCATGCCCATTTGAGACAGAATGGACTTAAATTGCAGCAAGAGAAATTTATGGCAGAAGGGGAAAACCTTTCCAGAGAAGAGTGGCAAGGCAGGGGAATAAATGGCCTGGGAAACTCTGAAATCTCCATTTCTGCAGATTTAGGGATAGGAATTAGCCGCACGTCTGTCAGGAACAATTGCACGGAGCCGGGGCTGCTCGCTGAAGACAGGGAACGGGTTAGGCGAGCAGTGTGGTTTCTATGAATCCAGCCTCATTTCTGTGGCTCTTTCTACAAAAGAGAGCAGGATCTGCTTTACTCAAATACCCCTGAGAGACCCTGCCTGTGCTTAGCAAACACTGCAGGATCAAGCTCTTCCTTTAGATAAAAGTTTCTCTTCTGGTCCCAAGAAATCCAGCAGGTGGAAAGCTTCACCACTGCCAGCAGCTTCTTTCTAAAGGTGTCCTAGCTCGTTCTCACCAGCTGCGTTAGCAAATGCAAATACACCTACACCTGTGTTTAGTTCGGCCCCTTCCTGTAGTAGCAGGTTCAGACTGCTGACTGTATTTAGTTTCCTTGGTAGTCTGAAACATAGCAAAGATTTTCTCTCCCTTATGACAAAGAAAGGACATACGCATTAAAAGTCTTGCTGAAGATGTAGCTTTAATGTAGTTTTAGGTTTTTTTCTTTTTCCTGCAGAAGTAGCAAAATGAAGGCTGTAACCCAGAGTTTTATTAGCTTTTCAAAGACCATAAAAGGTCTTTCTAGAATTTTTGTTTCCTAACTCTGCTACCAGAAAAAGGTTTTTCTTTCCACAAAATCTCCCACTACACATGCTCCCACCCCCCCCAGCTTCAAAAGCCTAGTATAATTTGACCTTTTGCTGCTTTTAATGGCCAGATCATCTCGGGAGAAAGGGGAAACAGCCCTTGCTAGCAGCCTAGGAGCAGCCCTTTTCCAAGCCCTGGCCCAGGGGCAGGTAACTTGTTGCTGGGATGTGATCAGGGCAGAGCAATTAGGAGCCAGGTGCACTCATGAGCTGAGCAGTGGCTGCAGGCAGGGGTAAGCCTGCAAAGTCAGGCTAACCCGGCCCTTACCACTGCGTTATTCCGGCGATCTGGGACAGGGGAACATCCTTCTCCTGCACCCCATCTGTGCAAGGCAGTCCTGGCGATACCAGTCCTTGAAAGTGAGATGGCAATCACGTGAAACAAGTGCAATCCAACTTCTAAGGACTGGTATCGCCAGGATTGCATTAGAAAACATGCTGTCCCTGAAGATTTGAAGATGAATAAAATTTGTAACAAAATTATTGGAATGAACTAGTAGCAATCCACCTAGGCTGCTATTTTCTAAAACCATTCTTAAAAAAAAAAACCTCAATGGGTAACTCAAGTTGGGAGTAATGAAATTTTCCTCTTGATTACCATCGTTTTAAAAGGTAAAGAGAGCATCTTGGAAACTTAACTCCTGAGTCATCAAAATCAGTTTATTCTGATATGTCCTTGTGCAGTTTTTCAGTTTTAGTAAACCTCGTCTCCTTCGATGCTTATCCCCTCCTAGTGTGACCAGGCAGAACAGTGATTTCCCCTTCCACACTGAATTCAGCTGGCCAAACAAACAAAAATCTGAGGGTCTTTTTTTTACTTTTCTCCCACCTTAGGACCTCCACTTCTCTTCTAGTGTCCTGCAGTCCTCTCATCAGGCTCAGGCTCTGCATCACCTATGGTATTGTAACACAGGTGACCACGATTCAAAACTGCCTACAAGCAGCTCTTGCCAGTGATGCAATGGTATGAATATCTGTCTATCCTTAAATATCTCAGCTAAAGCACTTTTGAAGTATGCATCCAGAGCAGATAGAAAAGTATCTATGTTTCTGAAAAGAAATAACTCATTCCCAACAAACGATATATGCTTTTTTTTGATGGGAGACTTTGCAAAACTTCCGTGAAGTCTACCTTTTGAAAGACCTGCTTATTTGTGAGAGGTTCCTGCTGTCTCACTGTACCACACGCGCAAGTGAACTGCATTTGTCTCTACATGATAATCCATGCATGACTCTGAGGTAGACACAGGTGGAAGCATACTGGGGTCTTCCAGGGATATAAAAATAATCATCACAACAAAGTCTTGAGGGAGCAGATATGACAAGTCTCCAGCCTGGGGTGATTCTCAGCAATGGATCTTTGTACAATGCAACATTTGTAAAATCAACCTGTGTCTGCCACTGTGCACTCCAGCTCACTCTCTCCTGAATGAATCCAAATAATAAATCTCACTTTCAGAGATGAGACCAAAAATTGGCAGCATCTGTTTAATCTGAGAATTCTAGCACTACAACATATTTTCTCACTTATAACTATATAAACTTTGGGTCAAATCTTGCTCTCGTAGAAATAAATGAGAATTTTTCCATTCAGAAGCAACAGGAATAGATCCACTGTAGATCACATTCTTCTCTACAGCCTAAGGTTCATCAGAAGCGTTTCTGAAACCAGAGTGGAAGAAAGCCAGAAGAATGAGCATGAGAGGAAAAAAAAACCCAAGCAAACATGGAAACATGGAAAACATGAACAGTTTTCACTAAAATTGTTTGGGAGCTTTGGCACTCTACACAAGTTCTAAAATATGTCTTATGTTAAGCGCTCGTTTGAATTATTTTGAGTTCACTTTTTCAAAGCATTAGAAAATACGCTTGATTAAAACACACCCAGCATACATCTAAAGAAAAATTACCATTAGTTGGAGAAATATTGGTATCACTCCTATCAAATAGAAGTCTACAAATCTAATGAGTAACAGCTGAAAAATCAGGACAACTGAGAAAATGATTACGATCACAGGCAGAAGAAAAAGGATAGCGTATTTTTCATGCAGTGTAAAGAAAAGGAATATACTGAAATTCAGTGGAAGCTGTGCTGATTTCCTCCACCTGCTTTATGTTATCGTCACAGTCACATAGGCTGCTCTGCTCTCAAAACGCTCATAACTCCAGTAGATATTAGTGAAAATTTGCATACAAATCAGGAGTGGTAGAAACTTATGGTTTCTCTTTGGTATATCACCTCTCGAGTAAAAACTGAGAATTGTATTGTTCTGTCCAATACTTCCAAGAGTTGAGAAACGTAAAAAAAACCTGAAAATTGGCTTAAAATATTTATTAATTAAAAAAAGTTAAATATTTATTTATACAAAGATGATGAGAAAAAAATCTCATGCAGACTCTTCACATACAATAACATAAATCATACCATGATGGTTTTACAAAATAACTTCTTCATAGTAACTTTTATGGAGAAGTGTTGCTATCACCTGCGTGCCTGAAAGCACCATTCACAGTAATTAGAAAGCTATTTCCGAAATTTATAGTTTTGCTATGAAACATATGCCAAGATTTTCACACTCTTCACTATGATTAACAATCAATATCTTATTACAACTACTCAGAAAACTGGACATAGACATATGAACACTGAGTAATGAATTCCTGCATACCACTGTACTTCCAAACAATTTATGTTAATGCATAAAGTTGCCAAAAGATTGCTTTAGATAATTCCCCTAAATGATGAAAATATCTTGAGATCGTTATGGATGGCATCTGTTTCTGCTTAATTACAAATCTGCGTTGGATTCATAATTTGTGTATATTACAACTAATTTGCATAATTAAAACAATTAAGGGATTGACAATCATGGCAATTAGAAATGCATCAAACTCTGAATGTTGTACAAAAGAGAGCTTCAATATGAAACATTAATTCTTTGAAAACAAAATATCCTTCAGATTCCCGCAGAACAACCTGGCTTCACAACTGTAATATATGATCAGCAATCTTCATTTAGAGAGTTTTTCTCAGGGATATCCGGTTCTTCTTTACGCTGCTGGAACTCTAACCCCAAATGCGTTTTTCTTCATTTTAATTTCTACTGCTGTCACAGCATTAACTTGTATATTTATTGCCAATTTCAAGAATTTTTATCTCATTTTCCGTAGCCTTATCCTGTTTTCTTTGTCCCTCTTTTTAAGAATAAGTATGAATTGATTGAAAAAATGCTCTTGGTCCTTCTTCTTTTGAACAAGTCGAAACCGCTGATCTCTTCCATATTTCTCTGCAAACTCTTTAAACGTTGTTCTGCAGAAAAGAAAGACATTTTAAAGTTGCAACTTTGTCAATCCATTTTCAGACTCTTTGACCTGGATGCCACGTTTAACTTTTGATAGAGATACTAAAAATAAGAATGCGTCCTGGGAAACATTTACAGCAACATCACTGCAATCCCTGAGACAAAGAAAGCAAGACCAGTGCCAAAATTACTTGTGCTTCTCATTCACTTGATCTCCTTGCAGTAGCTACTTTCCTTTTTGATTTTGAGAAATCTGTGTGATCATTTACCAGACAATTTACAATCATTAACACAGTATTTGTTCCACTGCGGGTTACTGCTGTCTCAATCTATCCTTGTCAGTGGCCTGTGCCCAGGTTTTCAACGATTAGCCTCTAATGGAGTAGAAAAACACCAGTAAGTAACTAATTAAACAAATGCATTTTGACTATCAGTAGCACATGAGACCTGAAGAAATACTATAGTAGCTTGATCTTTCTTAAAAATGGCAACAAATTAATTGTAAATGTGATTATTTATAGGCATAATAATGCAACTGAAATCCCCAGGGAGTTTCAGCTGAGCATCTTCTAGTCAGGTCCAACATTATCAAATGCAGACACTGTACCTGATAACAAAAATGTTCAGTCATATTTTTTTTCCAAACACCTTCATTAACTCAGGTAAACAGCTAACCATGTTTGGCCCACGCAGTGAGGGGGTACATTTCCACTGTCTCCCCCCAGAATTTGGCAGCGGAAGAGCCAGGCATTATCACAGAGCGGTACCATAATTCAATTAAAGACCAGTAACAACTTTTTTATTTTTTAAAAACTCTTGGACTTTTAAAATCACTTGGCTGTACATTTTTCTAGCAGCAGTTTTTAGATTCATTTTGTTTTAGGTTACATTTACATTCCTATGAGGAATGATGGAAAACTAGAGCTAACGAAGGAGTGGAGAAAAGCAACGGAGATAGGAAGGCCAGAAATTCCTGTGCTGTGCTCTGCTGCAGGTCTCTGCCCGGGTCAAAACCACTCAAGAGCAGCACGCGGTAGCAGAACCCCCCGCGGTAGCACTCTGGTGACCAGGAGCCACGTGCACAGACCAGTAAGTGGCGTCCCTCTGACTGTTCACGCCAGCTAGCTGGGTAATTGCCGTGGTAACTGCGTCCCAGCAGCTCCCTGGCGCCAGCCTGTTTCAGCAACAGTCCCTGCCAGTATCTCGTCTAAGCTGGGACCAGCACGTCTGACTTTCATCCAAGGGGAGGAACGAGGCGGAGCGAAGAGGCCAGAACGGGTTAGCGAGGCAAGGGAGGAGATGAGAGTGCGCTCTCGGTGGTGTGGAACGCCGCTGGAGACAGAAGGGAGCAGGACAGAAGACCACGACTGAGAACGGTATTTCAGTGACTGCAGGAGGACTTACAGATGTGGATGAAGACAGGCAGGCAGGGAGACAGGCTGCCCAGGGACGCTATGCCGTCTTCACCCTTGAAGACCTGACCGGATGAAGCCCCGAGAAGCCTGGTCTGACCCTGCTCTGAGCACGAGGTTGGACTAGATGACCTCCTGAGGTCAGGTTCATCCAACCTGAATTTTTCTATGACCCTATGAGTTTCATCTTGCAGTGGAGGAGATGATGAAAGCAGGAAAGGGGATGACCATTAACAGTTTATATATAAACGAGTGCATAGTAAGTAAAAAGAGTGACTACCACAAAATTTAGTCAGAAGAACTGAATACACTTTATAAAAGTTTAATTATGAAAAGATCCAGAGTTTTACTTGATTAACCAAAGGCTGGATAGTTATATCAAACTGTTGTGGGGAAAACTTATAGTGACAGAAATGAAACAGTCATCACCATGTCTTATGTTTGGATTCTGAGCCTATCTAATTTCTATCATTTACTGTCTATGTCAATCCAGACAGGAATATGGAGGATCCTGGAGACATGCCAGGCCCTACTCACGTTTACTTTAGCAGTGCCAAGCCTGGTTACTCTGTTTACAGAGCCCACGTTGGGATGATTTACACTGCACATCTCTGTCGTTATATTGGCACTTTGCATCTCAGTTGCTGCTTCCTTGTTTGCTTACTTCGTCAAAGATATCGTTGAGTGACTGTGCTCTGCCACATGAATTTTGCAATATTTATTGTTGCCTGAATCTGTGCTCTAATTAGCGTGTAGATTTGTAACAGTCACTTCGGTAAAGGTCTGTTTTTCCAATTTGAGTCTTACTGCAGTATGAAAACAAAGCCAGAGATGACCACAGGCAGATGAGTTTCTCTGACTTTGGGCTCTCACATTTACCTCAAGACAAACATTAAGGCATACAATGCTCTCTGTTCCTGTAGGCCAGCATGGTTTTGCCCTTGCGGACTGAAAACATAACTGCTGGGGACAGTGTCTAGCTGTTACAGAAACCCTGATTATTCTCACTTTTGTTGTCAAAAACTTACTTACAATTATTTCCATACAGTCTGATGTGTTGTTTATATCTTTGCGTCTAGGCAGACAGTGCTGTACAATTATCTGCCTATTTTAGTAAGAGAAAACTGTAATTTCTTAGTTTCAACAATTTAATCAGAATTATAATACATCCGTCTCTTTATTTTCATGTAATTTACAAATAAAAGTGTTATTCAAAGCACTGCATTTCCTCTTGTGGAATTTTGGATCCATGACTTAAGTAAAAAAAAAAGTAAAAAAAAAAAAAAAAAAGAGTGCATTACAGGTTTTATTTTAATTTACTGATGCGTTAATAATAACTTTGTTAAATAATGTTTCGCTTTCATCAAAGACAAACCAAAATAAGTGTTTCTCACTAGTTATACCTGTATGCTGAATATTAATAATGTGACTTAACATTCAAGTACTAATTTTATATAACTAATACATGTGCATTATAAAAATATTATAAAATAAATGTTACGCAAAATATTACACACAACTGGAAAGAGAGGAAGAGAGATGATATATTCCCTTTCCCAGTAATATAACAAAATAACTATAAAACATTAGGAAGAAACAGCTAAGAGAGCATTTTAAGAACAGATGTATAAAGTAAGTTGATGTAAAGAGTATGTTCAATTTTACAGAGTTCCAGGACTCCGTAAAGCATAGCCTAATTTGAGAAAACTCATTCTAACAAATCTTCATAAGGTAATATCATACCTTGGTGATAACTTGGACTCTTCAAGAAGCTTTTTAAATTCTTCTTTGGCTAACAGTAGTTTATTTTTTTTTTCTTTGTACTCTTCTCTTATCCTGGTCTTGACAAACTGCTCAAATATCTTTTCAAAAAAGGAAAACAAGATACAGCATTTATTAATAAAGATGCTATGGTCTTTATGCTTGATCAGAGGGTTTTTAATCGCAAGAACTACAATTCTTATCTGCACTCAGTATTTCCTGACTCACATGTGGTTGAAGCTGCCTCATGGATGGCTGATCATTTGTTTTCATAAAATAAGCAGCTGGAAGAAGCTAAAATTTGGACAGATAATATCTTCATCCAATCACAAAGTGCAACATAAATAAAAATTTCCCAAACTAGGTGTAGATTACTTGGTCTTGCTCACATCTTAATGCTGACAGTATTATTTATTCTTTCTAGCTTGTATCCATGCAACAGACTTGTTTGGATCTTGCATCTTTCCCAACTTGCTTGAATTCTTGAATACGTCGATAACGCTAAACAGCAATATTCTGTAAGTCACCCAAAAAAAGCCTGAAGACTTTTCAGTTCAGTTGCCACAAAACATGAGCGTACACATGATCCTCTGTACAAACATACACAACAGCATTAATGTGTTTGGAAAGGTTGACAGTCCTACTTCTAACAGTACTTGGCAGCTAAATATGCAAGAGGGTGCTCAGCATCAGGATTTTCAGTTTCATCAAGAGCAGTTAAGGACTTAGGTATGTCTGGAAGTTCTGCCGATTGCTTTAATCACATTTTTATATACCATAAATCTGGCCCTGTCAGTTCGGTGCTCTAAGAAGTGGGGAACACTAACCCGTTGAACCAAAGGAGCTGTTCCTCCAAATGCTATTAGCTTTCCATATTCACCGTCCTTTCCTTGTTGCAACAAAAAGTATATGCATCAAGTATGATTACTACCACAGTCACTCTCTCTTCACTCATGAGGATGCACAAGTGCAAATCTACATTTCATGAAAGCTAAAGTAACCAAAATAAAACTGAAACTTAGTATGGTATGCAGATAAAGGAAGAAACAGCCCTGGAAAAGTAAACATCAAAAAAAAAGATATAAAAGAAGTACTGTGAAGACCTAGGAAAACTCCATTTATTATATTGTACCTGTTTAAGTTGAGTGTAAGAGCAGACTGGAAAAAATGGAAGAAATAAAGTAGGTGACACTGTTACTGCTCGCCTTTCTAGTATCAGTGAATCTATCATCGTGAACATAATAAATCAAAATTAACAGATAGCTTATTATCTAGTTTACCTATTATCTCCTTTACCCTTCACTGTTCCTTGACTTAAACACTGTAACATCTTCTCACAGTTAATAACCCCTTAGGAAATATTGATGAGTAAGGAAATCAGTCTGCAAATATCCAATACCAGCTCGTTGTGTTCCTCAGACAGCGCAAGGACACACACAAACACTGGAGTTTGCACTCCAAACTCATCCAAACAGAAGTTCAAGTCAAGAGAAAATTCCTTGAGACACTTGCAAGATAAAATGCAATCAAAATGCCTACCCTGCTCTTTTCACGCTACCCATTCATTCATTCACTCGCTCACTTTTCATTGTGAGCCAGAATTCACCTCTAAATCCTCCAAACATCAGTGCGTTTACATAATTCAAAACGTATTCAGATGCTCACTATTTGGGCCACACAGTCGGCCTAGTCAAGTCAAATGTTTTCTTGTATCTAAACAATTTTTTCTGCTAATTTTAGTTGTACTTAAATAGATGCATCCATTAAATCAGTGATCCATTCTTGTCCAAGTCTAACTTTCTTCTGAAATTACTGTTAGAGGAAAATGGGGTCTAATTAAATTAAACTGCTTAGAGCAAATGTCCATAAATCCACTACTTTTAAGTTTAGCAGCTAAAATGTATTACATACCCGGCACGTGCTCCCAAGTTTAATATTTTTTTAATCCTGTTTTGTAGAACAGCAACTAATGATCACCCTCTTCTACCTTAGTTTGGAGCTGGAATTATTGTCGCTCTCAGAACCGACATCAACATGACTACGGCTTGCTACGTTTAGGACTGCCGAGAACTTGCTTTTCATAATCCCTTTCCTTGGGCATTAAATACAGCCCACAAACGAGGTCCATGTCAGCAATGCTTTAGCAAAGGTCTGTGTTATATTATGTACATTCATTATATATTTTTATTAAATCATTTCCATGGCTGATAAAACAAAAGTAGTAATGAGTCTTGACTGACTGACCAAGATCTATATTTTGTCCTTGGCTGATTCACTGAAATAAAATACAAAACTCCTTCCTCAGTAACTTGTTTATCAAGATTTTCCATTCTACCAGTTTCTCTCACATTTTCATTCCCATATTTCATTATTATTTTATTCTACTTTTTATCTTACTACCTTATTGGAAGGGTAGTAAATGAAAATATATATGTCCGCAGTCCCTCAGTAAATACCTACAGGAAGCTCTCTGGAGAATCAATAAGACAATACGGGCCACAGTGCAATGGAATATGAACAAGTTCATTTTTCACCTTAGCTTATTTCAAAAATTGATAATTCCATATTCCAAATTCTTCCTTCTCCAAGATGACAAGAAGCTAGTAAGGAACAGAAATAACTACAGAGTAAAAAGAGTTTACCCCCTCTGCAACATCCTTGCATCTCTCCAAAATTTTTAGATTAATCTGCGACCCTGGGGTCCTTTTAGACCCCTAGTGATAGTTTTTAATGCCCAAATAACCATGGTAGTAAAAACTCTACTTCCCTTTGCGGCTTGCCAGAAAAGCTATACCCTTTCAAACAGACACAAGCAGAGCCGCTGTGCTCTATCCGTTTATGTCTACCAAGTTTAGTTATTGCAAAATATAGCAATAAATACTACCAACTCCTAGAAAACAGTCTAAGTAATAAAAATGAAGTAGTCCCTCTACAATATATAATATAAATCACAGCAGAAACATTACCTTATGGTCATTACCCTTTCTGCAGCTGAGTTTCCTAGACTCAGTAGGATTTGTTCCTACCACCTAAGGGACTCTCTCTCTTTGCTATGTGCAAATTCACTTGCTACCATCTGTTTTTCAAAGAAGGAGACCGCATCTTCTTAGGAACAGAACCTCAGCTATGAGTCTCACGGACAAATTTAAGAAGGACGCTTTAATTCTATTCCGTTCTTTTTATCCTACCAAGATAATTACTTTGTTATCACTGTTAATTTGGGAGACATCTGTTGACAAACAGAACCTATACTACAGATAACACTCACCTGTTTACGTTCTTCAGAATTCAGTAGAAGGTAGCGTGGATCAAATACTATTTTGTGTAACTCTTTTTCCCATGTAGAAAATGCTGAGACCTGTGAAGTATAAAGTTGAATTGAAGAACTCTATTAAGGACCTAAAATAAGGAAATGTTCCAAGGTGAAGCAAAGAGTAGGTCAGAAAGCTAATGAACCCTCTAAAGAATGCCTTGGGCAGATGGCAGTTGAATTTTAATGTTTCTGGCAATGCTCTGGCCCTCCCACGCTATTACTATTGATTTGCTCTAGGTGGTCTGAATGAATATCTAGGAGACATTCATTCCACAACTGTTAATGGAAAGACTCTGTAGTAGGAATGGAAACACCCATTTTACTATCTCCTTTGGTAAGTATAACAGAAGCTTTGAATTCCAGTTATGCAATTATCTCAGCTTTAGTCCCCCCTCCACAATTTAGGCTCATGCAAGCTAAATGCATCGTTTTTGTACTGATAATATGAAATGAAAATGTTACACTAATAAGGAAGCTTTTCTATGTTCTCAGATAAACTCTTCAGCTCTGTAAGCTGAACAAACTGTAAGGACTATCTGTGGCAAGCAGGTAGCCTATTCTGTTGCATTGGAACATTATTACCCTTCCACTACTCCTGGCTGGACTCTGCCACAATCAGTTACGTTACAATCAAGTATTTTCTTTCGCAGCCTATTTACCAATATTAAAAACATCACCAGCTAAGTAAGATTGTGAGGCCAAACAAATTTGAGAAGGTCCCTTACTTTCTTCTTCACCTTTGCCCAGGAAGTTTTATGAAACAGCACTCTGAAAGCATATGGCTTAAATTCCCAGCCTGGCTTTGATAGCTTACACAACATCACTGTTAATTAGTCTGTTACAGAAAACTCTGGAGTAACATAAAATATTTCATCTAATTACAAAGAAGCATAAAATCACTAAAAAAATTAATTATGTGAAGTATAAAATAGACTAATTAACAATCAAATAGGAAAGCTCTGATGATGCAAAGTGAGCTTAAATAGATTAGCTTTCCTACTAGAATTGTTAGCACTGGGAGACAGGAAATTTTGAAGCTGGACGCTAACTTTTAGAATGCAAACTGAATAACTTACCAATCTTTCTTGCTGTAAAATAATACCAACGTAAGTAAATCATTGACTGAGAAAGAACATGAAAATACATGAATCTTGAAACAAAAATCTTTATGGCTTGAATGAAAAAAGCTTATCTGAAAACTTATCTGTGGACTAGGTATCAGTGCAGATTGTATCTGCAGGGCAAATAAAGGAGTACAGAATTATAGGATATCCCATATTCAATTTTAAATTGGACTAAGTGTATTACTTAGCTAGCGTGTACTGAAAAATCATCCGTGACAAAGATGTTCTCTCTTCATCACACAAACTATTTAATTCAAGTTGAAGACAGACTCTGTGGAAAGTCTGCTAAGAGCTGTCCCATCCAATTTTTTTCTTCTTGCCATCTATGTTAATGCCTCCTTGTCCATACAGGTGGCTAAGTGCTGACTCTCTTCCATATAGAAGAATCAGCATTAGGAAGCCTTTCTCAGGATGTCTTCTAGACTCCCTCTTGGACATCAGCTCTGTTCCTAGTACTAAGCCCAGTTTGAACTCAAGGCTAGTTAAAGTAAAGGCAATTTACCATATAATCATTCATTTGTATGAAAGTTTCTGCAGTTTACATTTCACATATGGCAGACATACACCTAAAAAAATGTTGCTACTGATATTACTTATAATTTATTTGTAGCTACACATATCAGCTGCTGTTCAGGATATTCATTTTAGACCTTTATACATGAATATAAAATACTAATGGTCTGACTAATCTCCAAAACAGTATTCGATTGTGGTCTTCTTCATTACTATGTGACATTCAGCCATTGAACAAATGTATTGGGAGTGTTGGGAATGGCATCTCCTTACAGAATAAATAATGACTTCTGCGGCTCAATATCAACATACACCAAAGAGAGACCAGAGAGCTGAGTTTAACTTTGTTTTTCAGTTCTGTACTCCTGCTTTTAACCTGAATCCAAAGTATAGTGAAAAAAAGCGTATGAATATTGAGTTTGAGAAGTATGCTTAGAAGTGCATCCTCGCGATCCTGGGCAATGTGCTCTAGAGGACCCTGCTTGAGCAGGGGGGTTGGACTAGATGATCTCCAGAGGTCCCTTCCAACCTCAACTGTTCTGTGATTCTGTGAAGTGAAAGGGCATGAGAATAACTGATTTTACTTTTTCTTAGCTCTGGAAGCCCAAGCGCCCAGGACTTCAATTTAAAAAAAAAAAGTTATAAGAAAAGAAAGGTGAAGTATCTGATATTTACACTAGATCCATTTACCTTCAACAGTATAAAACTCATGGTTTTAATGAATCTTTGTTCTGGTGAAAAACAATGCCCACACCTGGCACAAGCTACCAAAACGTATGCAAAAAATAGCAAGAAGAATATAGTGACAGAGGACAGAAAGGCTCATTGATTCCAACTTTCTACTATCACGGGCAACCATGCCTAGTTTACAAGGTCTGCAGAGCTGAAATCCACTTCACGTATCAGCACCTACTGTTGGCTGTGAAATACTTTCCAGCATCCCAAAACAAATTAAAGACCTGTATTAAAAGATACTAAAAAGTGGGATTCAGTTGCCTAAAAACAGGCACCTAGCAAATTTTCAGACAGCCTAGGTGATCGAGACATCTGCCTAGAGCTGGCAGACATGACAGAGGAGCCAAGCCCTTAGGGACTGGCAGCTGGAAGCCAGAGAGGCTATCTTATGGCATCTAAAGGTCACAACCACACATGTCGTAGGAAGACAAGGAGAAATTAAGAGCATATACAATGCACTTGTTAACTACACCTCTCGATCTGCCATGGGAACCTTCCCTCATCACTCCCACCGCCACCTGGTTTGACCCTCAACACATGTGGCCTGTCCTTCTGGAAAGGGAGTTCTCTGGGTCGATCTGAAAAAACAGGTGGAAAAGCAGCTGGGGAAAAATAGGAAGAAAATCAAACTAGCCTGTTTGTTTATTCATTTATTTGGCAAAGTGTTTTGAGACCTAAGTGAGTTACATGCTGTTACTGCATGACCACAGCAGTAAGTCCACAGCGCATCTACACCATGATTAAAGCAGCTTAGAATCTAACTCCACTTATCAATACACCTCTTTGTTTACAAAAAAAGAAAGTAATATATAAATTAACCCTTCACACCCCTGCCAAAACTTAATTCACAGACAAGATCATCTTTGTGCTTGTCAGGAAGTGCTGTTCAGCAGACTTTGAAATCCTGAATCCGGGAAAAGTTGAGTTACAGTAAAGGTGTGTGCATCTGAACTCTATCCTCTTCAAGGACTGCTTCAATATTCCCCTTTCAAATAAAAACACTTAGCGGTAAACTTTACAAGTCCCTTATCTATCCATTCACCTTTACAGACATAAACATAAAGTGTACCATAAGCTTGCACAGCAAGAAAAAATGTATGTAATAAAGTGTAGACATTCCTGTAAGCGTAGCTCCAGGACTGCTCCAGTTTATGCAGCGTTACAGTATTGCCGCGGGGCTCGCAGAGGGTCTAGGGTTCAGCGGACAGTGCCCACGGGGTGCTAGGGGCCTCGAAGGCTGCTCCCTTCCAGTGGCAATATTGTCACTGAAGACCACTAGGTTAAGGCCCTAAAGAAGGAGCCGAAGTCTGACTTTAGAGCTGTAGCCTGCCGAATTTGAAATTTTTATTCTTCAGGATACTGTCTAGCCTGTAAGAATTGTCTTGAAACTGGCAGGCGGGGGTTTGAGTCCCTTCCCCCCTCACTTTTTTTCTTATGCTTTCCAATATAAAGAAGGCAAAACTATTAATTTTTTATTTTGTTAGCCACATAAAGTTATATCCTGAAAAGCCTTTATACCTTGAATGCAAAGCAATGTAAAGCAATCAGAAAGAAATTTAAAGGAGGATCATATCGGAAATTTCATTTCTACGTAGGAAATCTTGCCAATGACTTAAGAACAGTGCTATTGTCTCGGTGCTACAACAAAACCATGTTTTATTTTTATGTTACAATGAATATATTTTGTTTATATATCTTCTATGTACGGTTCACAAATAGAAGGCTCAGAACTAAGTGAAAGAGCTTTATCTAGTTAAGGTACTTGGTAATGCTTTCAGGTACCTTCTGGGAAATAATAACATTATGAGAAAACGGCAGGAGCCACTCATTTAAATAATCGGTTTAAAATAACACTAATGGCCTCACTACATCTCAAAGAATGACAGCCAGCTGGGACTAACTATCATCTTGTCTGGATATTAAACAAATGCTTTGGGCTAAAGACATAGAATAGCCTATCATCTATATGCTTTTTACACAACAGCAAAAACAAACAGTAAATTCAGTGAATTTCTTATTTTACAAGCTAGTCTGAATCTTATACTTAGAGAATCATATTATAGAATATCCCTCATACCTTCAAATTTTGACTTATATTCCCACGACTTAAATATATTAACAGAAGCCTTCAGTCAGTCTTCACCTATGGAACTTTGCATTTTTTCAAGCATCACCAAAAAGATACATTTATATAATAGTTCTAGCCTGAAGATAGTTAAGCTTCTGACATCCACATCTCTAACTATAGGCCTCTAAAGTCTACTGAGTACTAATGGTAAACATTACATGTTTTATTGCCTAACAGCCACCTTGAATTTTTTTAATGGAAATTACATAGACTTCTATGGAAAATATGTTTTGACGGCACTGGAGGGAGGTGTAAAATCTGCTTACGCGAGTCCATTATACACCTATTTACATTTGCAGGATCAGGTCCTAAATGTGTTCTTTGCATTAATTTCATAATGTTCATGCACAAAATCATTAGCTCTCTGGAAAGAGAAGGGACGCAGTGAGATGGATTTTTGCAGAGGTGATTTTATGTCTTCAGATAACTGTCTCCAAAATTCCTTATATTGATGGTAATCTTCATGAGGCCAGTTCAGCACAGGTTTATAACTGCTACTTGCGGAAAGCAAAAAATCAGGCCGAAGCGCTTTACAAAATCAGTCACTGGATGCCATTCCTATGATTTGTAATTCATATTTGACTGTTGGTCATGAGGCTCACAGCACTGATGTGGTCTATTTGCAAACTGAATTTATGCTTCATCTCCCTACTCTTAATCTTCATTAGGTCATGGTAAAATGGCTAAAATAACTCTGGTATCAGCTAACTAGTCCGAAGGATTGCTCCGAACTCAGCCACCAGCAGGACGGCACCGGGGACCCATGCCTCAAGGTGTTCTCGCCTGGCTGGCTGCAGTGAGATGGATTGTTTTCTTTTACAAGTTTGAATAAAAACCTCAGAGGGTCCTAGGCAGTTACTCCACCTTCTGCACTTCTGCATCAACTGGAATCGCCAGGTTTTCTCAACAAAGTGAGAAAGTCCAAGGAAAAAAGCAAGTTTTCTTAATCCATGTGTGACTCCAGGATCACCTTTCTTAATAGAGTGGAAGTGTAGGCCTTTCATCTTTGGAGATGAATAGTGGGGAATTTGGTTTTCCACTGCTGGGATCAGGGGAGCTGACAGTGATGAAATCTTTCCCAAGTTAACAAGAGCAGAGCTTGCAAGGACTATTTCTCAGTCTTGGGCTGTCCTTCAGGTGACACACAAGAAGCATTTTTCTTCCTCTGTTCATCATCTCTCGCGACCAAGTTCCTTCACATACTACTGAGCCACTACTCTGAGCTGGAAAGAGTCCCATTTTTGGTTATGTGTGTACGTGTGTGTATGAATTTATTTAAAGTTACACTTAAAAAGTGAGTAGTGTTCTGGATGGCCATATATTACTGCCTGGCATCAGAAGATATCTAAATAGCCATATAAACCTAACATTTTTGGACATGACATCAAGAAAATATTTTTAAATAAATGCTTTTATGGCAGTGCCATATAATGCATTTTTTACCTTGGCTCCTTAGAAGCCAATACTCCAAAATAAACCTCAATTCTATTACAATATTGCCAGTGTGAGAATACTCAGAAAAATCTGTTTTTTCTAACTTATTTTAAATTGCAGTGTATGCAATTTTATGAATTGTTGCAAATTTCTCCTTTATTCACATACCAGTAACAAGATAATATTCACAAGAACTGAGAAATACAGTAAAGTAACATGGGTAATAGACCCCCCCCCTCCAGTAATTGTTTATTTGACTGCTAATTTATAATTACAAAATGATTTCTGTAGTTACCATATATGGCGCCATATTTTCATAAAAGAGATGTTTCAAATAATGTAATCTTATTTCTTACCCCTCTTTCCAGAAGCATATCACGGAAATGGGTAATGCGTTCTTCTAGAGGAAGCATAATCTGATGGGCTGAGGTTTTCACATTTTTCTCCTCTGCATCATCCTTCCTCTGGTCAGCAATTTGGGAATCTTCTGTTCTTTATCAAGGAAAGAGAGAAAACAGTTCAGTAATTGTAAACTTGGGAGTGCATTTTAACCCTCTACTTTCTCCGGAAAATTCTGCAGGAACGTAGGATTTCTCTGTTTGCCCGAAGCAGACTCAGTGTCAGCAGACACAGACAGCTAATGAGCTCCCCAAATCGGCAGTTAGTTATTAAACTGGAGTTTTCTTGAGGGTCCTTCCCAGAGAATATGACAACTCTTTATGTCGAAGTACGGTATATCTGTACGATCAAAGAGCATAACTGAACAGTGAAATACTACCCTATGTTTCAAGCTACAGAAAAGTGACAGGTTTATATTATGTTTGTCAAGGAGTGAAGATTTTAAAGGAGTCACTGAAGAAACTCATCTTGTTATTTTTTTCTTTTGTTTTCTCTCTTTTTATGCCCCAAAACTTCTTGACTTCAAAGAACTAGGCAAACTCAGTTCCGGAATTCGAACTTCTGATTTGGGTCCCCCCTATTGTTTCTTAGTACTTTGAGCAATGAAGGGATTCAAGCTTTACTCAACTCGAACAAAAAATTAAAGATCAGGAGTCTGGAAATGACCACAATGTTCAAATCAGGACAACGAAAATAAGGCATATTGATTTTTAGCATCTTACGAGGAAGGGCTGCATTTTTAGCAATGCAATTTTCACTAATACTAAACAATACTTCTGTTTGAGTTTTTGACGTGAAAACACTTTTCTACTTCCAGGGAGTTCTATGATATGAAAGTCAAAATTTGCGTCCAAGAAAGTGAATCACATCAGTGTGTAATATGAATCCCAACATATTGCCTTCTGTCTATGAGTAATTACATTACTCTTAAATTTATCTAAAATTATATTATATTAGTGATTTGAAAGATATCAAATTGTTATTCTTCACAGAATGATAGTGACTTTTTATTGTATTAGCAATTTTAATTCTGTAATATGATCCACGAAATATCCAATCCAATTTTTAGTGTGCACAAAAGGCTTTGTCAAGGTGAAACTTAGAGAAATATAGAACACTACTCCATCATTTAATCATGAGGAGAGACCCTCTTTCCTTCAGTACGGTTAATTGAAAATGATGCTGCAAATCATACAGACTTTCTTTTTTCTCATGCTAAGAATTACAATAAAAAATAAAATATTCTTTAGCCAAATAATACAATAATCTGTAGCCGAAGGAATACAACGAACTATCTGACTTCGCAGTCAAAAGGACACACATACACAGCCTGCTCTTCGTTTTCTACTATCACAATTTTGGAAGCCCACAGATCTCAAAACAGATAGGACAGTAATGATGTAATACTGTTTATAATAATATTGTAATATTGCTTTTAAAATCCACATATCTGGTGACAAGACAAGAGGCAATGAGGACAAGCTGAAATACAAGAAATTCCATCTAAACATAAGAAAAAACTTTTTTACTCTGAGGGTGGTCAAGCACTGGAGCAGGTTGCCCAGAGAGGTTGTGGGGTCTCCACCCTTGCAGATATTCAGTCCCAGCTGGACACGGTCCTGGGCAACCTGCTCCAGCGGACCCTGCTTGAGCAGGGCTTCGACCAGATCATCTCCAGAGGTCCCCATCAACCTCAACTCTTCTGTGATTCTGTGAAGAAAACCTAGAAAACCTAAGTTTCTCTGAAGATTTGTTTCTTTTGTATTTAGTACTATTAGAGCATTGCCTAGGTAAGAATTTGACCGAAGTATTTTTAAATAGTCTAATTACCCCTCAGTGAAACAATAGCAAAATGTAGAAGTTCATAGATAGACCTTGAAAATGACTCATTTTTAAAATAAACTGACCTATTATTAAGGAACTACAGTCTAAATGCTTGTTTAAATGTATTAATATTGGACTACAGCTAACAGTTTATGGCAGTAGTTAGACCCCACTGATTTCAATAAAACGAGTATTTATCTCATAGTATCCGATTCTTCCTTCATAATTAATATAAATGCATGGAAATGCTAGGGATGTCAACAGAATTATCCAATAAGATAAGAATAAGAGAGAATAAGAGAGAATAGAATTATCTTCATAACATCCACCTTGAAAATACAGATATTTTTGTGTTAACTGGTCAAAATAACCCAAAATTCGTAACATAGTGGCCATACGAATTTATGTTACCGGCAATTGTTTTCATTTCACATCATTATCTTATGCAGATCCAGCACTTGTGAACAGCTGACCGTATTTGCAGTTACCTGGCCAGAGGTTAAATAGGATGACATGTCTCCAAGGTGCTCCTTAAAAAGCAAACTGTTTAATTTTTTTTTTTTTGCTTTGCTATTTTGGCAGGGATGAGGGAGCACTAGACTTCAATGGAGTTAAAGCTTTCATCCAATGTCTTTAATAGAAGTACATATCCTTACAGTTCAATCTTTTCATTAATTTCAGTATAATCAACAATAACAAAAAATGGATGATGGCTACGGAAAATACATATTTTAGAGGATCATGGAGTTTGATGACTTTTATCCATAAGAAAGTATTTTTTTTTATCTTTGCACTTATTTGTAGATGACTTTAGCTTCCCAACACTACAAATGGATAAATAAACTTTACAACTTACTTATTTCTCTTAGTTTTGATGCTAAGATCATCATTTTCATCCCCTGGGCATGAACTAACACTTTTATCTGCTAAAAGAAAATAAATAAAATTAGGGTGATTAGATTTGAACTAAATAAATGGGAATATAAATTCCCCAAATTAACCTTTCACTTCCTGATCTTTGGTGCCTGCTCCAGGTATTTACTATTCTCCGATGCGTGTTTTAAAAATAACATACATCTTCATCAGACACTCAGAAACGCTTTCATCAAAACTTAAGTGACAGTAACAAGAACAAACATTTTCATTCTGAAAAATTTCTCATTGTTCATTTGTGATGTGTTTTTTTTAAATCATGTTATTGTTTCACCTGATACTCCCTTAAAATTGTAACTACAAAGATGTTACCACAAAAACATTTCAGGCCTGACAGCCTGAATAATTTGATAGCCTAATTCACATCAGAACTTCACTCTTTTCCCATTTTTCCTTCTTACATAAGGAAATGCAATGGAATAGTATAGAAAGGCTACGTGGATATGAAGAACCTCCACATTCACAGTGCTCCACAATAACTGCCAAGGAATGTCCCACTCATACTTTTGCCTGGATGCTCTTCCATATACGACTTTGAAGTGGTATGTGTGGTTATTCAGAATGAACGTCAGGTATATGGAACAGATACTTATTTATGGAATTTTAAAATACTAATCTTTTTTTTTCAAGTATACAAACTACAGATTTCATCAAAATTCAGGCAAACAACGTGCCAGAATTCATGTCCATTCACTGTTTGGTTTGTGTTGGGGATTTTTCAGCAGATCAGACATTAGCTGGGGACAATAAAAGTCAACCTGTATGTGGTTGGCTTTGGACTATCAGGGATACCAAACTTGAGCTTTTTGGTATTAGACTCATAATAAAGACAGGTCTGGCTATATAGGAAATTATGAAAAGATAAAGAAAAAAAAGTTAAAAATAAATATAAAATTGAACTCAGTTTATGGAGATAAAAATGGGCTAGCTGCTTGGAACAATTCGATATGGTGAAATCTGAGTCCACTGAAGTCAATTAAAACTCTCCTAGACCTCAGTTAGATTAGGATTTCACCTCCAAGGGATCTAATAGAAAAAAATTTAATACAAGTAGAGAATGGTAATTATTTTTAAACTTATAACCTAATTTCAAGTTCTTATTTGTGCTGGTCCAATCTTCGCAACACTGAGGCTAACACAAATTTTATTTCAAATGGGACATAACTTAGTTCTTATCTCATTCTGTTTCCCTATTTTAGGGAAATTACTTGCATATTAGTGCGCTTTCAGCAAATGTTACCTTTTAGCTATATTAAGTGCATGAACACTTCTTGCTAAATTCTTCTTTGGGAAGCTCAGTTAAAAATATAAATAAATAAGAAAAACAATCTGCAGACCTAGATGGTGGAATATAATTCAATAGGCATATTATAAAGCTATTAATCAGAAGTTAAACAAGCTGTGGAGGCAGCAATGATCTTAACTTCAATAAATCCTGATGATGGTAATATGGAAATAAGAGAGTACTTGATGTTGTTTTTTAAAGAGAACTGAATTTAAAGATGACTCTAGGTTCGGTGATGAGTGGGCAAGCACGATCTTATTTCTACAAAATCTACTCTTGGTTTTAGTGTTTATTTCCTTCTGCTCATACATGACCTAGCTGAAGTTCTTCCTCTGAAAAATGAAAGCCTACTTGCAGGAGAGAGACAAATCCTTCTTGCTTTACTTACATGAGTGACTACTGTGGGAATTCTGTCTTGAATGGAACAAAATTAGAGTTAGTATCATCACTTAAAATTTCAGTGCGATAGAAAACTTGGTAAAACATGGCAAATGATATCTATACTCCCACTTAGGAAACCATTGAACCGCAGCGTACCATTGGGCCTCTACGCAAGGTTATATACTGACTGAAAAGGAAGGGGGGCAAAATTGGTTTAAAGCTTGAGGAAGAATATTACCTGATTGTAATCTTGCCATGAAATCATGAAGCTGAGCTCAAGCCCAGTCTGACCGTCTGCCAAGCTTAATTCTAATTAATTAAATCAATCAACTAATTCCAGTCACATAATGAATTCTAGTTCACCTTCCAGAGCAAAAAGAAAACACCACTCTTTACCAATAGACTTCAATCATTGTCAATCCATTGGCAACACACAAAAATCTGATGCGTAATTTTGTAAAGAAACGAAGCATAAATATTTCTCATCTAAGGCTAGGCGTTTATGTATCATATTTATATGGGCTATACTTCATATTTTTATCTGAATACTAATGAATCCAAAATATTTGTGGGAACAGAGTGGACTAAGTCAAAACTAACTGTGAGTATGGATCAGGATCAAATTTGAATCAATGTGAAGTTTTGTGTATCTAAAATGTCAAATTTATTTTATTCAGCTGGGGGGGAAAAAGAACCTCCTCAGCCTAAACATCCAGACAAACTGTTTTTTAAAAAAAAAGAAAGAAAAAAAATCTTTTTTTTCAGCCGGAGGCTTTTTTGCTATTACAGGGGTTTTCATATCTAATTGTCCTACTCGTCACTGTCCCTTAGTAACAACTGATTCCTGTTGCACTAGCTTTTGGGTGTTCCCACCATCTTTTTTTTTTTTTTTTTTCCATTAAGCTGGCAGAAATTCTGATAGTTATGATGGAGTGAAAATAGATGGCCGGAGAGGTTAAAAGTTTTGCTCGGGATTCTTTTCCATGGTGCTGTACTCGCTCTTGCTATAATGAGTAAAGTCTATGCTTAGTTGTTAGACCTGAGGGACTGCAGAGAAGTTTGCGGAGAAGGGCAATATCAATCAGAAGAAAAATATGATTTGAGTCACATCAGAATTCTGGAACAAACATTAGATTCTCCATATAGCCCTTACATTTAATACATTCCTTGCAAATGCAAGATGTTCTTGTTCAGTAGTTCAGAATCCTTTCCTGAGGCCCTGCTGGGTAAGTTGTAGTCGTCATTTTGTCTACTACATTTATATACTCTAATGACCTGCACAGATTGATGACTTTGACTGCACAAATCCCCGTGGACATATATTTGGGTACCACATGAGTTGAGAGGAATCTGAGTAGATGAAAATGCCTTTTCCACTGTAATAAGAAACATTTCAGGAAATCTTTGAGAAGAGAAAAGGATATTATGGTCAGTATACGATCCCAATAAGATACAGAGGAGTAATGATAACCAGTGAAAAGCAAATATGACTGTAATGAGAATATGTTGCACTACTCTGTTAGACAGCTCTAACTTGGTAAAACCGAAGATCAAACTATGCAAGTCCGGGAAACACCGCCTCCACCTTAGCCCTACATTTTGTTAATGAGGTATCTATTCAGTTTGACAGTCTGTGCGCTTGCAGGGAAACAAGGCTGGTGTGACGCCACTGAAGCCAGAGAAGAGGGGACGAGCTCCCACGTCCCTCAGCTGCGGAGCGCGCTGAACGCCTCCGTACGTGCCTTATCACACCCTGGCTCCAAGCACGCTCGCCGATTCTGGCGACAGCCTCCTTTACGATTGCAAGGAACGGCCTTATGTGAACCCATTAGTAAAGAATCATGACACCTTCATAAATCTCTAAGAACTAATACTTTGTGGAGACAGAATAATTGATAAATGAGTAATTTTTCACTTATGACTAAATTATAAATGCACCTGATCTTTCAGTGGAGTGATGCACAGACAAACTGTAACACTCCGTGAATAATTATGCTTGCTCACATTTTTTTTGTGCCTTTGATTTAAAAATTCTAATTAAAACTCCACAGCAACAACTAAACTAAATAAATTTGGCAACCATTGTTGCAAACATACAGCTCATTTCTTTTATTTATTTACCCGAGATTACAAGCTAAGAGCAATAGTATCAAATAATTCCTTTGACCTCACCAGCTAATATACAGTAATTATAACCTGATAGTCTCAAATACTGAGCAACCACAAGTCCTAATTATATTAAAGAAGATGAAGACGATTAGCACCAATGAAAACCATAGTCATAAAGAGCCTGGTGTATGAGTCAAGTCTTAATAGTACACATACATAATAGAATATAAAGGATAGAATGCAGAATAAAAAATAAACTTTAGAAATGACATGTATCAGCAGTGGCCTTAGCTCCTTCTCAATAATTAATGATAGATCGTGAATGATGACCCTTAGTCTTCTTTTTGCTTGTCATGCCCCCAGCTAGTAATTCATTGATCTTTAACTATATCCTGCAATATAAAATTTATGCTATATTTTTCTCCTGAAGAATGAACTTCAGCAGATATGCTTTGGAATTATTAGATATTTATCAAAACTTGCTCAAGTCATTTAAAAAAAGACATGATTTTGTTTCAAGCCTCCTACAATTCAGATTTATATTGAAAAATGTAATGCTATTATATGTTGATAAGGACTACATAAATAGAAAACCACTCTCTGTAGCATTTCTTCAGTAATCGTCTAATAATGATAACATAAATCCTAATGATCACTCGCTTGTATCTACCTGTAAGCATAGTCTTTCAAATCTGTAAATGCACACTCACACCTTTTATTTTGCAGGAGTTAATTGGAAGCTGTGCCTGCATATCAAAGCATACATTATGGCCCCCAGTGGCATGAGTGTAAAAGACACGTCACTTCATGAGACTTGCAGACGTTACGTTCTTTTTAGTTACAAAATATTACACTTTTAAATAATAATGAAGGTCACATCTCATTTCCCCCTCCATATTTCTAGATCTTGCCACTGAAGAATAGCTATCAGCTGAAGGAGGTTCTCCAGTGAAACTACTGTTAAGTAAAATATTTGTGTTTGCTCCAAGTAAGAATCCCCCGGCATAAACTGCTCATCAAAACAAACAGGATTTCCAAAGGCTGGCACAGATTCGGATGACTCCTCACAACAGCAGATCTTACTGACACACAAATGCCAGTGGAAGGAGCTGGGAAACAGAAGAAGCGTCCACACTGAACGGAGCAGCTCCCAGTAACAGAGCAAAGCGGGTAAACATCAACCGGTGAAACAAAATTTTTGGAGAGAAACACAGCTGAACAAGCTATGTAGCCACTACTACCCTGGCAAGGTCAGGCTGACATGCTGGGGCAACCTTTGAGATGGTCACCAACAAATTAAGCCTGGGCTGAACTATGAAATGATGGATAGCAGACTGAAACGACAGCGTGGCAAGGAGCAAAGGGGTGTGGATGCAATGGAGGGGCATGGGAAAAATCAGGCTGGAAAAACTGTCTCAGTAAATTGGCCTGTCTAGTGAAGGACCAGATGGCAGACTTTGGACCAGTGAAAAGCCATAGTCTTTCTTTTAAACTACATTTTGAACCACTAAACATGTATTGCTGTAGATCAGGAAATTATTCTTTAGTCAGTGCCAAGAATATCCTCCTCAGGAATCCACAGTGTCTAAAAGGTGATTGGCAGAGCTACGCTTGGATTGAAGCAGCCATGTTTCTATCAAACCTTGTAGCACTCATTTGAGATTTACTATTGGGATTTTTTTTCCCCTCTACAATTTGGCTGAATAATCACTAACCACAGAGCATCTCCTTTCTCAGAACAGTCAATAGGATATTTGGATAAAGAAAACTATGGTGATGCATTCCTAATGTACATCTTGGAAATATAAGTGTAATAAGACCAAAAGGCAGTGTCTTCCAAGATGTATTTTATACATCAAAGACTCATCCAAAATAAGAAGCCATCTATTTCTTCATTGGAAATAATGAAAGTGCTCTATCCTCAAGTTTAGCATTGCAGTGAAAACAAATATTTAGTAATAAACATCAGTTTTAACATAATACACGAAATCTCAAAACGAAAATCATTCTAATTATGGTTATCAAATTTTCACTGAATGTATTCAGTGGTCACGTTTCATTTAACATTTGAGTTTAAATAAATGCAAATAATCACAGCATTAGTTACTTGCTGAAGTTTCCAGTTTGCGTTTATGTGGTGGGTCTTCAATGATTCTATTTATATCGCCACGATTCTTTAGATCCACTGGTTTCTCCCATACTGACAGCTGCATTGTAGGGTTGAAGAAGAAGACTCTGTCATCTCCAGTCCAGACTACACACCTATTTCAATTGATAAATTATCCTTAGAGAGTATCAAATACACTTACGAACAAGAAATTAACTCATAGCTAGCTTATCATAGCCTAGTTTACAGCGCATAGGTGAGACTCATTTCAAACTGACAACCTGCACAAGGCCCTGCTACCCCATTCAAGTTATTTTGAGTAGAATAACTCTTTCCACGTCAATAAAATGCCATAGAAATGGTATAAACACTCCATAAGAACAGCAGGTCAAATTTTCTATCATGGTAGGAAGAAAGAAACAGGACAGGAGGAAAACAGGGGTGTTTCATAGCAAAAGAAGACACAGGAGAATATATTTCATATTTTAAAGATGTTAACTCTGAAAGTAGGAAGCCACAGAAATCTTGATAGCTGCTGAAGAAAACCAGCAAATACTATATATGCAGTCTGATTTATACTCGCACACGCACACATAATGGGAAGATGTTAGTCTCTCTGAAATATAGATACCTGGAAGGAAATCTTATTACCGGAAGTTCTCCAGTGCTTAATTGTTATTAACACAGTAGGAAACAAAACTGTTTAATAAGAAGTCTGGTCTGGGTAAAAGACTGCAAACATGAAAAATGCTACATCACCACAAAGTATTCTCACAAGACACTTTGAAATTTTCTGTATACTACTGGTAAAACATCACCGCTGATCTTGCCCATACATATAATAAAGAATATATTACCTTTGTAAGAAATGTACCTTTGTACAATTATATAGTGCAGAAAGCAGTTCAATGTAAGAAATGTGTTACTGAGTCTGAAGATCAGAGTAATTATGCTCAAGAAAGTCAAAACATTCACAAGACGAACACCAGCGTAAAAGCAGTTGAACAAACTCAACTGCTGGCTTTTCAATTATACAAGTATAAGTTAACTTATTAAGTTTTGGCATCCTGAGTTTGGTGACATGGACACGACAAATATTTTAATAACTTCCGTATCATTTTAATATACAAATTTTTTGGATCAAAAACCAGCCTCACAAACAGATGCTCTGTTTGCTTTCGAGGCAATGATCAGCTGCTATAATTAGCATGCCTGACTTTGCATCTCAGAGCTCAGGATCCCCTGTTCTACCATAGACACTGATTATCAGGTCATGAACTGTAACTGTGCCATTAGCCACAAGTCTCTCCTGCATAAAACACCATGAGGGCCTTTTACAGGACCATTTTAGAATGAAGACTGCACAATACCGTAAATATCACCATCATACTAGAAGGGTGGAGAAAAAGTTTAGCATTTAGGTGAAGAGGGCAGATTTAGCTGATTAATGTAAAAGGGTTATATTTATCCTCTTATTAAATATTAGACTCACAGCGAGGATATAGGTCAATCCCAGAAGTAAATGCCTGCTTTGAAATGTCCCTTACTGTAATTTATTTTATTGGCAAATAAGCATACTGGAATTTGAATCACTAGGGGAATTACTTGTAGATGAGGGTAAACTTGAAACCAGTATGTTGCTTAGGACTGATGAAGTTATCACACACAGACGGGACTATCTAAGCTATTACTTGACAGAGATTCTAATCAGCATTTACAGAAGCTCGTGTTTTGTCCCTGCTTATATCCTGATGTGCTTACTGCTCCTCTGACCGCTCAAACAGATATTGATGTTGCTCATTAATCTCTGAATACCACCAGGTCTTGCTTGCCATCACCCCAAGTTAGAAGGTTTGTGGTCCTTTGTGATGCCTCTTCATTTTTTCATTTTTCTGCCACTAATGTAATTTGACATTTAATTAAAAATTAGTGTCTCTTTCCCCATGTAACATCTCACCTGTCCCTCTTTGGTATAATAACAGTTTCAATTATCCAAAGGGGAAGCGTGGTATTTTGTCACAGAACATAAGCTGCAAATGCAGATATTGTTATGCTCATTTTTCCATTTAGGAAATTGTAACTTCAGTATGAGTAAGATTAGGAGTAAGAACATTATAAGATGATAATATTTTTATTTATTTCATAAGGTAAATAAGGAGGTCTGATAATAAGGTTTGATAATATTCTTGAAATTTTTTCTGCTACTAAAAATTACAGTCTAGCTAATTATGGTAGGTCCTCTGCCTTCCATTTTTTTTTGACTTAGGCACTAACTTGGTGTCTGGAGACACCGATGAGATATGAAGACCTTAAGTCACTGATCTTTTGGGGTCGGACATTACTGTCCTAGTCTCCTCGATAACCAACTTCGTCTGAGTCTCGGCAATAGACAACAGTTATCTCAACGCTTCTGATATTACCAGAGAAACATGAAAGTGGAGAGAAAGAAACAGGAAGAGAGAAAGGACGTCCAGCTGCACAGTTGTCGGGCATGCAAGCAGTGCCTATGGAAGCTACAAAAACAGATGACGATAAGGTAAGCACCGGTGATTTTATTCATTATACCAGCAGCCACTTCTGCTTGTCTCTAGAGAGGTCTCCCCCTCTGGCTCTATCCCTTTTCCATCAGCTTTTTCTTCTTGCTCTTTCTCCTTCTGGAATGTCCAGAGACTTCTGAAATCACCTCCTGTCCTTCGTCTACTTGAGATCCTAAAAACACGTTGTGAACTTTAGCCTCACCGTTAGTCCCACTGAAGCTAACAGATGTATGCAACTCATAAAGCACGACAACCTTAGCATTAGTGCTGACAGCACCACGAGACGGCAGTATAAGAGCTATGATTCCTTCCACTTTCTTCACGTGGTGATCCTCATTCAACTGGGAAATCTCTAACCACCTCCTCCAACTTTCTCCATTCCTTAGGATCTCTTCTCTCTCTGGTACCCTAACACCTATCTAGTAACCGAAAAGCTAGCAACAGTAGAATGCGAGACACTTCTCAAATGACTGCTAGCTGTTTCATCAAATCCATTCAATGCCCATCTATTCTAGACACTGATCTCTATTATCAGATTAAACTCTTCTGTTACAAAAGCGGTCAGCATTGGGAGTGGTAATAATGGTAATTAATTTATGGAAAACATAATTATAGATAGCATATTATGTGTAAATGGCTAGCATCCCACAAGTTTAAACACATCCTAAAACATATGACTTGTTACTTTTGAAAAAAAAAATTATAAGATCAGCATCCACCAAATAGTCCCATCCTACTTTTTTGAATAAGGAGTGGAAGATCACATCTGGAATTATCTGAATTCCATTGCCTTTTGCACTATGTGCTGAATGTCCTGCAAGGCTAAGAGGGGCTGGTAGCACATTAACAACTGAAAACTCACCTTTTAATTTGTTCTAAGTGGTACAACCTCCAGCCCCACTCAGATTTCCTGCTTCTGCTCCAGAATGACACCCCAGCATATGCTTGGTGATGTCACATCAACCATGGATCCCGCAGAAGCATGGAGCCAACCTATAGGTGGAGAGTGGTTGAAGTGAATTCAGGATTTTGTTGAATTTGTGTCACACAGCTAGTTTTATAAGACTTTCCTATCCAAAAAATTGTAAATTATGACTGAAGCACCTGACAGGCATGCTCTGTGTTCCATTACGAGTCATGGTGCAGATTAGACTTTGTCACATCAAAGGGGGCAAGTGTCAGCATGAGGTCTATGCAATTTTCTTCTGGTCCCAAGAGACCAGATTTTGATGCCTTCTCTAGCACGCTGAATACTGACTTGGTCACTAAACAGTCCTCTTGAAACCATCAGGAGACTCTGAAAAGTAAGGTTATGCCTTAAAGATAAAAATATCACCAGTTTGGATGTGAGAGAGTGGTGTACTTTCGATTAGTGTACTCAGTGCCCACTCACCATTCAGCATATACTGCTAAAGAAGATGGAATGCCATGGGTTCCCGTTGTGGATTACCATCCACTTATGCCTCTTTTGAATAAGGATCACTGAAGCTATAAACCGCTTACGACACTCCTGGAGTCAAACATTTCGTGTTTAGTATTTCATATTAGCAGCAAATGTCATGAAGAGAAATGATTAATGTAAATCACAAGTTTATGATATCTAATTTATGTATGACATCAAATGGTGTTTACAACACTGGTTTGCAAAATGGCACCGTGTAATCATAGTAAATAATGGCTAATATTTACAGAGTCCTTTAACTAAAGATTCCACAGAATTCAGGAACTGACTATATACTAATATGATTATTTTGTCCAGTGTAAAATGCATATAGGTAAAGGAGACAAAAATGTCCATCTAGTGAACCATTCAGGACAGAAAGTGAAGAAAGATTTGTTTTTTTTTTTAATTTTAAAACCACATCAGAGTTTTAGTTAGACAGCATGGGAACTGGGTCAGGAAACCTGGGTCATGGGACACAGCCTCTTTTCACAGATATAACCTGAAATCAATATCAATCTTGCAAGGCAATAAGAGTTTTCCACTGCCAGTGAAATAATTAGGAGATGAAGAGGATCTGGTCCTAAAAAGCACGACCATTTCTTACAGATCTTATATTTTCCTTTTGATCCATCCAAGCACTTTCCAAGCTGGATCCTCAAAATGTGTGAGGTCTGATAAGATCTGAGCCCTAAAGAACCAGGCTGAACATTAATATAACACTGCTTTACAGAATGCAAGAAGCGATACACAGCAACAAAATTAGAAAGAAAAATAATCAATTACATTTGGCAAGAATTGATTTCTGGCTGTCAGTAGCACAGTCCACTTACCCTCTAAATCTCAGGGAGCTGGCTCATACTGTGTTTGCCGCTATGTCCTCTCATTTTCGTTAAGTATATGATTAATGATGAAAAGCTGCAGTGGAAGCTTGCAAAGGAATACAGCATTGCTACTTAACATCCAGTGCAGCATATTTTCCCCACATAACAGACCGCTAATACATGTTTGGCTAGAGCAATGATACTGACAAATAACTTTTATTAGGTCTGCTTGCACTTGCTTACCATGGTGATCCTGGCACTGGAGTGGATGCCACAGGCTTGTTGCCATTTGCTGTGCTGTCATTCTCGTTTAGTAGTTTTAAAGAATGATCCTTGAAAGACAGATAGAGATTAGTCAACAAATAAAGCTGATGCATAAGAATGTTATTGTCATACAAATCATTCCCTTCAACTTGAAGTGGATTATCCAAATTGCCATTATTCCACTAGTGGTTATATTAACAAGCAGCTACCTTGAGAACAACCTAGATAAACTGGAAAGAATAAAAACATTGCCCCACTTCAGACAATACAAATGAAAAACCAGTAGACATGCTTTTGTACATGCCAACAGCTCACTTGGGATAGCATGTGTAATCCTGGATATTGCAACGCAAACAGGATAGGTACCTTGTCAGAAATAAAATGTGTGGAATGAGAGACTAAACTCTTAATGAGATCGAGATCTGGAACCAGAAGGAAAGCTCCAATTACTGAGTGCTCTGAGGAATCATGCAGAGCCAGAGCAACAGCACACACATGCGAGCAGTAGGGAAATGGCAAGGAAAAAGGGTGCTGGTGACACAAGTTGGCAAGTAAACACTTTTACAAACTTTAGTGCTTTAAGTAGCACTTAAGGACTGAAGGAATGTGACTGAAGGAACTAGTTTGTGTAACTGAAGGAAACAGGACAGAACTGGAGCAGCTGTGAGTGAGAATCCAGGGAATACAGAGTACTGTGCAAAGGTTAATAGTATCTCTGTGATCACTAGCTGTTTAGTTATTCACATTTTTTATGGTACTTTGCATAGCCTCAAGGCTAGCAAAAGCAATTCTCTTTGGCTTTGGCCAACCATACCACCCACTTGAAACTATGCAGGGGCTTGACGCATGGGGATCTGACTACACTTCTGTTGCTATCAGACAAACACTTCTGTTGCTATCAAACAAACTTGGGATACGGTTCTGGCCATTATTCAAAAAGTCAGCCTGTACAGATGGTTTAACAGATAATATGGCATAGCTGAACAGCTGTTTGTATGGTATTTCCGAAAAGTACAGGCAGTAAGTGTTTTAATGGTTAAAGAACAGCTATTTATTGTAGTAGCTTACGGAAACTAATTGAGGGGAGGTGGCATGGGAAAGGAAGGCAATGATAGCTCAGTACAATATCAAAGCTTGAGAAGCACATATATAATTAAAAAATAATAAAGTCTGTATACTGAGGTCTTCTTTACAACTTAAAGCACTAAGGAACGTGCCTGAGCACCAGTGCTGTAAATATGGGGAATACCCGCAGAGTCTGAGGGTAGACAGAGAAGTTTTGGTTACAGAAAGCACAGAGATGACAGCATGACAGGAATGTAACAAATGAAAATAAATTGAACAGGGGCTCAATGCACATTTCCTCTTCTTGCAGTTACAGAGCTCCTGATGTAAAAGGCAGGTAGGCAGGAAGGGCATGGTTGTGGGGGAACAGAACATGCCTGCTGGAGGACTTCAGGGCAGTAGCTTTGAGCACCGCATCTACTTTCTGAGACTGAGATGCTCTTCCACACCAACATACTCAGATAAAGGTTTCCCTCTTTTAGCTTTAGCCATTTTCATGATGCCTGTATGAGCTGTGCAGAAAGCAAACATTTCCATTTATTTCATAGAAGTTGGGACTAGGATTTAGGTCCTTTTCCTTTATACAATACTAATAATTTAGTTTTTTTTCAAAAAGCTAATGAAGTTACAAACATATAAGATTACCCATCTGTAAGTTACACATAATATTTGTTTTCCATTTACATTCACCTGTCAGTTTTCTTTAAAGATCAGTCATGGGACCCTTAAATAAGGACTATGCACAACATTTGTTAAGAAGTACACAGCATTTTAAATTAGTAACATCAAAAAGGACATGGGCCATGGACAAATTCCTCCTTGTACATGGGGAGGTGTATACAGGCATTTAGAATTTAAAGCTCTACAGGGACTTAACAGTTGGAATCTGGGAAACACTCATTCTTCTAGACATTTACACTGCCCCCACAGAACTGGGCTTGGCTACGATACTGATGTCCCAGCTGTATCTCCCCAACACAAGGTTATAAAGCAAAGAGGTAGAGAGCAGAATAAAAATGCATCCCCCATAGTTGGTAAGACTATTCCAAGGAACTGAACACCAACCTGGTGAGGAGAGCTTTAAGCTAGGAGTGATGGGGGAGGGAGGTGATGACCCATTATCAAGTGAGGAAGTCATGGACCGGATTGGCAAGCAGGGATGCCAGGGTGATGTGGACAACAGAAAGCTTGAGAATCACAAAACAGGCCTGAAGGGTGCCCACACCAAGCATATATACGCAAACAAGGAAGTGCCAAGAGGACAACATGATGGGGAAAGAGCTCATATTTCTCACAGGAAATGAGCATGAGTGGGTGCCCATCTGAAGTGCCTGTACAGGAATGCATGCAGCACGGGGAACAAACAGGAGGAGCTGGAGGTCTGTGTGCAGTTGCAGGGCTATGATCTCCTTGGGATGACAGAGACGTAGTGGGATAGCTCACAAGACTGCTGTGGCTGGGTACAGTTTCTTTAGGAGGGAGAGGCCTGGAAGGCGAGGAGGGGGAGCTGCCCTTTATGGGAGTGAGCAGCAGGAATCCATGGAGCTGTGCCCTGGGACAGAGGATGAGCCTGGTGAGAGCTTATGGGTCAGGATTTGCAGACAGACCAGCATGGGCAGTGTTGTGGCGGGTGTCTGCTACAGACTGCCCACTCAGGAAGAAAAAGTAGATGAGGCCTTTTTCAAGTCACTGGTTCTTATGAGGGGACTTAACCTGGTATCTACTGGAAGCGCAACACAGCAGGGCACAAGCAATCCACGAGGTTTCGGAGTACACTGATGACAACTTCCTCATACAGGCGATCAAGGAGCCAACGATAGCAGCTGATCTGCTGGACCTCATAGTTATCATCAAAGAAGAACTGGTCAGGGATGTGAAAGTCAGGAGCAGCCTTGGCTGCAGTTGCCATGAGAGGGTGGCGGCAGTCAGGATCCCGAGAGAAGGGAACAAGGCAAAAAGCAAGGATCACAACCCTGGATTTCAGGAGAGCAGACTTTGTCCTGTTTAGGAATTTGCTTGGAAGAATCCCCTGGAAGAAGGTCCTGGAGAGAAGAGGGGTCCAGGAGAGCTGGTTATCTTCAAGGATCACCTCCTCAAAGCTAAAGAATGGTCCACCCTGCCACACAGGAAAGGCAGCAAGAAGCCTGCATGGATCAAAAAAGAAGCTTCTGACTAACCTCAGACTTTAAAAAGGAAGCATTCAAGAAGGGAAGCAAGGTCAGGTGACCCAGGAGGAACAAAGACACCCTGTTCAAGCACCCAGGGATAGGGTTAAGGAAACCAAAGCTCATCCGGAGTTGAATCTGGCGAAGCATATGAAGGGCACCAAGAGGAGCTTCTACAAGCATTATCAGCAGCAAAAGGAAGGCCAGTGAAAATGTGGGCCTGCTGCTGAATGGCACAGGGGACCTGGTGAAAAAGAATGTGGAAGAGGCCAAGGTACTCAGTTCCTTCTTTGTCATCTTTACTGGCAAGACTGGCCTTCATGAATCCCAGGTCTCTGAAAACAGCGGGAAAGTCTGGAGCAAAGACGACTTACCCTCAGTGGAAGAGGATCAGGTTAGGGAACATTTAAACAAACTGAGTATCACAAGTCCATGAACCTGATGGTATGCACCCATGAGTGCTCAGAGAGCTGGCCAACGTCACTGTGAGGCCACTCTCAACGATCTCCGACAGGTCATGGTGATCGGCAGAGGTTCCTGAGGACTGGAAGAAAGTAAATGTCACCGCTGTCCTCAAGATGGAGGCAAGGAGGAGGATCTGATCGGTCAGCCTCACCTTGATCCCTGGGAAGGTGATAGAGCAAATAATTCTGGAAACCTTTTCCAAACATGTTAAGGACAAGAAGGTGACTGGGAATAGTATACACGGATTTATGAAGGAGAAATCCTGCCTGACCAACAGGGTAGCCTTCTACGACGAAGCGACTGGCTCAGTGGATGAGGGGAGAGCAGTGGATGTTGTTTAGCTTGATTTTAACAAGGTTTTCAATGCTGTCTCCTATAACATCCTCACAGACAAACTGATGAAATCTGAACTAGATAAAATCGATAGTGAGGTGGATCAGACCCTGGCTGAACTGCCAGGCTCAGATGGTTGTGATTAGCAGCATAAGATCCAGCTGGAGGCTAGCTGCTAGTGGTGTGCCCCAGGGGTCAACACTGGGGCCAATACTGATTAGCATCTTCATTCATTACCTGGATGATGGAACAGAGCAAACCCTCAGCAAGTTTGCAGACGATACAAAACTGGCAGGAGGGGCTGGTACACCACATGGGTGTGCTGCTGTTCAGGGGGGACCTCGACAGGCTGGCGAAATGGGCAGTGAGGAACCTCATGAAGTTCAACAAAGGGAAATGCAAAGTCCTACCCCTGAGCAGGGATAACCCCAGGCACCAGGACATGCTGGGGGCCGGCTGGCTGGAGAGCAGCATGGCAGAGAAGGACCTGGGGGTCAGGGTGGATGGTGCACACCAAAGTGAACGGGAGCCAGCAGGGCATCCTCACGGCAAAGGCAGCGAGCTGTGTCCTGGGCTGCCTTAGGCAGAGCGTTGCAAGCAGGTCAAAGGAGGTCAAAGGAGGTGATCCTTCCCCTCTGCTCAGCGCTGGGAGTGCTGGGCCCAGTGTCAGCGCTGGGCTCCCCAGGACAAGAGACTGAGACAGATTTCCTGGAGCAAGTCCAGGGAAGGGCCACAAAGACGATTGAGGGACTGGAGCATCTCTCACACAAGGAGAGGCTGAGAGAGCTGGCACTGTTCAGCCTGGAGAAGAGAAGGCTCAGGGGGGTTTTATCAATGTGTATAAATACCTGACTGGCGGGGAGGGGCAAGGGTAAGGATGACAGCCAGATTCTTCTCCATGGTATCCAGTGACAGGACAAGAGGCCATGGGCACAAATTAAAAAATAGTTAAATAGTTTTTTTCTTCTTTTTTCTCTTTTTTTTTTTCTTTTTCCTGTTGGGGGTAGTAAAACACAGGAACAGTTTGCCCAGGGAGGTTGAGGAGTCTCCATCCTTGGAGATACTCAAGAGATATTCAGTAGGTGACCCTGCTTGAGCAGGGGTTGCACCAGCTCATCTCCAGAGGTCCCTGCCAAACCCAACTATTCTGTGAAAATCACAGACAATCTGTTTTTTTCAATTTAACTTTCTAATGCATTAATTTTGTCCTAGATTGTGTTACATCTCCACATTTGCACATAAACATACACATTCACACAACAGAATCAAGAATCATTGATTAACTGTGCTGGTTCTTTGTTTTATAGCAGGGAGAGAAAATCAGACATGAATGTCCTTTCTCTAAGTACTTTGATGCTGCAGTGACAGAGCTCATATAAAATACCAAGACAGATTAAATAGACAGATCAAAATAGACTAAATAGACATCTCTTTAAAATCAGCTGTGGGGAACTATCCTATATTGATAGCAAAGCTCTAGATCACAGAATAGTCCTTTATTCTCACTCTAATTTGTGTAGTTCAATATTAAAATTTGTTTTTTAAAGAAGAAAATCTGCAACAGACCTTATTGTCATCATTCTCCACTGGCTTACTTTTTCTGTCAGCACGCAAAATCAAGGTCGGTGGGCAGGAGGGTCTACTTGATTCTTTGCCATTATCTGTGAGGGCAAAATATTTTTTTAAATGTACAATAAATACATTCCCAACACTCCACCAAACTGTCTCACCATCTCATACAGAACCTCTAGGAGAGAATAAAACAGCTAGTGGGCCAAAATGTTTCATTATTTAAAATTGAAGACTGTGGCTTTTGGCAGGAGTGATCTTCTGCAAGAGCATGCTACCCTAAGAATTTTACTGGGGAAAATAAAGTCAGTAGGCACTGTTGTGTGTTCTCTGAAAGCAAGGAAGACTAAAGTCTCACTAACATTGCTAACTCAGGGATAGGGTAGACAGTTTGTAGTACTGAAAAATATGGGAAACTTTAGAAGCATTTAACGGCCAGACCGATTGGAGCTTTGCACTGTGTGCTTATGAATTTCACGACAAGACTCAACCCGATTCATACCGAACATGTTTCTACAGGCCAGTGAAAAACAAAGAACTCCATGTGAATCAATCTCCCCTGCTCTTTTGCACTCTGTCGTGTCATTTACATACACACATATGTATGTGACACACACGTGTGTGACAAGGATCATACTACTTTTCTAAATAACACAAATTATTTTACAGGGACACATCCAAATACTTTAGAGTGAGGTTTTTATTGCGTTGAGCTTTTTATTCTACTTTCCCTGAAATCAAAGCAGAAACTCTCTTTTTTGGGGGAACAGGAATATATCTCACGGAAATTATCAACTGCTTGAAGCTGCTAGTAGCACTCTTCAAGTTCTTGGAAATTCATTTTCCCCTTAGTTTACTAAATTATCACCTCATCACTAGAATGAAAGTGAGAAGACCCATGGAAGGGGAGAGAACACTTAAGATAACTTAACAGAAGTGATGTAATAAAATCAAAACAGATTCAATGGGCCTGATAAAATATAGTTCCTTAAAAAAAGTTCATAATCAGGCAGTCTCAAAATGCATGTGTTATTTCTCCTTTTAACACTGTATAAATTAATTGCTTACGCTTACACTGTAAAAGTTGACAGATAAGAACAGTAGCATCTTTCACTACTTAGTATCAGGCTGTACCTTTGGGGATGAAAAGATGATCAAATGGGAGACTGTGCCTCTATCTTTTCTTGACATTTATACCACATTAGTTCATATCTGCTTATCTGATCATTAGCTTGCCCTAAGCTATCGCAGCATACATTTGCAGCAGCTTTAAACTGGTGGAACTCAATTGCCCTTAACTGAGGATGTGGGATTTACACCAGTGAGAACATCTGGAATTAATACATTACGTACAGTCCTACAAAAATTGGCTCTGTGGGTGCTGTGCAGAACAATAAGCACATGTACAGTGAATGTAGTTGATGACTAGAAGACACCACCAGTAGCATTTGTAAACTCTGTCTCCCTTTGAAGCTGGAAGATACTATTATGCTCTGGGATAACTTGCATGGAAATTGTGGATGGGCTTTTAATTGCATTTTAATTGGAAACAGTTGCAAGAACAAGCTCTTCTCCTTTATAAAACAATTGTTGTCTCCATCCTAAAAACAAGTCTATACCCTTAATTCAAACTAAACCACATGACTAAATAACAAATGTTTCCACAGAAGTGTTTCCATTGACTACAAAATGTGTGTGTCTCGATAATAGGGAAGCAATAAGGAACAGCATGGAAAGAGGTAACAAGTATGAGACACCGACTTAGCAGTCAGAGAAGTATTTCTCTGACAAAGAAATTGAAAAAGAGAGATTCTTTTTTATTTTCTGTAACATAACTGGGGTTTCAAGCAATGATATTCCATCCCACCTGTGACAGGCAGGACATCATATGTTCTTAGTAAGTTAATCAATCTTTAAAAAAAAAAAAAGCTATCTCCCACTTGCTCTTCCTAACTAAAGCAGTCACCTTTTCTCAAGTGAGACGGAATTAACCGTTATTTTGCCCTACACATAGTAATGGGTTCAGTGGAGAATATGCATGGCCTGTGATATACAGATGATCAGACTACATGATCTAGTGGTTCTTCTAGCCTAAAAGTCTACAAGACTGTGAGCAGGGTCCCATGCTATGACACTTTGAATTCTACCTTAAATTCCTACAACATTTTAGGCATAGTTTAACGACAGACAATGATGATGTTTCAACTCATCCACAATACGAATTCCAAGAGCTATATATAATCATAACCAAGCGTTGCTGTGCACACATACCTGAAGGGTTCCAGCCTGGCAGTACCAATTATGAAAGGCGGCTCAAAACACTCTAAAATGACTAACATAACTATCTCTACACCTGTATTTTTGTACAGTGCTGCAGACGCCAAGCAGATGCAGTACCCACGTACCCACCGGCTTTGCAAGGAGACATCCATTCCACATTATCCCCCCGCATTCACACTCCAAACCCGGGCAGTGGCTTGAGAGATCTCCTTGCAAACTCCAAGTACAACATTATAATACAAATGGGAGGTTATATTTCCTCTGTTAGAGTGCTATAAAGAGGACAAACCACCATATATTCATCTCACCTTTCAACCAGCTCAACTTAAAAGAGACAGGGAGAATTTTCTGTCTGTCAGAGAGTCTAAAACTTTGTTAGGACCTTAAAAAGACTACTTGAAAGCACAGCTTTTCTAGTAATGCATATTATGCAGCACATTCACATGCAAGGCTACTATTCATTTAATTTGTAAACTGCTCAGCTTACAGAAGCATAGTTTCATACATGTAACATGAACTACACTGACAAAAGCGTTAGAGCCCGTCAAGAATTTCACTCCGCTTCATCAATGAATATATCATAATAGAAGTTAAAACATGCCATTTTTCTCAGAAGATGACTTACTCAATTTTTATGGGTAATTGAAAAAGACAATTTACTAACCATATCAATTAAATTGCACATTAAAGGAGCTAGGAGCATGGAGTGGATAATACATATCAAAAGCATCTCTAAATTTAGCTTTCTTCACTAGACCTTTGTTACTAGAGAATCAAAGCATTACCTGATGAATTCGTCTTTGATTAAACACAGTAAAGCTACATCTGACTTCAGTTTGACTGTAAGTGTTCAACCTATTTTTTATCCTAATGCATTTCTAGAAAAGGTTAGAGAAATCATAGCTAGAATAGCTAGAAAGGTCAGAGGAATCAAAAGAACAATACAACGATTCTGCTGGGAATTTCTAAATGGTTAAGACAGAAGCAAGGGTATGCATATAGCTGTGCCTTTTTGTGCCAAAGAACACCTGAAAAGGGTAAGAAAAAACTGCTGTGCTGGGCTTTTGTTCTTATGCCAAGAAAATAATCAGGATCCTGCTGTCAAATAAGAAATATTACATTTTTTCAATTTGATTTTGTTTAACCTGAAGTAAAACTACAGTCTATACTAAGGCAATGCATTCTTGTTTGTGTTGGAAATGGTGCCACAAGCAATGATAAAAATCCCATCAAAAAGCTCCTTGTGGAGAAAACAAGGAAAGAAAAAAAGACATTTGAGAACCCAACATTTTTCTTGCACTCAACACTTCCAGTAAAATTTCTCACCACAAGAGGAGGACCTAGCTTAGACCTACCTATGCTGCATATGCCAGAGCTCTAGAAGATGGCCGAAGAAAGAAGATGGGCTATTTCTTAACTGTTTCACACAGATATTTTGTCTTGCTTATTTTCTCTTTCCATGGCATGCTACAAGTCCACCGCTCAGATGCTTCTCTGCGTGAAACTGTAGGCGCAATGTGTTAGTTACAAACACCCACATTTCTGACATGGCTTTTAAACCAAAGTATTATTAGTGCGCCTTCTGGAAATATGCTTGTAGGGCATGAAAGAAACCTTGAGATGTCTCCCTTTGTAGTAAATGTTCCTTTACAAGTCATTGGTTTTGCAGCAATTTAGAGGCATGCGAATCATCCCGAACACCCTAGGTTTTAGATGGCTTTTTATATGCACATAATTGGCTCTGGTGATCTGCTTATTGTACTATAGCAGAACATATGCTGCAAGTCTTTAAGGATAACGCTGCTAAATGGTATGATACGTCTCCGTATTTCTTGCTTTCGGCTCTTCTGGTCCTGCCATGAAATAATCCCTGAAGCAATAATTCTGGAAGGCAAATTACTTCATGATGAAATAGTCACAGACAAATTACTGCTTAGATAAGCCAAATCCCCTGATCCTGTAACTACGACAAGAAGCAGCAGAACATGGAACAACACTTCCGACGAAAGACGCTCAATGGACGGGAGATTCTTCTTTTAATAGCGAAATCACAATAACCCCCTTTCAAATCTGCCTCTTTCTAGCTATTTCCCTAATCCTAGGGAAAAAAACTATTTTAATTCCTTTATAGTCTTAATTACCGTACTGGTTTAAAAAATAGCCAGGATCCTTCATTCTTTTATAGGCATGCATGAGAAACAAAAAAAAATATTAAGACGTGTTTACCTCATTTTTAAATTAATAATTACATGTATTAATAAAAATATATTAATGTCAATTGTTAAATTTAAAACAAACTGTTGCACATGTGAAATGCACCACAAATGTTTCCCACAGCTGCCACTGAAGAAATAAAATAGGTGAGATAACCTAAGATATACTCTTAGAGCTGAGGTAGTTCAGATGCGATAAAAAGGCAGGCACACCAAATGATGCGATCGCTCTTCTTACCCCTCTTTTTACCCTCGTCTTCAATAGCTGACGACCGGCTTAAACTGTGAAGCCCAACTGTACCGCTGCTAACCAAGTCGGAGATCCTTTATGTACATCACAATTTTTGCCCCTATTGGAACACACTCTGTGCTGCTAACGCCCGAGGCACCTCTCTTCTCCTTCCCTTCGAAGAGCTCCCTCACGTTATCCCGAGGGGAAAGTCGCAGCCTCAGGGAGCGACGTAGGTGCTGAGGCGTACGCTAGAGGTAGGTATCATCAGCGCAGAGCCCCTCTGAAGTTTCGGAGCGCACGGTTCATTAAGCGTTCACATGTAAAATATACTTCCACAGAACTGTGGACAGTGAGCACATTTAAAGTGAGACGGAAATAAAAAGAAATTAAAATAAAAAATTTGGGCTAAACTCCTGAAAGTCACGCTGCACGTCAGGAGTCATTTACCTTTATATTTGCATTGAACATTCAGATGTCTTTCGCTAAGTATAACACCAAGATCAAAACATTTCAGGCTTGCGTTTCCTCCATCTAGCTCGAAAGCCTGCAGCTGAACGAGCGACTAGCTAGCCAGGAGACGTGGCATTAACCAGGGAACCTCAGCGCGTGGAAAGACACCCAACGGGATGGAAATTGCTGAGGCTGAAGGGAGGTTTAGGTAGGCCGTGCTGTAGATCGACAGACCTGTATTGTCTTTAAAGGGGAACCTTAAAAAGACCGTTGTTAAGCCTTCCTAGATCATTCCAGATTTCTTCTCACCTACACGTGCTGGAAAAGGACCCTTGGCAAGATGCGTGCGTACCCCCTAATCGCAGCCGGTGTGCTTCTTTGCTCAGCTTTGCTCCTTTCTCATGAATCAACCTTCCTCCCATGCCCCCTTAACTAGATTTAAGTGCATAAAGCATACCGCAGTCTGACAATTAAGCCACCATGACATATTTTCAGCATAACTGCAGAGCTTTTTTACCCCTAAACTTAGCACTGTAATTAACAATGATGTGCTCCTGCAGTTGTTGTAGTGCTACCAAAGGATGCACTGGAGACTGGTGAATAAAGTTATCTGATTGCAAAGATTTCGTTGAGGTTTCGCTGTAGGTAGTCGCATGAATAATTCACACTGCAAAAGTAAAGGTGCAGTAGCAAAATTATCTGGGGTATATTATAGAGGTTGCCTGTATATGATTATAAACATCTTATTAAAAACAGAAGGAGAGGAAGAGGAAGAAAAAAGGAGGGAGGGAAGACTGATCCAGTCCATAAGCAGCTATGGGTAAGAGACAGTAAAAATTAGTTTTCTAAAGCTATTTAGAGACCAAGCTTTCATTAATCTCAAAGGAAGTTTAAATAGGTTTAATTTTTTGCCTTCACATGTTTTAGAGAGAATTGGATTTACATCAGCTGCACGCATCTAAACGCTCAGTTCTCTTACTGCCCCACCAGTATCTCTGTAGGTCAGCTGCTCTTCTCCCCATAGCCTTACTGCTTGTGGGTTTTTTCGAGATTAGCCTAAAAAACATATTTGATTGATTCACAAGTCCTCCCCTGTTCCTTCTTGCCCAAGATAAGCATGGGATTTTAATGCTGGCTATGTCAGAAGCAGATTACTAAAATCTCTGGGCTGCCTCAGCCTTCACGACAAACAGGGGATGCAGGAGCAATCTGCTGCGCCAGGGACCGCGCAGGCACAGGCACGGCCCTCTCTTCTCGCGCCTCCCCTTCCCTGCACAGTAGGCAACTACTGAGGTCCACGTATTTGCCGTCTATTTCTACCTGTTCTTTTGTTTTTCATTTAGTTTAAGCCACGGGAGTACTGGGCAGCTTCCCTCGCCAGCTTTTCCCATACTGCCACAAGGCTGGTTCCGGCTAAACTACATCCGGAGTCGCCCGTTTTGCTAATTCTTTCTGACACGCTTTCCTCCGCTCTCTACTTGGGATTCTTACTAAATATCAAGTTCAAGACCTTGGCCCTGATCTCCAAGGCACTTAACGGCCTCCGCTCCGAGCATGTATAAACTGTGCAAGGCTTTGTGAGAGCAGCAGTTAACCACTCCACTTCTCTCGTTGCTACAGCTAGGGAGGAAAAAAAAAAAAGATCTACTTGAGACAAGACTTTCTCAGCTTTCAGTTCAAAAATAAACGCTTACCAGAACCCAGGACCATTGCAAAATTTACTACTTCTGTTCTAAAAGTAAAGAAAATTGTATTAATTTTGTCTTCAGTAAGAAGGACGGATTTTTTGTGTGTTATCATGAGCAAAATACAATTGTGACGCCTGTGACAGGCCCAGCGTGGTGGTTTTCCGCCACCGGCATTCAGTGCATTAGCTCAATTGTGCAACGATTTCCTCAGCGAAGAAACAATGCTGAGACGACAGTATAATACATCTCCCATTTTGAACGCTCACAAACGATCTGCCCGGCATGAGCGCTGCTAATCCCCAGGACAATTGGACACTCCAGCGTGCGGCTGCAAAAGCTAAAACGTGCATTGATTTTTATTTTTTAAACCCCAAACTATTTGCCCAGAGCAGCAGATACCCACAGGTCCTCTGCACATCAGGTAAGAAAGGACTTCCTTCTCCCCATTTTGCTTTCCCTTCCTAGTTCACCTCTCGGCTTGGTGCGTGCGCCAGGTTAGCAGGCGACAGACGACGACACAAAGAGCGCGCTCGTTCGGCCGCCGGCCGCGGGAAGCCCAGCACGGCCCGGCTGGCGAGGCCGGCTCTCTCCCGGCGCGCCTCCTCCGCCTGGCCGCAGGGTCTCGCTCCGCCGTCCGAAGCTCCGTTTACGGATACCTACTGCTTTTGTGCCATTTGCGTCTATACTCGATACGTCAAGCCCCCGGCTCTCCAGCTTTGCGGCCGGCTGCGCGACGGGGGGAGCTCGCGTGCCTTTGTCGAGCGCTCGCGGTTTTGTAGCAACTTTTTAAAGCGCACGTTTGCTTTTCTGAAGCACTTGGAGACGGATGCATGGGAACACCTTTATTACTGTTATTTGCTCTTAATTATGATCCTTACTTCGATTGTTTTTCCAGTGCAGATAATGACACCCTGTAGCAACGTATAGAAAACAGTGTGATCTCCTGAAAAGCATTAAAGAAAAATCCATACTATACTCCAGTGAAATTGCCATTTTTCTGTTAAATTCTGAAGCTGGCAGCAAATCAAACAAGACAAGCACGTGTGCTTTGTATTTTGAAGAAAAAGCTAGAAACAAAAATATAATGATCATCTTATTTACATTAGTGGTACAGATGTGAAAATATAATGATCGCTCTTCCAAGACTACGGCATCTCAGTAAGCCTAGTACCGCCATTTGCTTTAGGAAAACTATTGACCAAATGTCATGATGGCCTTTTAATGGTCATCAAGAGGCTTTATACAGTTAAATCATCATTCAGCATGAGGGATCAAATCAGGAGGATATGTATTTTCACTTCTACCAATGAGAAGGTTATGGCATATATGTTATATGAAATATATTAGAAATCATGACTTCTAGCAACCAAACTGCATATCAGTATGGCTCTTGCACAAGTCTTCATCTTTCTGTCAATGCATTTTTTTTAAACAGTAGTAGTATTTCCTCCATCTGACCTGCTTTCAGCAAGAAAGCAAGTTAATAGTATTCTCAGTGATCCTAAGGAGGAACGTGCAGGTCTTTAAGCAGAGTAACTATAGCGGATGGTGAAGGACAGTAGGTGTTTACCGAAACCAAACCAAACTGAAAGAGAAACTTTAAACTGAAGTAAGTCAGAAGAAATGCATGTGAACTTTTCTTCTGTTTTAAGGTGTCTGTGTTACCAAATTTTCAGCAATTCCCAGATAGAAATGGAATACTCAGTAAAATAAAGTCCATCCCACAATCTTATTCAGGATAGCTGTAACTATCAATTCAACCTACCTCAAAAGGAGACTACAGCTCCATTTATGGATTGGTCTCGCACAGCTAACCACGAAAGATTTTATGAAACTTTTATGTTAGCTGTGGGTAAAGCTTGATGTCCACACAGAGCAAACACTTAGCTGAATAAGTAATAGTTTTTATACAAAAAAATCTGTATATGATCAAATACACTATTAGTACTAATATGCAACCCTCCAACATCTCCACAACTGGGCTAATATTCCCTAGGTGTAAGAGATCAGATAAACTACACCAGTACTGAAACCTAATAATTCTTGATAAACACTCAAATTTTTTATTAAATATACCTTTACAAACATGTGTTCCCATCCACATGATAATAAATATAGTTACCTTTCGCTGCACTGCTGCGTGCATTCAAGTGAGCGAGAGGAAGCATTTTGTTTAGTCCAATAGTAATATTTCACCTCTATTAACAGGGTTCCTGTCTTCACAACAATGACAGTATTGTAGGAAGAATCTCATGTAATTAGGAAAGACGTTCGCAATTTTCCATCAAAACCCGATCTTTCTCTAATTGTGATTTGTGATGTGTAAATGTGAATCTAAATGAAGCCGTAAGACCTTTTCCAGCCTTTGGGAATAGCATTTCCTCTCCTTTCACTTCAACACACAAACATTTAGATGGCAGTGAATAAAATAGTTTTATCACACAGTACAGCATAAACCATCCTCTGAGACTTAAGCCAATGAGGCTTCGTGGAGCAACTAGCCAAGAGATAACATTATCACTGTAATGCTTGTGAATACCACTGGGGTGGGAAATGAAAAGCCAAGGGACATTTCAGAAATTTGCCTTTGTATTACCAACTACAAAGCTACTGCCAATTCCAGACAGAGTAAACAGGGTCTGAAACATTCTGAGCACACTCCTAACTGGCTAAAGCAAAATCCATACAATCTGAGCCGATTTTTAAGAGTCCCCCTTTACTATGTAGTATGGAAAACAATGATTTGGTTCAAAGTACACAAATACGTAACATACGCTTCAGCAATATAATCAGTACATTTAAACATGAACACACCTGTCAATGTCTGATCCATCAAATTGGTTGCCATGAAAGTCACAGCTGGTGCAGACACAGCAGTTACCCTGGTGACTTGAGCTGGCACCAAAGGATTCATGTGAGCATCCATTCTGGAGGCAGAACCTGCAGTCAAAGCACAAGGAAATCAAGTTTTCCCCCTCCGCTAAACAAAATTACAAAAATTTCAAAAACTCAACTTTTTTTCCAGCCTGATTTCACAGTACCTTTTTTTTTTTTTTCCCTGCTGCTAAACATACTGGGGAAAAATAAAACATTTCTCTCTGAATATCTATACACTTGTTTAAAGCAATAGGCTTTGTGTTTGTTTTATCTGAATTACTGGTCTTGTCTGGCCAAGATATCCACAGAGGCATTGAATCTCAGCAAATAATCATAGCTGGAAATTTAAATTAATTAATATACAGTCTCTCAGAACAAGAATTTACAAGGATGTATTAACAGATTGAGAACATACATACAGTAAGATCAGTTTTCTCGTTAAACACTAAATAAGGCACCTCCAATTTCTACTGTAAATTACTCAACATACACGGCGTGTGTCCCATCTCATATACAGACAATATTTTGCAAATAATTTAAAACAGGAGCTTTATCGAAGCAAATCACAGTCTGCTCACAGCCAACTCACAAAAGAGAAAATTGCTAAATTGATCAAATGCATTATTTATGATAAATTAGTCATCCAGGTCTGTTGCCAAAACTATGCTAATGAAACTAGGCTACTTTAATCCTTGAGAATTTGTGGCTGTTGCCAACTTTGGGGTCAAAACTTGAGCATTACTTTCCCATTAACTGTGAGTTTAGACACTAACTCTTCTTTCAGAAACTACAGCACACATTTCACATCATCTCATTTTGGATATAAATTTAGGTGTCCCATTAGTAGTGTACACATGCTATTTATAAGCCACCTTTTCAAGACTGAATTGACTGTAGGAACCTATCCCTAGTTTAAGATAGACTCTGAGAATAGTGTCTTTTTTCCCCAAGCATGATTCAACATCTGAAGAACTTACTACACTTTTGTTTCCCTAAATACACTTAAAAATACACTTATGCTATCAAACAGCTGTCATCCAAACTTCCCGACATTATGCAGTAATATGGATCATTTCTGGAGCCTTCACTCTTTACTATAACCGCTCACTTATAGTCTGTACACTTATTTATTGATTTTCACTTCTCAGTTTCCAAATGTCAAAGCAGATTAACAAACATAACTCTCACCAACATGGAGAATACCGATCACTTTTTTGAATGCAACTATAACTCTTTATCCTAAGACAAGGTTACTTTGATATTCTTGTTCTTCTTCAGAACTATAGTCTTGGGAATCACCTGGTCTGGGGATAGCACAAGAGGGTATTTCCTCACTGGTTTGAGATGTAAATGAGCAAATATGGAGTTTACGTGGAGACTTCTCAGCTGGGACCAGAAGCATCTCAGTAACTTCTGTAAGCAAAGCTGCGAGATGCATCCGAGTCACAGGCACTTGAAAAGGCATACTGCATTCAAAAGGGGCTATTCTAGTAACAGTAACAATGATGATGCTAATAATGCTAATATTGTGCATATTTTGCTGCTAGGCAGATATATTTTCTGTTGAATATACATCTGAATTACTTATGAGTAAAATGAAATATTCATTTTGAATTTCTAGTCATTTCTTCTTCCTCATACTCCCTTGTCTCCCACCCCAACAGTCAGAAGATAGCAGTGCAAGCGGTAATCTCTCTAAGAAAAGATATATCTGAATAATTTGTAATAGGGATGATTGTTGAAAGTAGAAACCTGGGCTACAGAAAGCCCAGTTTATGCCAGTGAGAGGCCCCTGGAAATAAAAACATAATAACTCTTACTACAGAAGTAAAGTTTTATAGAATTAGAAAGTCACATTCCTATAAAGAGTTGAAATGACTAAGGAACCACCCAAAGGAAAGTAAAGCTGCCAAAAATAACAAATATCTGCAGAAAAAGTAGGAGGTATTTGAAGCTTTAGGAGCTGGGATCAGGATTCTAAGTTCACTGAATGTTAAATAAAGCATTTTCGTGATATCAACTTGCTATTAGCCAGGGTATCCTAAAGACATTAGTAGGCAAAGGATGATTTATTAATTTTAAATTCATTTTCTTTTGTGCTTCAGAAACCACGACCTCAGAAAACTATGATCCCAGTCCAGCAAATAAAAACCAAATGAGCATTCAAGTGTGCTGAATGGAATAGTCTGAACAGCAATTCTTAGAAATCCTAGGGATTCAACAGGCATTTTGTTCTAAGAGCAGATGGCGTTTTCTTTGATACAGTTCGCAAAGCTACTTGTATCTTACTAAACAGGTTTGGAAATATATCAAGTTATTTTAACAAGAGGTTCAAATCATGCTAGGGACAATTCATGCATTCAGTCTTGCCAGATGAACTCCCCAGCTGCAGCTGCGTGCAATGGGCAGGCCGGGAGCCCGGGAGGCTGCCCGAGGCCTGGCTGCAGCAGGACGGTCCCAAGGACCTGCCGTCCTTCCAGCAACGGCAGCATGGCCTTGTGCTCTGCTCAGGTATTTCTGCATAACTATGTTGCGCACTGACTGGTGAGCCCAGCCTGCACAAATATGGCTCCCCGTCATCTGCATTTTTTTAAAAATACTTGGCAATTTTTCAATATGAAAAAGGTGAAAAGGATTATTATTGCCAATAAGCTGGGAGGAGCCATTCATTAACCTTGTACTTGCTATTCACGTCTTCTCCTAAGAGGATCTAATAAATTCTCACTAGTCAGAATACCATAAAAGTATAGTATTATTTCTCTCCAAGATTTGATAGCATTATTCAGATCAGTCCCTGAACTTCTGGCTTCACTGATGCAGGATCAGACCTTCAGACAACTGCAATGCCACCTTCAGATGAGTGTTCTGCAAGCAAACAATAGTTGCTACAGGCACCCACGCACATTTTCGTGTGCTTATATATCACCAAGGAACATGCGTGCACACAGCAAGAAACAAGAGGCCCCATAGCTGTTGCATAATATATCAGATCTTTACATTTTTGTTTTGCTGCCCTCCTCTTAAGACACTTAAAAATCGAAGGAATGTAAGGAGCATATTTAATATATTTATGGCCTTCTTCCCACGCTTCATTCTTCGTCTACTCTTGTTGTCTAAGACTACGGTCTGAATGCCTGAACGTGAAGCTAATAGAATACGGCCCTCCTAGAACGATTAATTAGACGTGTACTGTGGCGACAGCCCAGTTGCTGTAAGTGGCAAAAAAGCAGGAAACAAGAAGACCGTGTGGAAACTATTTTAAGCTTCCGGGCATAGCAGAGATTTGTACAAGACAGACAAATAAAGACTAAACATCTCAAGACATACATAAAACTGTATACATGATGTACAGATTTTCTTATGCAATCACTCTTATGTTGTGTGTGCGCATATATATATATGTGTGTGTGTATATGCATATATACACATGTGGCTATACAGAAAGGGCACTGTTATCACTGTACCAATCTGAACTGGTTTCCTTTTGCGTCTAGAATAGGGCTCACTAACTAACTTGTGGACCAAGGGAAATAACCTGAAGTTGTGAAAGGAACAGATATAGGTGCGGATGCACTGACTTGCCAGGGCAGAGATCAACAGTTCCAAAACAACAAATGATACTTTAAACAACAAATAAATACAATTACATACTCCCATTAGCTATTATGTGATCTGCAGGCGATAGTTGTTCATTTCTCATAGAAACCCAAACAGAAACGTGCCTGGAGGGACCACCAGAAAGAGAAGCGAGCGCTTTTGTAACCAAAGGCCCCCCCCAAGTACACACAGCAGCACAGAAGAAAGCAAAACAGATAACGAACCAAGGTCCTAGACCGTTAGCAACAACAGAGCAGAGGGCAGGGGAAGGAGGAGAAGAATAAGGACCTCTTTGTTCCACTAAACCTCTTGATGAAGCAACTCCTTGCCTTTTTCCAAACGCTTTCCTCCCCAGGACAGAAGAGCAGACAGCTGACAATTATCCTTGCTAAGTCAACAAGAGCTACCTGAGGGAGATGCTGAGAGGATTAATTGCAAGCAGCTGCAGGAAAAAACACCAGAAAAGGAAATATTTTATTATTTCTCCTTATTGTTAGCAATTAAATCAGAAAAGAGAAATTCCTGCAAGACATTAGCAGTAGCTTGAATAAGGATTCATTTTGCAGTGTACTATGATAAATGTAATCCACGTACACTTTGAAGGAAGGAATGTAAATAAAACATTTACAGACAAGGAATAGGATGCTGTGATGTTTGCTGTGCTGTATCTACAGTACAATACTGTAACTGGAGGCACTTTTAGCTTGGCCATCTCTAACAACATTCTGCAGCTTGAGATGATGTTCGGACCTCAGGCAGCAGTGGTTCTTTTTTCTTCTGCTTCCGTCAAATCTCTTGGTAAAACTATTAACTCTGATGGGCTCTTTGGAGCTAAAGAAGCTCTGAGGAGCCACTGATTTTCATGTAGCTTCTGACATTGGAATCTAAGGTGCCTCCAGTCATATGGAGCAATCTGCATGCAACAGAGCATTCAAACCACCCCCCCCCACCCCATCTTTATGAAGATAGCCACACATACGAGCAGAGTAAAATTCTGTTTCCCATATATTTGGAGACTATTTCTTAAACTAGGATTTATATATGCATCTTAGATGTACAATACTACAGAATGAATTCCTTGGATAATACTTTACAGAATAAGGGTTATTGGGTGTTCTTGGGATTTTCCTATTAATTTTAATGAGAACAAAAAGGACCCTTTCATTCTATCACTTTCAGAGTTACCAGAGAAAGGTTAAAATGGCCTTTGGTCTTCTAGACTCTTCTGGTTTTGGCAAGGTATGTACATACTGAATGTTTTGCTATCTGTGAGGGAGAAGACTTAGAAAAGGAAGGCAGCTGTTTATTCAGAATGGCCATCTTTAAAGATAACAACAAATCCAGAAATATTGGAGATAAGCGTCACTGGGCATCTCAGGCTTGTCCTTTTCCACCTTTAACTTTGTAAGAGAAGGGGAAAAGGTTCATGCCTACAGATTTGAACTTGCCACTGCGGTTTTGCCTACCAATTGGATTTAGCCTAGATGTGCCTCTGGCTGCTGAAGAACTTGCCTGATGGGATAGCTTTGTCTCAGAGAGTCCCCTACCTTTTGGGCAAACTATTTAAGAAACGGTAACCTGACTCAAAACCCGATCCCCAATCATAGCTTGGTTTCATGACTCACACAAGAGCCAAGAGAAGAAGACTGCATTAGAAAACTGATTTAGACTGCAGATGAGAAAATTATACAAGTAAAACAAATACCACAAATCCCATGGTTCATATTTCATACTTACAGGAGAGAGTGATATCGTTATTCTGACCGTGCAGTGTTGAACGTACAAATGAACTACATGTTCAGATACAGGAAGATTCACACACAACTTCTGAGCTGTTCGGGTCACATCAATGAAATGCAAGCACACGTTCAGGTAGATGAATTTCAGTACACAACCTGAACTCTGTGCACTTAAAATTGGAATAATTTCATAACATGTGCTTATGATTTCATGTGCTCCTTACAGTTAAACATAGGCCATTTGAGATTACTTCCGTTCATTTTGTCAATATAAGGTATGTTGCATGTTGAAATATGAATTTCCATTATATAATTTGTAAGTGCTTTTTCAGTTGGATTTATTTTCACATTCCGGAACAAAAAGAATTCATACCGCAGCTTTCAATGCGATGGAAGCAGTTAGCTCACAGCTTCCATCTTTGTTTCAGTCAAGCACATATATATTTTATTTCATATATGCAGACCAAGTTCAATTGCTTCATTTAATTATATCTTCTGCTCACCAAACAAGCTTGAATGATTTAAGGCAATCACAACCTTTAGGGAATAAATATTTGTGCTTTTTAGTACTTTGTGTTCATAAAAAAGCAATCTTTGCAATAGACTGATTTGGAATACAAATGCCAAACAAACTCTAAGGATTTGGTTTAAGGTCATAATCCACCATAAGCTCCCAATTCCAGCTCCCAGGTGCTGAAAATAACCTGGGCTGGGATAATGCCTAAACAAGAACCATAAAGAACCTACACCCACCTACACATACTATGTGCATTTTATGATTAAGTTCAGGCAAATTTTACTGTAAAACAATACTGAGAAGGGGGAGGATAAAACTGTTCTTTTCTATGAGGTTTCTGATTATTGTTAAACCCAAGGAAGACCGACTAGGAAGTCATGCACTTCGAGAACGTCTCTCCATCTTTAAGGTTACTTCACTGCAAATACATTCTACCGTCACCTAAAAATACAAGCAACCTACATCTCAATTTAACAACAACAAAGACATTACAAGGACAAACGAGGGCAATATTAGATGAGTTGATGGTTTAGAAAGCTGAAGCTCCTATGAGCTAAGTGATATACTGCCCCAATTTGCATACTTGATGAACACGCATTGATTTGCATCTCGATTGCTGGAATTTAGAGCTGACAAGGCTGCAGGGATGCAAACGTTATTACAGCGCAGGTTCGCTCTGAGACCCCTATGGAAGTATTCACATTACTCTGCCTTTTCCCTTTGTTTCTGCCTCTTATTTTGAAGCAGCTAGCGTGCCACTGAGGTGCCGAAACAGGAGAAAAACATGATTGCCGCCTTCTATTAGTAGAAAACACTCCATGGAGAGTGGTGATGCCTGATCTGCTTGTTGTCTATAGGCTCTGGCCTCCCCCCGTGTATGGGAAGGGGAGAGGGTCCCAGGTGCTCCCCTCAGTCACCTCCTGCCTGCTAATCCTCCCTCCAGCCACGCTGAAACGTCTGATGCCAGTGATCCTGGCGTGCCACACAGGACTACACCAGGCACACAGCTCCTGTGCTGCAGAAGTCCTGCAGCCTGCCTGGGGGAGGCAGAGGGCAGGCCGCAGGGAGCAGGGCCCACCATGCTGGGCATTTCAGGCGAAGGTCACCCTGAGCCCCAGGCTAACGTTTTGTCTCTTCTCTGCTCCAAATCAAAGGACGATAAGCCAAGGAGGGAGGAGAGAAGCTCTCACTCCACATAAACTGGTAATCTTCGAGGAAGGAGACGTATACTGAGAAAGAAGAGGAAAAGAAACCGAACGAGTTGTAAAAGATGGAAGAGCCTGTAGAAAAGGGTCTTCTGGAGCTTCGCACTGGAAGATTCCACGTGTAATATCAGGGACGGAGCCACGGAATAAAATATTAGCCTATGGAATCTAATGAGGAAAAGTAGTTCATCCCTAAACAAAAAACTGCTTTCATTCCCTAATTTCTGTGTAAAGCTGGCAGTGGCATTGTTGGGATACCTGCTGCGGACAGAGAGCCGATTAAACTTTCCATCTCAGCAGCTCAGTCATTACGTAGGCGATCTGGCCCGTCTCCTCCTACTGCAACGGCAGCTTTGACGTGGGCTGTACCTTCAGCACGTCCCCACGCAACGTCACCGAAGCTGGGCGCTTGGCGTCTGCTCAAGCATTTTGCAAAATGATGGTTCAAAACATAGCCCTGTGCAAGAACAGCAAAGAAAGGCAAAGCCTGATGGCATGGCTGCTTGAATTGAGAAGGATAATAAGGGACAAGGCGGTTACCTGAGATTTCTAATTATCACTGTTTCATTGTTGCTTAAACATTTGAAGAACAGAGTGGGAACTTCCTCTTCACATAATTGACCTTGCCTTTAGCAGAAAACACTGTCCCCAGAGATATACCAAGAGTCCATATTAAATCAGATACTAACAGGCAAATAAGAAAAGCAATCTTTAATTAAATGAATCCCATTCCTTTAATTTCACAGGTTTCACTTCTTTAAACTTCTTAAATCTAATCTATTCATGAATTATAACTCTACTGTTCCCTATGGCATTCACAGACACAATGTAACCAGAACAAACATTTTATTTGTTTCTCACAAACTTTCACTCCAAAGATTAATACAGGGTGATAAATAAGAAAAGCAGGGGCTGGAGTAAAGGAGATTACTATCATTTGGTAAAAGATATCCCTTTCCATCTCTTATTTCTCAGGATTTTTCTACAACAGATGACTAATTTTTCCACCTTTGTTATTTCTAACTAACAGTATTACAAGGCTCTTTATTTTTCACCCTGAATCATAAAGACAGATCACTTTTGCTGGCTCCCTTGTCTACTTGCTTGTGGCCAAAATAGACCTTAGGAGAGGGAGCAGATAAATTACTAAAGTTCACGCTCTAGTTTAAAGGATAGATTTTCTGGGCAAACCTATTTTTTGTGATGCTTAATCTATGCCTTAACAGACCTATCATTTATCATCACTCTGTTATACAGAGCACGGATGTTGAAAAATCCACGCTAATAGAAGTCATATTGCCAACAGCAGAAAAGCATCACTTGAGAATCAGCCCATATCACAACTAGCCAAGGCATTAGACACTTGCTGCTGTTGCTTTTAGTTTTAATTCACACATGCTCCAATTGAATCACAGAACTTAAAAAGTAACTTAAGCATATTTTTTGTTTACATTAGGAGTTTGGTAAGGGTTTCAGGCTTATTTTCCTCACTGTGATTTAAAAAGCCTATAATAGCAGTGCCCCCAAAAAGGATACGGGCCATATAATTTATTTTAATGCATTCATACTGAAAATATGTGTAGCATGAGCCTAATCTTGGACTCAGTGAAGTCTTCTGGTTGAGCTTCATGGGCATCGATTCACACTCTTAAAACTAAAGCTATTTTAAAAATTATTTTTGTTTCTTGCTAAGCTACTACTTATTCCATTGGACAAAAGATCTTAATGCATTATTGAGGAGCATAGTTTGTCATTTATATTTATATTAGCTGAATATATGTCAGAACTTGTTTTTATTAATAGCTTTGTAAAAGTGCTTTATGAATGGAATCAATTCTAAAAGAAAAATCTTTCCTAGGTGATAGCATATGCACTGTGCATATAATTATTCTATATATTCTAACAGGCATACCAACTATAATAAAGTTCTCAGTTTACATGAGAGCAAATTAAGACGATATTTGTACAAATTTCTAAAATTCAACTACGTTGTTGCAATACTTGTTTGGCGAGAAAACGTGAAACAGGGATTTTCTTTCAAAGAATTATTTGTGTTTTTCTGAAGAAAAGGTGCGGAGGGCAGGAAAGGGATATTATTATTCTACGCCTCCGACGCAATTAGAGGCACTTTCACCCTGCGTGCGACAGGAAGACAGAGTGCCGCGGAGTGGTAGTGGCTAATTGGTACTTTTATTTATGTGTTTGCAGCCTTTGTGAAGTTCCCTAGCTGTTTCTGATGCAATTACTTTCACTGATACTGCGTTCTCCAGACCGAGATAGCGGGCAAGTAAAGCCTTGCTGGCTGCTATGGAACATACAAAGGTAGTTATTTATGTGCTCGCCTATGTACGTAACACCTTGGAAGCAGCTTTCAAAGTTTCGTTAAGAGCAAAGAGGTGACATCTTTAGCCAAAGAGTTCTCTCTCACTGGCTGTTAACAACTGGAAAGACAGGATTTTTCCTGAAAAATATATGAATACAGAAATCAAAGGTGTAAGTATTTGACCAAGGCAGGCAGTTCTTAGGATGAAAACAGTAAGCTTTATCTGCCAAGCAAAGAATCACAGTTCTGCATTTCCAATTATACTGTCACAAGTGTAAGAACAGGCTTTTGAGTTAGTAATTAAAAGCAAATAAAGGTGACAAACTGCATGTGCTATTCCACGCCTTCGTTGGTTTAGTCTGTCTGACTGGGTAAAATTAATAGTTTTTGTAATAATTTAGGAGCGAAGATTATTTTTATTCCAAGACAAGCAACTTAAGGCCTCCATTTCCATACTCTTATGTGTGCAAGAAACAGGTGGATACTTTCATTAGAACTATCATTAAACAAATCCTCAAGATATCTACCGAACTTTAGAACCTGTCAGTCATCAAATTGATTTCAAGACCAAACAACTTCCATTTCAACTGTGCAATCCCAAGAGAGATCCCAGAAGCCTGCGTGCAAGAAGTAATATGCTGCCACAGAGTATGAACTGGCGCTCTTTACCACCGACAGTAGATGCTATCTAGATACATGACATGCCCACATAACCTTTATCAGGTCACACGTACCTAATTAGGGTTCCTCTAGCAGAATGCTTTCTAGCCAAAAAATACAAAAAAAAAATTATTCATCCTATTATCTTTCAGTAATAATTGTCTGCCTGCATTTGATTGTCCTAATTTTGGCCTACCATTAAGACGAAACAAAGAAAATGGAGGAGCCCTATTTTTTACTAGGATGAGATGAGAGCAAACGTGCCCTCAATAAATCATATCCAACAAGGGAAATACAAACTAATTTTTCAAAGTAGGAAGGAATTGCCTGGAGGAAGGAGGAACTCCATAAAGTGAGAGAGTCACTCTTCCCACAGCTGACTTCTGTAGCGTTTCTGTTCAATTCTGCTTAGAGAAAGACCATTGCTTTGGGGATTCATTTCCAGCAATCTTTCTTACTTGAAAACCACTTGAGAAATCCAGAAGGAAAGCGTGGCATGCAAATGGGACTTTCAGATCGTCACTAAAACAGTGAGAGAAAACTCATCTCCAGTAGGGTCTTATATATGATGCCGTCAGGCTTCTTCCCGAGTTATCTTCCAAGAATCCGGCTTTGTGATGGATGATCCTTCTGACTGCCTTCAGTTTTGGTTGTTATTAAGAGATGGGAACACTCAATTTTGTTCTTCTGTTATAGATACTTCCGTGAATAGTGCTTCACTGGCAGATTTAGCAAGTCACGGGCCTATCTCTTAAAGACAATACTAAGACAAAGACTAAAGACAAAACTTAAAGACAATATTACAACCACACAGTCACCTGAGGAAGCACAGAAAAGCCTCACAGGCTACACTTGGCATCTCATCATTAGAAAAGGATACATGTTCTTGCCAGCCCAGAAACCTCACTGAAGAACAGTTCAAATCCAATCCAATATAAATCTGTACCCTTAAAAATTACTGGGTAAAAATATTCATCAATCTCTTGTTTGAAAATAGGACAATAATTCTATATTTTTATGAGTGAAAGCAATTAAGAATAGCAACTTACAAAGACTTCCTATGTAATGAAGCTTAACAAGCTTACACTGCTTCATCTCATTTTTGCTTGCATAACGTGCTAATAATTTTGCTGTGTGCCTCTTTGCACAGTATCCTTGCACTCTTAAGCACACTCAGGACAAGCATTGCGCTTTGTGCACTCTGTTAGATTTCTATTGTGGGTTTGGCTTTTTAACTGAATCATAGTTGTAGCCATTTGATAGGACTTCGTGGCCAACTATTAACACCGGAGTCTGAGGCTGCATTGTTTTCTTCAACGCATGCATATGCCCCTCTGCTGGAAGATGACAATGACAGACTGTTACTGCTCAATTTGGTTTGAGCTCTTGGAAGTCTCCCAAGTGCCCTCCTGAGTTTAGGATTAAATGAAGGTCAGGTTGCACCTGGCTGGCGCAGACGCATGACAGACACCAATGGCATGACCTGCGGTGAGAATATACCAACTAACACAACGATGAAGAGCAGGTAGACAGATACTGCCCCTGGGGAACACAACTTTCCACCTGAGAGTCTGTAAACAAAGGCTTGGAGGTATAAGAATTGTATACTGCAGCTGACAACAAAAATAAGCCTAGGAAGCACTTACCACAGGCACCACAATAGACGTGTGTTGTAAAGTAATCCTGCCTGGAGAAATGCCACCGGGCTCTTTGCTGCTGGCAGACACCATAGGGACATATCTAAAGGCTCTAAAGGCTGCTTGGAGAGCACCTGCATGTGGTGATTCAGGATCCCTCACTCTTAGAGAGCCCACAGAAATGAAGGAATGACAATTATTGCAGTTTATTTAAAATTCAAGTTGCCAAAAATCCTCGTGAATCATTTTGACTTCCCTCTCCTATTTGCTCACTCTTTTTAGTGAAAATTTCTTTACACTGAATGACACTGAATTAACCTAAGACAAAATACAAACGAGATGATAATAAAAGAAAAAGTTGTTATGCTAACTGTGAATATGTCACTATTTATTGACTACCTTTATTTGAGAGGGAAGGATAAAGGTCTTAGTGAGCAAGTTCTAAACACACTAAAAAAAATAATAATAATTTAGTTAAGTGTAGAAGGAAAAATGAGGAGGAAGTTGTGAGATATTTCTGAAAAATTACGAGAGACTTCTCACTAGTGTGTAGCTGCTGGTACAAAAGGATTCCTCGCTCGCAGTCACTCCAGTACAGCTACATGAGCAAAAAGAGCTGAGAACAGACAATGTCTCTAAAATATTTATTCTGGCTACTCAACGCGTTTTGCAGCCCACCTTGAACGCCTGGGCACACCGGGAATCTCATCGCCCCCGCTGCTGGAAGCGCCTGCGCATGGTACACACAACACCTAACACTTACCATCAGCAGCACAGCGTGCCGTTCCTGGGAAACGGGAACCGAAGCGTTGCGGGAGAGAAGCACACAGCCAGTATTTTGAAGACGACATGAACCTGCTACAGCTGCCCTTCACGTGACTGACTTAATAAAGGTGATTATGTTATAACTTACTGAAAAGCAGAACCATGTTTCTTCAAAAATCTGTCAGTATTTTTAAAGTCTGTAACAAATGCAGCAAGCCCTTTTACTCTACTGCATTCTGCTCATTTCAGTAGAAATCGTCTTCTTTGTTGTTTTTGAAAGACACAATCACCACAGTCACTGCATCAGGCTTTGCTTGCGGGTGCTGCTCACCCAGCCCATTCCCACGCCAGCACGGCTGGGGGGTTCGCGCGGCGCTCGGCTTCACGCTGGCAGCTTCTCTGCCGGCCACTCGCATCGCCTGCACTGCTGCAGCGTTGCCGCTGTGCGCGAACACAGCCCTTCCAAACACAACAGCCTTTCTTCACAAAATGAAGACATGTCATATGGAATCTTAAATCGTGCCAAAACCTGACAGAGGGAGGACGTGGCATGGAATATTTTCTGTTCGAAACAGAAATCTCTGAAAGCACCTCAACTACAGGAACAATTTGGCTCAAGAAGACAGCAAGCAAGATGTTTAAAAAGGCTCGTGTACCCCAGGGTGGGACTCTAAAGCACAATGAGCGTCACGGGTACACCTGAGTCTGACCTGCTTCTGCTGCACAGGAGAGTCGTGCCCAGCTGAGGGCACTGAGGCCAGCAAGAGAGTCCTGGGAGAGTCCTGCAATAGGGCTGTGACGGCGAAGATGAGGTCAAGAGAGAAGCATTGCTTTCATCAGGAAAAATCGGAGGCACAAACAAAGGAAGAATAAGCTCTCCAGTGGCAAAGTTCACGAGTAAAGTCTTTTGGAGTCGAATGCTCACGGAGGCAGCAGCTGAAGCAGAGTGCTGAGGAAGGAACGGCCGCAAGCACGCGCTCGCGGAGGAACTCACAGCTTGTTCCCGAGAAACCGCAGTTACAGCTTGTAAGTAAGAATGATTAAGCAGATGAAAGGAGGGGAAAGAGGGAGGGAATGAATTTTGCTGCTCATTCGCTTTGCATTCAGCTTAATTCCTTCAAATAAGGTATGAAATGCAAATGCTTCTCCAATGGTTTAATAACCTTCTATCCACTCGCTTTCTCTAATAAACCCCTCCATGATGGACCCCTGCTTACTGCTGTTCCAATGCTCCTTTTCGCTGCAGCCTGAACTGACAAAAGTATCTGGCCTTTGCACAGGCAGAACCCCAAGAGCTGGACAGCAAAATAACTAGCCCTCAGCCACAACTTATTTTAACCACTCACGGACAGGACACGGTCAGCGCTCTGCTACACACACCCCTGCCAAAAAGCTCTCTACTGGCTCTGGTGCCTAAGGTCCTCTAAGGTCAGCAAGGGACGGGGATTCTGGAGAAGCTCATGGTAGAGGAAATATCATAGGTTGCCTAATATTGTTCCTGTTTGTCCAGTTTGTAACAAAACAGCTGAAAATCAAAAAGAATGAAACTCTCTCAGTTATTTTTTACTAGAAAATATAGCTAAACGATGGAAGGAGAGAACATGGAAACACAGGAGAGAAAATAATTTTCCACTGGGAACTCTGGTGTGGAGATGTGTGAACAGAAGTTATACCGCGAGTCTCAGGCTGAAGTCTGAAAGATGCACAGAGAGAAGGTACCTTGCAGCTGATTTACAAACATAATTGTAAGCTTACCTTGGCGGACTATACACCCACACTGAGGACACCCCCAACACTTCTGAGGGAAACTAAGACTGCTCTATGTTCAGGAGTCTTATAACAAATTTGGCTTTGTAACAGAAAAGCCTCAATGTTTTGGTGCATTTCAAGTTAATTCTATGATATTTTAATGAAATCAAGGTGCTTCATTAACATACTTGTTATTTAAAAAGACTGGCAAGGAGTTCCACAATCTGCATATCATATATCTTGTTTGTTTTTATGACACTGTCTACTAGTTTTGTATCTTGTAATTCTTTTATTGGCAAGGCATGGCCTTGCAGACCTCCCTCACGTCCTCTCACATCTGCCCTTTGTCTCTTTCCAGCTGAAGAGCACAAGGTTGCTTATCTGCTCTTCTGATGTTCGGCTGAACGTTATGCAGCAGAAGTGCAATGAAAACATAAGAACCAAGACCTACATTTAGCTAAATATATCTGGCTCATTCCAGAATAAACAAACTATTTTAACAATCCTGAATTACAAAAAAGCACCAGCAAAAAGCTTTAAACAGTGACAGAATCTTACCCAAATTGCCAGGAATTGCTGACAGGAATATAAAACTGAAGAGTAGATGAATGAATTCATCAGTAGATGTATTCAATACTCGATTCATCAGAAGGACCCACTGAGCATATGCACATTGCAGGGCTGGTACACCCTGCAGCACCTGGTCCTGAACCTGCAGGATCCCTGTCCCGCAGGAAAGACACAGCCACCGTGACCCAGACTTGGTGACATGGATGGAAGAGGTGTCTACCCTTGATGGAGTACTTACCTTACCCTGTCTTTACGGTGACTGTAAAGTCTGAGAGATGTCTGATACTGAGTTCTACAACACAGAACTTGTCTTATTTGAGAAACGTACGTAATATCCAGCTATAACTAGGTAGCTAAATCATTTGACACTAACTAGCGGGAATGAAAATCCAATGTGTGATGCTGGAGGGAAATCGCCGTATAGCCACTGACAACATTTCACATTTATTTCATTTCTATGTACTTACTAGCATCTCCTGTAGGATTGCTATTGGAATTTAGAGAAAGGAACAGGTATAAAGCTCAAAAAAACTTGAAAAAGAATATAAAAAAAACCCCAAGAACTTCATAATTAGGGTTAACTAGCCCAGGCAACATAGGTCAGAAAGAAGAGCACTTGATATAAACTAAGTATTATACAGAAATGTAGCATTCCTGCCAGTGAGAAAGGTCACAGGCAGAAGAGACCACTGCACGATGGTTTGTTAATAAGGAAACAATAAATCCGTATCTGGTCAAATTCTTGTATTATTTAAATATTAATTAGGAGGAATTTTCCTGATTCCAATCCTTAAACACCATGGTGACTGAAATCATCACCCGGCAGCGAACTCAAAACAACAAAATAATATGAATATTTCTGATCTTGCCCACTTGGACTCTTAGTGAGTGGTGATGCCTTGTGACAGGGAGCTAACTGAGGGGGGATTCGTTTTTGAGGTGAACAAAGCCAAGTTTTGCTAGTCCTAATTGTCTTTGCACTAATTTCTTCACTGCTGCAAGCAACCTAGGGATCCTTTGTATGCTCATGTCCTCTCTCGAATAGCTAGTCAAGCAACATATTAGTTAACCCTGCAAACTGCAGGTTCAATGCCTGCTGGACTGAAGCCTGGCAGTTTTCTGCATTAAGATACCCAATTTGCTGGTCTGGCAATAATGTTGTCAGCAACAGCGAGGACTGTTCTGTAAAAATTCCTTAAACGTAAGCATGTAGTTTAATTTTGAAAAGAGGAAAACAATGAAATAGATAATTTTAATAATCACTGTATCTAATAGCCAGTAACAGAGTTGGACAGAGAAATACATTGATTTACTATTACTGCTATCTTATGACCCTAGTGGATAGCCAAGATCAGGACCTAGGGACTTACTTCCCTTGGAACGAACATATGTTATGATCAGGTAATTTGGGGTAATACTGCTTATTTCAAAGGAGAAAAGAAGTCTGTTTTCTTGAACAAAAGAGGAATCGAGCATAAAAAAAAAAAAATCAATATTTGCTCACTGTTCAGACTCCTGCAGCTATATTCAGCCCCAAAGCTCTGTTTTTTATCTTTTTCCTCAAGGTTACACTACCTTTTTCCTCAAGGCCATTTTCTAGCAGCTAAACTTGAGGCTTCCTAGATGCTGCCTTTATTGACTTCTTTTTTTATTCCGTTTCTTTCAAAGGCACAGAAACATTCATAAAGACATTCAGCATCTTCTGAATATCTTTTTTCCTTCTGTTTCAGAGTGCAAAATATGCGTTTTTTGAGCAGACGCTCCTATCAACAGTGTCTGAAGGAGTTTGCTGAATTCTTGCCAAAAACTTCTGCACAGTGGGCAGGTAAACATCCCAGCTGCAAACCATTTTAGCAAAGGCTTTTGTGACATTGTCCACATAGCCCTAAGTGAGCTGAAGGCAACGGCTGAGGCACGACACAAGCGCTCTGAGGGACATGTATTGTCCTCCTTTGCAAACTCCCCTGCCCTCAACTTTAAAAAAGCATAAAGTCAAAGGGGGAAGAGCTGCAGACATTACAGAGCAAGCTGACGGTGGGGCAGTGCCAAGCCCTGGACTCGGCGCTCCAACTCCATGCTGCTGGACTTCCTATCAGACCATCTGCTTTTCGGAGCCTGCCCTAATACTAAATAATCTATTTAGAAGGTCTTACGTTAATCTGCTACAACAAATCTATCGTGTCTCCCCTCATTTAACTCCAGCATTAGATTTCTAGAGAAAATCTCCAGCAAACTGGAATATATGACTGTTCTTAATAGGAAAGCATAGTGAGTCTATGCCACCCCCAAAAATGCTAGAAGCTGGGGAAAAGAAACCGGCAATTACTGTTAATAGTTTTCCTTGGTATCTACCATGAAAGCAGCTATACAAAATAATGATGATTTATGGCATATGCCTGTGTAATATTTCCGAGCGCTCCCTCATCTGGAACATACTAATAGCCCATTGATGTCTCATTTGGAAGCCAGAACGAAATTGAGGTAAATTTAACAATAAGATGCAACTGGATTTGTTTGTTTATTGAGAAGGACAGACCATTTATGAATAACATCAAGACTTTATAAAGCATATTTTTAGCCAGAGACTTTCTCTGATCCAGTGCAAGTCACAGCCAGACTTTCTTTTTGAACTGGTGGGTGAAACGGTGCAAGGATTTGCTCTTGTTCTTCCCTTTCCCCGTTGTGTGATGCTACAAGTGTAAAATGGGCCATCTGTAAGCAGTTTTTGTTTGCTCCAGTTACTGTGATTGAACTGGAAGTCAAAGCAAAGCCAAATATTTACTGGTTCATTAACTAATAAAGAAAACAAAAGGGTGGCAGTGACAAGAAACATCTGGAAAGCTAGTTAACACAGCAAGGACCTTGTTGAGCATGAAGCATAAAACCGTCTCTACTTCTAAGCAGAAGATTTACACAAATTTGTAATTAAAAGGGACAATTTCCATGATTTTCTTTAGAGGAGATACAGTCACAATATGATGGCTTATGTTGAACGTATCCCAGAAAAGATCAGTTGGACTCCTAGAAAACTGCATTTTATGTTTTTCAAGGAGATCAAGATAACGTCAGTTATTTCATTGCCCTTTCTTTCCCTGCTTTTGAAGTAGCTACACTTCCATTTGTAAGTACTGCTGTGAAGTAGTAGTCCTTAAAAGCAGTACCACTATTACATCCACATGGTAAAAAGCTGAGGTATGCAAAAATCATCCAGAAATTCCTGACTCTGAACTTTCTCAAGACTGCCAATCACAGCATGTTGGTTAAGCTTTCATATTCATTTTCTGCGAAACATGAGTTGACTGTAGCCCACTACTACCAGTGACCTGTTCAGTACGTGTAGCACTCAGGTAAAGAGGGAGAGAAGAGGAGGAGAAGTTAATATATCAAGACTTTCCTTGTCTTCTTTTAAATAGAAATAGCAATTTCAATGCTGGTAGCATCACTGCCTTCTGCAAAATGAGAATGTGAAGGTAGTCTCTCAAACGCTGCCTAGAGTCTGCCTAGACTGCCTTGCAGTTCTTTATCCAGGCTTCCTGTGGTTTTAATTTTTGAGTTTTCCTATCTCCTCTTTGATTTGAATAAAAAATAAAAATAAAGGCACCCTGTAATTCTGTGCATTTACTACCAATTGCTTATTTTATTTTTCTCTTTGCACTACAGAAATTATTATTAAAGATCTGTTTTGCTACTGCAGCAGAGAGTAGCAGAAATAATAGACTGGACGGCCTGGGACGGAAATACAAGAATGGTAATGACTTGGAAGGAGGAGAAGGTGATAACAAAATGAACACATGCTTGTAGAAAAGAAGAGCTCTCAGCAGGTTGAATTGCTAACTTCTTCGGACACAAGTGAGGTAGCGACATGATAGCAAAGAAGAAAGTGAAAGAAGTATTAGATGGCTTACAAATTTTGACTCTTTTTTTTTTTTTTTTTTAAGTTAATAATGGACAGCGTAGAAGCTTGGTCACCTCATCGCTATTCTGTTAGATTAATAAATTGTCCTATAAGGAGATCAGAACATTAGTACAAAGTTTTCACTCTTTGGTTGTATGATAAATAGTAAGATCACAAATATAACTACATACATATATATATATATATATATATATGTACACACACACATCCAGATACAAATATACAAACAACCACACATATCTATAACTCCACAAAAGAAAGACAATATGGAAAACTACCTTCATCCATTTCTAAAGGATACATCCATTTTTCCACCTTTATATTGTAATTCAGTTAATATGGAATTAAGTTGAAACATTTAATTAATGTGACATCAAGAAATTCTGACTTTTTCATTACAATTGTTTGATTCTCTCCAAATAATAGCTTTAGAAGGTAAAATCTGGCAGAAAGCTTTTCCTTTGTAAAACACAACTACCTGCTCCCCCAAAACATTCAAGGGATTTTCATGCCTCCTTGGTCTCCTCAGGATTTTACGGGGAAAGGAGGCTGGTGGGAAGGTATTTGGATTCATGCCTGTTTTGCTAGCTCAGTCTCTCAGAGCCTTGAAGTGAGACATGTATATCCTTTATTGTATATCCTTTATGAAGATTTTGATGCTACAGCCTCACGTTCTAGCAGCCGTGCACACACTCGCCATAGCAGGCAGCCGCTCGCCCGAGAGCGCAAGGAGAGGCACGGAGAAAATAAAGGTTTTAGCTAAGGTTACTTGGCTAGCAGCAAACTCCCTTTCTCCGCACTCCCATTCTCCTGCTTGCTCCGCTACAGCGAGCTGCGTCCGAATAAAATTTTGTCCACGGCTCTCAGCTCAGCGGCGGCCACCGGCACAGCAGGAACTTCACTCCGACAGGACAGCGCTACCCAAAGGCTCCGCTCGCAGCCTGCCGCTGCTGTTTTTACAGCCTTCTTCCAGACAGGCCTACAGTATACTTACGTATTTGACACACAAGTACACACAGGTTTGAACACAAGCGCGGATTGTGGATACGTCTGAACACGAACACAGGTTGCAAACACCTCTGAACGTTGGTGAGGCGGACGCAGAAATACGACATCCGCACCTAGCGTCCAGCGTCAGCCGAACTCCCCTCCTGCCTCACCCTTCACCAAGGCCTTGGCACGTCGAGCAAGGAGCTGCCTCCCCGCGCCTCCTCCCGGGAGGCCGCCGGCGCGCCGCTCCCCGGGGCGGCGGGCGCCTGCTCGGCGGGACGCTCGCGCTAGCCTTCCCGGCACCACCCGCCCGCTGCGCGGAAAGGTTGCTCTTCCAAAGACTGAATTACGTACCCCTCGCGTTCACGCAAAGCAGGCCGGGGTGGATGAGAGGGATCCTGTAAGTACCCGGACTGAAAGAAGGCAACACCTCTTCTTCTTTTAACTGCCAGAGAGGCCATAGGGAAAAAACTCTTCCGAATGTCAAAGAAGCTTCAACGGACCTTGGCACTTTTTAGCTAGCAGGAGGTATAGCTCCGTGGGACCTAGCCCTCGTTAGCTCACAGCCCAGGGAACTACCTAACGAGGTAACTGCCAATCTTCTCGCAGCTTCTTGGCCAACAGACATTGCTATTTTGGCAATCAAGCCAGCTTGTCTGACTGCCGGTTGCATTATCTTGCTTCCTGAAAGCCTTGTTTTAACATCCTTTATCACGGAGGAACTAACGGCTGTTTTGTTTCAGCTGTGACTGTTCTGCCTGGATTTAATTCCTGGCTACAAGGAACGGGTGATGCGCGGCAGTGAATTACGCTTCTTGCGCCTGCACCCACTGGCAGGTCCCCCGGAGGGCCACCCCGCGTCCCCGCCGCGCGGGCAGCACGAGCCGAGCCCCCGCGCGCTCCGGCCTCGTCCGCACAAAGCTGCACGTAGAGCCCCCAGCACTCAAGGACTAGCTCAGAAATGATCGCACCAGATGTTTGAACAGTATGCTTGGGTAATTTTCGGATACAGCAGCTGATTCCAAACAGAAAAGGCGCTGTGCTGGGAAAATATTTACATTTCATTAAAATGATCCTTTGTTACACTTCTGAATGGAAGTTAAGCGCTGCATAAAAACAGACTGTTGGAAAATATTTTTTTCCACGTTATTCGTAGAAATCCGTGTAATGAGACAATTCCAGGGATCACGTACACTACAGCTGGGTCACTTCAACACTGTCAAACACTGTAACTCTGAACAGCGGGAGTCAGACTACAAGAGGGTAACAGAAATCAGCAATATAGACAAGCGCGTATGAGATGACTCCGCCTGACTAATTCTGATGAATTCTGGTGACTTTTCATAATAATCTGTAAAGCAAATGGCAGCGATGAGTGAAGAAATGTGCTTAGAACAGATAGATTCAGCTCTCAAAGTACAGTTAAAGCAGAGAAGAGAACTTAGTAAAAGCAGTAAACACGCTTACTTAGGTTAAGTAACGCTCGTAAGTAAGAATGTGCATATTTATTACGGTGGTTCAGCAAAACAAACTTAGTATTTCTTTTTGTTTAGCTCTTAAAATTTAGCCCTCTGGCTGTGTAAGCATTTGAACTTAGGAATCTGCTAAGCTTCTCCGCTGCTTTCAAATGGCCAAACAGTAACGCTAATGCTGTATTTTCTTATCTGCATCCCACCAGAAAGCTAATATTTTTCTTTTTTCATATTTGGATTTTCAAGGGAAGTGGTTTGGGACCTTTTTGATTGGCAGGCCCCAAAAGTTATCCAATGGAGAGGTGGGTATCTAGGCAGGAAATTCAGATCCACTGAGAGTATGATCACCTTTGGGGATCTACGAATAAATAGCCTTCAGGCTTCCTAAGATGGGAAGATACCTTCATATCAGTTATTCTTTCAGTATTTCTACAGAGTTTAAGTAGTTCAGCATGATTAAAAAGAATACTCCTTCCTTGTATTATTTTGGCAAACAGAACTGAACAGACTCATGGCTGTACTTAAATTTAAGATTGACCCTCCAGCTCTTAACATCCTCCTACATGCTAACTTAGATTTTCTTCCACAACTTCCTTCCTCGTGGGATTATGAGACAGGACTATTGTTGCATATTTCAAATCACTTCTGGAGAAGCTTCTCAAGATACAATCTCACTTAGAAATAAAGCTATTACATTAAGTGTTAGGTCTTTATTTTTGCACACACCTAGGAAAGAAAGGAAATCTTCTGCCTTCTCTTTCCTCTTAGGTAGCTCCCTCCCTCATGCTACCTTTCGGAAGTTACCAACCCAGAATGTTCTTGGAAAGCAATGTTTAAAAAAAGGGGGAAACGCTGGCTCCATAACATGGCTTGACACAACTTTCTGTGCTAGAGAGTCTTTTTTGATACTACAAAGTGGGACCGCAGCCAAGCTGCACACCACGGTGGTTTTCAAGCAGCCTGATATCAAAGTAGCTGGAGAGGTTGGATGACATGCTGCAGCCACTGAACCTGAGCGGCACTAACGGTGCGAAAGCATAAAAACTGTCCCTTGCTCTCCAGCTACCCGTGTCGTACACAGGAGTTGCTGCCTGCGCTGCGGAGGAGGTGTCTGTTGAAGTTAGACTCCGAGAATTCAGGTGATGAACCCCCTTCCGGTATTGAAAGGTTCGCTTTCTTCTTAATTCAGCCTTCTGAAAGGGGAAGAAATACTTCCGTCAGCCTTGATTAGTTTTTTAATGGTTTGGGGGCAGTAAAGTTTTTCAAGGATTTTTTTCCCCCAATTTAGTACTTTTTCTTCCAGAGCTAGCTTTAAGCTGAAAACGCATCTTAAAGGTGCTGCTGTTAACCGCCTATAAAATACTAGTTAAAAAGTTACCTTAGTAATTGTTCCTACACCACTGGATTTCTGTGATAGCACAACATTTCTAATCAGGAGATGCGTGAAAATATGCTGAATAGCTTGTTTTGACCAAAAAGGCTTTTGTATTTTACGGATATTTACTGCAGAGACCTCATGAATAATGAAAGATTGTGAATTAAGCCATTACAGAACAGTTAGAACGCAATCGCGGCATGACTGGATTTCCACTCGAAGAAAACAAGCAAATTAACCCGTCACACACAATCACTCGGAACAAAAGTTACCCGAAGTGGTTGCTGGTGGTGGAGGAGCACGAGGTGCCTGGGGCGAACAAAACGACTCCGTTCTACATCTCTTTATTCATCCACTATGAGCAAGTAGCTTGTGCTAATTACAAACTGACTCATAGTCAGGTAAACGTCCAAAAACTCTTCCTACAAAGTTTTAGTTTCGCCGATCTCTTCTGACTCACAATAGTAAGCATACTAGTGTGTTGGATGTCTGGCAGTTCAGATTTTTCCAGGGGTGGCAGAAAACATCCACTGCTCTGTCAGTGAGAACTTCTCTCTGTAAGTATATTTGCTCGTGATCAATTTATAAAGCTAAGTGGCTTATTTCAATCACGACCCACCCCTTATGTATAAATTGCTCAAAAACCTTAACTGAATCAATACTTATATATGCAAAATAAAACTTCAGATACAAAAGCCAGAAAACTCAATCCCCTCTCTGTAATTTATTCAGATTTCCAACCTTCATGTTAGCATATTTTCCTTTCTGAAACAAACCTAAGCAAACCCTTACAGAAACAAACTGGACAATGTGACATCAGTGTGACCGGAGCACTACGTGGGCCAGGGTCCGGATTCCGTTGCAACCCGAGGTTTTCTACACAATTCCTCATCAAAGGACTCTATTTTCTTCTTGGCAATCATCATAACTAGAACGTAATAAAAGACCTTGCAGCTTACAGATTTCCTTTTCAAATTCTTTTTTCAGCGTAAATCTATGGAAATCTCTACAGTGGGAATACTTTCTAAATTATTTTGCTGTTATGTGCTATGTACTTTCTTACCATGTTTCTGTCTTGGAAGTATTGGAAATCTGCTTTTCTGGAACCCATCCGTTAATTTGCAATGCCTGTGGAAATTTGTTGGCTATACTCACTGACATATAGCAGCTGTTCTATTCAGGCTGTAGTCATCATTTCTGAAATCTTTGTTTGAAGAAACAAATCAGCAACATCAAAAACATACATTCAAAAAAAAAGATAAAAGTGCCAAAAAAAGATAAAAAATGAGCTCCTTCTGGAGCCAAACCGATCCCTAGTAACATACACTTACCAGAATGTTACACTTGGACTTTCCGCCACTTGTACAAACAATTCTGGGCTAGCAGCATTTTTTATCGTGAAATTTTAAAGGAATCAGAAAATTGAACCAGATCTCAAACAGCTGAGAGGTATGAGTAACTGCTATATGTTTTTCAGTAAAAATACTTTTTAAAAATATGCCAAACGTCCTTAAATTTATAGATGATATTACAGTTCATTAAAAAGAAATTACGGATCTTAACAAAACAAATTTGGCACTTTTTTTTCTCATTGGTATCCTTTCTTTTCAGTGGTTCTTAGGACTTGCAAGCACAGAATTAGACCATGGGCTAGCTACAACAGGTAAGAAAAATAAGACGTTTCACTAGACATCAAAATTGCAGTAATTTATGAGCTCATTTTGTTGTGGACGAATATCTCCTCCCAAAGCCAGGGAGTCTTCGAAGTGCTGAAAAACTCCCATTCCCTTATTTAAAGGGCACAACTCACGGTTTTCATTCATGGCATTTTCCCACGTCACAATTTCACTGTATAATGAAATATTCTATGGTGAATTTTACACTGGTCTCCAGGATTTCACAGGTTCAGTAACTCTGACCCAGTAACAGTGCTATCGTTGCACAACCCATAAAGCTCTGATTTACAGATAGATTTAGGAACCTGAATATTTAACTGCCATTGACTCCACGAGCTTTAAGGCCAAAAGTGGAAGCGATAACTGGTTTTCTGTTTGTCTAAAACAAAGAAGGAGAAACCAAATGAAAACACATCTTCATCGTAAAAGCCGACCTGTATGCCAAGCAGCATGTCATGCATCACAAATGAGCAGAAACGGAATTGAAACTTTTTGCGAACAACTGTACATTGTGCTTGTACAATTGACATTACTTGCTAATATAGATAGTTAAGGATGACAGTGCACATTATTAGGGCAAAATCATCCCATACACTTCTGTTTAAATCTCTGAAAGCCAGAAAACACCGATTTCAGGCTTACACCAAGCCTGCTCTGCAATCATTACCATTTTCCTCTGAGAAATGCCTTAATGTTCCTAGCAGACAGCAGAGTTTTCGGTTTTTCCATTTGCTCTGGAGCACTGCAGAACAGAGCGCTTGGAAGTGTCAGGCTGTTTCAAATAACAGCTTCAGTAAGAAAAAAGCTGCATTTAGGCGTCAGTTTCTTGTACATCCAACTTTTCAGATATTGCTTTCCTACTTCACCTACATCGCCAAACACACAAACCATAAAGTTCAAATGTGATGATTAAGCTGGGACGTGTCTTGGAAGCCACTTGTGCAAACAGACTCAGCTTTGAGCTACTACTGTTACTCCAGATTGTCATTAGCCAGGCAAGACATGCGCTTACAAAACCTGCCTGTGAAGGAATAACGGCAGGCTCAGCTTCACTTAGTCTTGATACCACACCACCGCGGTTGTGCTGAAATGATCCTGCTGCTCATACAGCAACCTACCAGTTGAAAACTGTGATTATTTGTTTGTCAATGAGCGATGGACTTAACCTAATAACAAATATGCTTTTTGAAAAAGCATGGATATTCTTGGTAAGTTTAAATAAGTCGCTGTCGATAATACAAATTGCTACTATTCAAAGCCAGAATTAGCTAGCTATAATTTTTCATTCCAAACAAGTGCTAAAAGTAAGAGTAGATGCTTTATGAAAACCGACTATTAAGCCCACGTGTTAATGGAATAAAAGTACTGCTGTAGCAAATCTGGGTGCAGCACCAGCCCCGCTGCCAAGAGGCACATTAAGGCATCTCCATCTGCCCACAGCCTGTGCACGGCGCTGCACCAGGCCGGCTCCTCCCGAAGCGCAGCTCGGCTCCGGACGCTTCGCAGTCGCCCGGCCGCCGCGAGGCGCCCGGCCCCGCTCCTGCCTGCGGGCCACCGGCCAGAGCCTCGCGGTGCAGCGCCCGGTGCTCCCTCTCCTCCGGACGCGGAGGCAGGCGGCTCCGCGCGGGGCTCCTGGAAGCTACCCGGCCCGGCTCCCTTGCGCCACTGAATTTGTTAATCGGCAGATGTGACAGTCGGGGCTGCTGAGACATAGATAATAATGTTTGGGTTGTCTCCCACGCTGCAGCAGAGACAGGGGAGGCGCAGGATGGCATCACGCGGTTGGAATAAACTCCCAGCACGAGGCGATCCTCCCACGACCGCCCGGGTTTGAGCTGGGACGGCTCTGATCTGCCGCGGCAAAGCACGGTTGTAGCCGCAGCATCCAGGGCCTGAGTCAAGTCGTGTAATTTAATGTCTGTCTCCTTTAAAAGGCGTGGGAGCATTTCTGCTTGAAAACTATCCTTTCACCTTTATTCTGCTGTTCTTTTGGATTATAAATCTCAAATTTTATCTCAAATTTGGACTGACAAAATCTGCAGGCTTCATCATTCTTATACATCCGCACACAAATCCAAGAACCCTCTCTGCGCTGATCAGAAGCAACCTGATGCCACAGTTACCTACTCATGGCTGACACTAGAAAGATATTATTACTTTTCAAAATATGCTACCCACATTAATGCATCATTGGTTTTATTCTGAAATATGCTTAAACTATACTAAAGCAAGTAAATGAACTAAATTTTGTAATTCTTAATTTGTTTTAATTGCACTTGACGCTTACCCTGAAATCACAAAATTTAGTAATTTACAATCATTAGGATCAATTAGAGACGCTCTACTTAAATTATCCAGAGAGTTCTTTGGGTTTTAATCTATTCTATTAGTTTGCTAACTTTCAAGATTAAATATCGCATCAATGCAAAACATTGGTTTCCTGTGTGAGGTCATGTATACCCTAGAATATTACAGCAGCCACTTAAAACAAATAGCAAAGTATCTACCTGTCATGGAGCTTTGCAAGCTCAGTGTTTTTAAAACACTTTAAAAACATCAAATGTAAAATGGCAAAAAGGGAAAAGTTATTAGTACTGAAGAATTTATTTCATAACATATTCGAGTAATAATTCGGGAAGAGGATTCAGGATTCAGCAGGATTAGTCAGACAATCCAGCAAATATCTAGAGAGATCAAGCTCTGGACTTGGAGTTTTCTGGAGGCAAACCTTACCTTTTTTGTCTGCGTGCTGCCCAGCACGCTTCGGCTGCTGACACAGTATCAGCACTAGCACATAAAATCATTGCTCCTTTCCCCTTTCCTAAATCAGCTGTCACCTCTTCCAGTATCTGATAAATTAACCCCAACAACACTGCAGCTCTACGTATCTTTCAAGTTGGTCTATCAACGTCAAGAAAACGTGAAACCTGTATTTTAGGGATAGGAAGGATATATTATATGGTGTTTTTGGTGTCTCTTCCCCCCCACCTTTTTTTGAGACAAAATACTGGTGGAAGAGGGCAAAGTATGACCTTGCAGCATGAAGCCTTTCAAAGACAGACCCACTGTTAACACTGAGTTGCCACGCCAGAGCCACCGACAAGGGACTGTCTTCATGCTGTCCAACTTTTAGCCTGGCTGTTAAGTAGTAAAACAACTTCCAACCACTTTCTTACACTTCCAACATGTTCAAAATCAATACTGTTCTGTTCATAGTTGGTGAAACGCTTTGATCAGCTTCAGGATGCTGAAGTAACTCCAGACAACCTTAGGAAGGCAGCTCCTCAGTACAGGAACGAGCATCTTACTATGTGCTCCAATGGGCACCTGTGGCAAGAGAGAGGAATCTTAAAATACAAGTGATCCTCAGAAACCAAAGCCAAGGGTAAACAGATTCGCTTCCGCTGGCCTTTTAGGGAGTTTAAATTGCGTTGGGTAATACCGCATGCTTGCAAACCTCACGCCAGAACACAAAATGTACCTTTCGGAGGCTGACAGGTTTTTTTTTGTTCCAACAGCAAAGCTAAATCTGGGATAAACTAAGTTTTCAGGTCTTCTTGCTAAACCACAAAAATTGAGATTATAGCCTTAAAAATCAGTGTTACAAAAGAAACAGATTTTCTGCTCTGCAACTGAAGCACTGAGGCATAGTCTTCTTGAACAAACAACCACAGGACGTAACCAAACAGATGGTGTGAATAAGAGCAAAATACGCAGGTCTGGTTTGGTTTTGAGGTGTTGAGGGTAAAATTAGCCACTTATTTACATGCAGACTGAAAATAATTCTACTGTGTTAAGTATATTAGAGTTTAAAAAAAAATGATAAACTTAGATTTCAGAACTTGAGACTTCCTTCCTCTGAAGGCCATTATGTTCAACAAACATCTGTTAATGAACCATTATTTGCTTAAATATAGCAGCAGAGCTGTAAAATTTTATACCTGCTCTGATCATACTAAAATAAAGCAGTGCTAGGTGACTACTGCAGAAGCTGTTTCAACATAAATGGCTTTGCCTCCACGGTGAGAAGAGCAGAATTTTATTTAGATTGTTTTTTAATCGAATTGACCTGGTGTATTATTTAAAGAGGAAATTTTAAAAGTTTCAGTAAGAATTTATGTGATTCATGAGCTTCCCTTTTGTATCCCAAACCTCTAACAACTGTTTCAAAACTATTTAAATCACAACATGGCTCCTCCACACCACAAGCAAAGCTTTGCTGATTATTTTCAAAACTGGATGCTAATCCTTCACACTGTGATTACTCCGTGTAAGTTAAAATGCGAAATTGAATGGAAATAGTCACAGTAGCGAACCCTATGTTTGGAGAGCTCAGATTTCTGCTTGGAAAAGCCAGTTATTTTCTGACACTTGATGGAGTTAGCTTTTGCTTCCCTGTGTTTTTATAATTGTGCCTATCACTGCAATACATAAGTGACAGCAGCAAGTTTTGGGCTCGCACTAGTGGGTTCCTGCAGTCCTGAGCCAGCTAAGCCGAAAGCCGTCAGCAGCACACGGCAGCCTCAGTCGTCTTTTGGAAAAATCCCACTGTACGATGGAAACAGCTCCTTGTTGGTGGTCATGCTGGCTGATGCTGTGCTGACTCTTCAGTGAATGTCCTCTCCCTCACAGGCTCTCCGATATGTGCCGAAGCCTTGAACTTGGCTTGGTGTTTGGCAGAGGACCGAAGCCCAAGCAAAGAGGGGCTGCTAGGTAGCCTGCCTGTGTGTGTGTGCAGAAGTGACTGTGCCAAGGCTGCAATTCCTTTCTTAGGCATGGTGCTTTTCCAGGTACCAAGGGTGGGATCTGCACCAGCAGGCAGCACAGCAGCCAGGCCCGTGTGCGGCGCGGTGCAGCCATCTGCCTGTCCATCACCTTTCTTGGAAGCAAGGCTGGGTCCCAGCCGGACCAGTTTGCTGTGCTTTGCTGAGTGAGGATGACTTCAACATGATGCAGCTGAAGGACAGATCCACAGAGAGTAAATGCCATCCTCCTCCTCCTAGTTTACTTTCCTATTTAGAGTCATTGACTGAACTATGCTTACTTGAACCACCACACTCGTCATTTTTTGTATTTATCCGGAATAATAGTCACAAGAATTGATTAGAGGGTTTGAATAAGGACAAAGATGCAAGAGAGAGGAGTGTCAGCTATGTCTCCATCTCCCCTGGCCATATTCTGACTCCTGTTGATCTTACACATCCGTTTTTGCGTCCAGCAGCCAGCCGTGACCCATGTCACAGCTGCTGCAGGTCACTGCAGCATTAATAACGGGCATTGGCTCGATACGGGTGGAAAAACACATCTCAGCTCCTGGTAAAGAGCAAATTTTAAGTCCTTCTACGTGCAGAACCCCTGTCTAAGCAGGTCCAAGCCTATCTACCATCAGACTGAAGGACCAAGTAAAGCCAAAGGATTTTTGTTATTCGTCACCGCACCCAGAGCCAGTTTCGCCTCCTCCCTGTGCTTCGCGGTTGGTTCACAGGCAGACTGACCCTTCCGCGGTTATAACCCAACCTTACCAGCAAGAGTGACACTGCAGCCTTAATTGCATTCAGTATCTTGTAGAAGAACACATGAAATGTTTATGTTTTGCCCATCAGGTTCAAGAGCTCTGAAAACACTAATGAGAACAACTTTAAAACAGAGCTACTGAAACGCACATCAGGGTACGCCGAGTACTCTGAAATAACAAACTTTGGTACCTTTGAGGTAACGGAGGGATACCCAGCTCTCAAACTCGTTTGTTTTCCAGCAAGCTTGAAAGCTTGCAGTTTCACCTACACAGGTTAGAGTCAGTCAGCATTTTGTCATAACAAACTCCACTGCCGCAGGCCCCGAACGAAGCACAGTAACAGCCCCTGTTCCAAAGACTGAGACAAGTCAGAAGAATATGCATCTATCAAGAAGGTGAATACAATAATTAAGAAGTAGAGCAGTAAATAAAGAGAAGAACGAACTCTAAAGTATTTTGTTTTGCCTTGAGGCAGGGAGACTGGAGGATGGTAAATAATTACAAGTGTTAACTTAATGTTTACTGTGCGGACTCAGTATGGAAGGTCTTTCCCGACTCCACATCACTGATTACCAGCTACCTCCAGAGAAAGCAGTAACGCCTCAACATTGCTGGTTTATAGAGACAGATCTATTTTTGATCAAGCAGGACTTCACAGCTTTACTTTTCACTGCTTCATATTACTGGGAATGTTCATTTTAAATTGAAGATACAATTGCTTGGTTGTAAACCAAGAAAACCATCCCAGGGACGAGAGAAAAACAGCGAGAATTTTCTGACTCTGATCATCAGAATTATTCACGCATGTTCTGGAAGCGCTTGGGGAATCCAAGGCATGAATTGCAAGTTGGACTTCTCCAATTATTTCGAAGTTGCAGCTGAGATAAAATGAATGATTGGCAGTAGCAGATCACACTTAATGCTGTCTCTTAACACTGATTTTATGGTACCTGGGAAGTTCAGATGACTGATTTTGCTAATGACTACCTGAGACTGAAGCCACAGTAAGAGCTCACTGACTACGCTCAGTCCTGGTAAAACATGACATATGACATGGTTGGGGAAAGTAGTCTCCGGTGTATCTGATCATGACAGACTCATACCATAGAAACCTCCACTGCCACCATTAGACATCCAGCTTTTAATTAAAAAAGCTAATTAAGAACTCACAAGACTCAAAATTTACAGCCTATTTACTTTTGACTCATTAGCAGTGTTTGGAGGGTATCATTCAGTGTCCCTCCATACTCAGCTGAACCTTTCCAGGAAGAATGCCATCAGTTCCTAGGGAGAACTAAAATTCACAGGTAGGAGCTAGCTGTACTCAGGGGATTGTGGCGTAATGTTCTCCATAAGCTATACTGTTGGCTCCTCCACGCTGCTCTACTTTGTGGTTCATAAATCCCATAGTGAAAATTAATGCAGGATTTTTTTCAACCTTTTCCTCTACCCTTGTGTACAGTGGAACCAATCACCTAGGGCAAATGTCAAGCTCTTCTGCACCTCTGCCTTTTTGCCTTCGGAGCTATCGATGCAGTTCACAGGTCTCCCATGGCACAGAGGTAAGAGCGTTAGTCTGTCCCACAAGGGTAATTTTGCCATGAGGGATGCAACTCTGCAGCTCCCTTACCTTATCTAGAGTTGTCTTTGAATTCATTTTTCAAACTTTGCTATCCTCCAGACTTCACATCGAACAGAAGCCTAAAACATAGGATGTGTAGGCTGTAAACTTAGGTGCCATCTATTTACAGACACTTCTGAGCACATAAAATGGAACTGTTCATTTATATCGAAAGCCTGACTCTGGCACTGTTATTTCTGTGCAATGAAACTCACTCTGCGTAAGGCTAGCAGAATCAGACCTTTATAATTAACAGACAGAGTTCAGGTGCAGCAGGCTAAATTGTACAATTCAGTATTAACCTCTCTCTAATAATTTATGAAGCAAGTCAGTGGTGGTTCTGTTGTGGTTATTTGAAGTAAAAACCTTGGAGCTTTTTTACACCTTCTAGCTATATTTTTGTTGCCTGAAAAACACTAGCTTAAATCTAATCTGAATTTTTTTGTCAGAAAAGAAATGCATGAAGTTTAACAGAAAAGGAATATGATGAGGTGCCGAGAAACTTATAAAAATGTTAAAAAACATTTGTGAGTTTATGATTTTCATGTTGTTATGTCCAATAATCACTGGTTCCCTTAGAGTTAAAATCAAAAATAAAGTATAATGTCAAAATAATTGGCAAGCTGTGTGCCACTATCAGTTTCAGAGAATTAAGTGAGATATATTTTGGAGCAGAGCCAAATCCTGATAGTATGGTAATTATATAGAGCCAAATCAAGATCATATACCGCTCTCCTCCTGCGTCTTTATTACTGTTTTGTTTTAAACTTGGGTTTTAAACTACGTCAAGAGCTTTCGGTGAAAAAAAAATCACTGTTTTCATATAGCTTCTTACTAATTATAGGCTTAGTGTTGTCCTTGTGAAGCACTACAGAGAATGTGCATACCATTTTTGAATGATTTGCCTGAATGCAAGAAGCCTGCATGAATTGAACTACTCGCAACCAGATGGAGATGGATGGAGCAAGCGTCCCTCCGGCGCACGAGGCTCCCAGGGGAAAACTTCCATCTCAGGAGGTCTTAGGCCGCACGCATTAATGCAGAGATGGGCTGAGTATCATTCATTCCTCCTACCCCTTTTCTTTTTAAAAAGTTTGTTAGCTCTGTGGAAGCCAAGTCAGGGTTCAGACAACAAAGTAAAAGTTCAACAGTCTCAGTTTAGGTTCCCATTTTGAAAGTCCTGACCTTGTATTTCCCCCTATATTCCTACAGGACTTTCTCCATTACCAGTTTTGTGCAACGGCTTACTCCACAAATCATCCCTGGAACTGCATTTTTAGTAGCGGGAAGCTCAAGGTTTGTCTCTGAAGACTGATTTTGGCTCTTGTGTGTGCTATGAATAAAAAAGTATTGATACTCTGGTCACCTTGGTACAGCCCTCTGGAAACGTGTATTTGCTCTGATACCCTGGTCACCCTGGTGCAGCCTTCTGGAAACTTCTATTTGTTCCACCCAAGCCCAGTTGTTGATGAAGAGGAATTCCCACATGTCAACAACTCTGTTCCTTTTCCTTTAAAAAGAAATGATTGTGATGACTGTTTTTATATCCCCTGAGCAGACTAGAAAAATGTTCAGATTGCACTATATGATTGCAAACTATGAAACTACTCTATAATGTACAATTTTATTCACTATGATTTTAACAAGACAATTGATTTTAAGGGAAGAAGAGGAAGTATGATTTCATTATCTCATTCCATGCCAATAGATTTTACAAGACTCAAACTGTAAAAAGGACACGGCTACAAATATTAAACCGCAGTCTAAGTTAGACTGGCATTGTTTTAAAGTACTCCTCATCTGCTAAAGCTGATCCGGAAAAATTTTGCCTTCAAAATGATCTGTATTGTTATCAAATATATCTTACAGATACACACACACGCACAAATTTAAGCTGAGGGGAATAAGAGAAAAATCAGCCATTTTTTTTTTGTGATAAGAAATATTTAACAAATTATTGATGGTATCCAGGTTTGATTTCCCATTACCCTAAACCTTGTAGAATGGTTATAAAATGTGCAAACTGCTAGCCAATTAAAATGACAGTATTTAAACTAACTTTGCACCTGGTTTGGAAGTTATTTCACAATATCCAAAAACATAAAATCATATACATAATCGCCTTCTGTGATGTGCTGCAATGACTTTTCTTCTTCTAAAAAAGAGGAGACAAAACTTTCAGAATAAACCCTATGAAAAGATTACTTAAGAAATCTCCAGGAAATGCAACCCAAAACCGTGTGTGATATAGCTGTTAGCTGTTTACACACTGATAAAATTCTTACTTTTTATAAAACAAAGGGCAAGATGGCAAAATAAAAGGGAGAGTGGTGCAAGACAGAAATACTCTTATGAGCTGTCCACGGCTGCAAGCTGCAGTTCTCACTCTAGCCCTGGGACTGTTCCCTCTCCGCAACAGGAATTAGGAAAAGAGGAAGACAACACTAGTCCAGTTCCTTCCAACTTCATTCAACAGAGTATTGCGCATGCCAGAAAAAAAGTTTTTCAATCTCTCACACAACCTTAAGGCCTGGAACATCAAAAGCTGTGGAACAACTGTGTGCCACAGGAAGAGAGCAGAGGAGACTCATCTCCATACTCCAGCCCTGAAATAAAGAGAATTTCTTCAGGTGTAAAAGACGAGGTGACCAAGAAAAAAAAGAGACAAAAAACCAAATGATTCTTATCAGTCTGAGTTGAAGAATTCCTTCCTGACTTCAGACCTGGAGGTGAGTTCAAGTTTGTTACGTTCTTGAAAAGCTCCTCCACCTGAAGCTCTTTAGCTCCTGGAAATCCTGGGCTTCACAACCGTGGCCCACTGCACGTGGCACAGGTCTGTGGGCCAACCTTAGCCTTTTCCTGAGCAGATGCCAAGTAGTCTCAACACGGCCACAAATAGCATTTACACAGAGGATTGAGAAAATCTCCAAATCAAAGGAGGCTGGTGCACAGAACAGTGTCCAAATACATGAAATGTTGATTTTAAAATACACATATATGTGTGTGCATACCAATTCTAAAAAAGGGAAGGGACTGAATGTGCTTGACTAGGTGCTTTCATCCTTCTGTGACTACGCATGATACACAGGCTCATAGCCAGCTCCAAATTAATAAACAGTGGTCATCACTAAAACCGTCTCCTTTCTCCTTTACAGATAATTAATGCTGCAGTAGTGATCACAAACCAGAGCAATGCTAGTGAAGTCCAATGTAAAAATCCTAATAGAGGAGTAAATCTAAGGGCATCTAAGGGCAGAATCTGGCTCTGCATGAAGGCTGAATCAGGAAGTTTTCTAAGCCTTCTGATTACTGATTTACATAAATTTCTGTAACTAAATGAATTTGCCAGAAAGTCTGAAGGTACAAAAGGTTACAAAATGCAAAAACCACATGAACTGGCCCATCCAGCCACTGAGCTGTGTTTCCCAAACATTTGCACTTCTAGGAAGGTTTCATTTTCCATTACTTTGCTCCTAATAGAAGATAAAAGCTGGGTGAAGATATCAAACACAAAGCTGAAATATATTTTGTGTGGGCAATCAATGCACTCAGCCTACCCGTGTAGGCCTGTCATTGAAGAGGGCACGGAGTACAGCCCCCAGTGGTGTGCTCAGGTTAGTTTTGAGTCATCTTTTTTGAAGAAAGATAGGTAGCCATGAGGGAGTGATCCTTGGAGAGAACAACTAAAATAATCAGAGAACAAGAAATCAAGACCTCTGATGAAAACTTGAGTAAACTGGGGCTGTTTGCCCTAAGACACTAAATGCTGTGTGTGTCCAGGGAAGGGAAAAATAATCTCTAAATTCAACACAAACCAGTGCAAAAATGAAGAAATGATGGGGCAGCAGCCATCCATGGTGGGTAGGAGAAGAAGAATTGGTCTTCCACTGCAGCAGGGAAGATTCAGGCGACGTAGCAGGAAAAACTGTCTAGAAGTAAAGATGGAAAACACTGGCACAGACCCTTGGTGGTCCCCTCTAGCCACTTCCCCTTGCGTGGCCCATCCCTGCCACCAGGCTACCTTGAAGAGCGGCCTAGGGAAGGAAAATAAAATGCAAGACTGATACAGGGCTTTATTTTCCTTCCAGTGGTACCTAAAACATCTGTTACTGATTTGCATTAATGCTGCCATTATGGAAAATAGCCTCTATCTGGAAGGGGCTTTCCTCTCTAACCTGAGGGAGGTGGAAAGTCACAGCAAAAAGCCACCAGTCTGTATTGTATTCCCAGTCCTTTCAGTCCAGATGAGGAATGACACAAAACCAGTACTTCAAAGGCTTCCTCGATTTCTACCTTCCCACCTTAAGAGAATAACCCAGCAGAAAGAGCAGCCGGGGCATCACAAAATGGTCAAGCAAATCATTAAATCTCCAGGGTATACACTAAATCACAACCAATCCGTTGATTTGATTACGCATGAAAATATTCATTGAATGGAAGGCTTTCAATGTCAGAAGCTCGTTGAAGAAGAATCTTGTATAAACCTTTCTTTGCTTTCCCTCTCCTCCATGGTTTTGCCATTCAAAAGATGTTAATTGCAGACAGTTAAAACTAATTGCTTTTTGAAAGTTTTGTTGCCACATTTGGGAAAGCAAAAGCTTCATGATTTAAAAGATTCCTCAGTGGAATTATTTTTAGATGGGTTTTTAGCTTCCTATTTCTTGCCTTTTTGAGGAAAATGGTTCAAAAAATCAATATATTTTCGCTGAGACGTACCCTATTAGAGCGTTTGAGTGTGTTCTGCTGCACCCCCCCCCCCCCCATCTTCTGACACTGCCTTTACAGTATGCATGATCCAAGTCAGGAATTAATCCCCTTTGTGCATGAAAACAGCTATCTCCTCTATCTGTGGCATTTAATTGAAAAAAAAATTCAGACTTAAACTAGAGCTTCTGTGACCAGCAAAAGTTAACACCAAACCATTTCCCAACTTTTAATGAGATTTCTCATTGCAAAAACCTTAGAAGTGTCATATATTAATGTTATTAAAATGGCATATTTAATAACAAAAATAACAAGATTACTGAACATCACCACAACTTTTGAAGACCCATGCTTAGAAAAGTGAATTATGTAAATCCCCAAAGTCTCAGCTAGTGTCCTCTTCTAATTCCTCAGCTGTCTAAACTTGTTATTCCTAATACTTGAGACATTTTGCTTGATTAGTTTCCATATCTTCATATGATTTGAAAATACAAGTCTCGCCAGCAAATTTCAGTCTTAATACTAGCAGATACAAAAATGCAAAGTTAATACACAAGCACTTCCAAGAGATCTGATACCCCTGAAAGCTTTTTTGCATCCTTTTTTTAAAAAGATGAATAGTATAAGCCAGGAAATTATTAACTTCTGATCCATCAATCAGTGATTCTCTATTTGAAGCTATAAAGATAGAATTCCACATTTCAAATGTTTCATGTTATCACGCAATTCAAAGGACAGGACAATCAAGAAGAGAACTGAGAGAAATGCCTGTACGATTTCAACCCCAAGTCAGATCTTGATTTATTTCATAACAGGATTCTTAAACATCAGTTGAAGTACGCTTCATAACAGTTATATAAAATTAGATTACATCGGATTGCCTACTTTTGCTTTCATGAGTTGCCTCTTTGAATCTATTTCAGTAATTCCAAAGTGTACAAAGTCCAGGATAGGAAGTTTTTGGTGGAGCTCCATCTCTCAGCTTTCTTGCGATGTTGTTTCTCCGTCTCTTCGCTTTTCTTTACTTACAAAGATTTCTTCAGAACTCCAGGCTATAACCTAGGCTGTTCTCCCAATGACTTAAAATTTGATTGTTATTCCATACCAAAATGAAGGCATGTTCCTTCTTTCAAAAACAAGTTCCTTGGAAGTTATTATATTTTTCCATCTAATCTTACCTAGTTTAACAAGAAAGGGAAGGCAATTGCAGAAGAACGGGGACAAGTATCAGAAAGACTAGAGGAAACTCATATATTTGACGCAAGTAAACAGAGTGGACTTCTAAAAAGCACCACTCAAATCTCTAAATTTCAGTATCACCATTTTCAGGTGAGGCTTGAAGCTCTCTAATATTTATGCTAAGGGGAAACAACAGTCCAGTGAAATTTCTCCCGTGAGCCTATTCATGAAATCTAATGTGAAAATGTCACTGCTTATAGATTAATTATTAAAAAGGAAAATAAGTATTTGTCACAATTCTAGTCAACAAAAAATTAGCACCAAATTTTCAATCTCTGCACCCTGCAATTCTCTGTAATTTTCATTCTCGCAGACTCCTGCTCTAACCACAAATAAGCAGCCTGTACTCAAGAGACAGCTGGAAAGGGACAGAAAAGGTGACCGCACGACAGAATGAAAAGCCAGTCCTGATCTCCAACGGGACACCTAAACTGCACCTGCTTCATTTGGCTCAAAGCAGTTGGATTAATCACTCATTTTCACGAGCACTAAAATCATCCACACATTTGCAAAACAGAGGGGAAAGAAAAAAAATGGTTTACTTCCTATCTTTCAACTACACACGGACAAGGCACTGCAACAAGGAACGATACAGATGCGCTCAGAGACAGTCCTTCCATTTCCTGGCACTGGTACGTTGCTGTGCTGTAGCCTCCTCCTTTCTAACGCAACTCCGCAGCAAATGAGCAATTGCAGAAGTTGCTTTCCAAATTAACTTCCCAACTCTATTTTTCTGGTAACACTAAATGAACACTGATGTGGTCATAAAACTCTGCTAAGCTAAATCAGTATGTTCTTCTGAGATTAAAAAAAGAAACCTTTTGTTAGACAGAACTGATTAAAAAATATTCACTAATGAAAATTAGACTTAGTCTTTTCTCTTTCTCAGAGATAAACTGCAGAAGTATAACTAACTATTCTATATTATTCTGGGATTGACCTTAGAGAGGGGGAACTAATCTGATTTTGACATGCTATAGATCTACAATGTATTTATATGTGGTAATTTCACTACGAATTTAATCTCAAGGCTGAGGAAACCAAAAAGACACTATGGATCAAATAGCTTGCACCATTTCTCCTAAACTCAAATAAGTTAAAGGTGTCCTACCAACCTTGCAATCTGTCCCAGAGAAGTAACTGAGTAACCTCAAATGTATATTTATATACATATAGATACATAAATGTATATACACACACCCCCCACACACTATTTATATAATGATATCAAACTTTTCCAGGGATATTCTTTTCCATGCTTGCAATTTTTATTGTAAATAAGTATCAGTTAAGCAGCTGAGAAATAATACTGCTGTCTCTACTGTTTAAAGTTCTACAACATGGATGTTGCGTTTGCTTTTTCCTTCAATCGAGGTTAGCGTGGGGGGCTGACAGTTAGGTACCTTGCTCTGTTTCCTAAAGCCCTGAGCCCCAGTGCTGCCTGCCCAACGTCACGTGGCTCCATCGCCCCACGCTGCCATACTCTGGCTCTCTTTATGTCTGCTGGGCCCATTTCTCTTCTGCACCCTTCTTCCGGCTGTTGCTGTTCTGCTTTCAACAGAGTTCCCTTTACACCTCCCTCAGTGGCATTAAACATCTTGATCCTCCAGGCACTCACACCAGGAGTCATCGGGGCTGCTCTTCTGCAGAAGTCATCCAAATTAGACAAGAAAGCTCCAAGTACTTGGAAAGCAATTCAAGTACGTAAAGATAAATCCCACATTTAACTACATTTTTTGCTGCGTAATACACATTCTCCAGAGTGTTTAGACTGCCTTGCTATCTCCGCTTTTCCTAAAAAAGCAAACAACAGCCAAAATGTTTTTCTGACAAATTCTGTTCCTAGTTACATCAGAACAACGCTGTTATCCCTTTGCTTTCCAAATACTGGCATTATAGTTACTAAAATGATTTTTGTAAAGTGCATCAGGCCTAATCTTCATTTTCATTTCCATAAATTATATGAACTTAGAAGCACACAGAAATAATTTAAATAGATTCATATATCTTGGGTATGTGTAGCTAGTACCGTATGCTTGCAGAAGAAATGTACACAGTGTTATTGAATTGTTCTGCAGTGCACAGCAAAAGGACAGTTATCTTTATCCTTTCAAAGTGATTACAGCCTTCTAAAACCAAGCAACCCAGCAAATATGATCCTCTGGAAAGCAAACAATATGCTAATTCAGAAAAAAAAATGCAAACACTACCATTCTCCCAGCAAAATAATCGTTGCCTACAGTAAACAGAGCACACCTGTTAGACATAATGAAAGAAAGGACACTGCATCTATGCAATATTGTACAGAAAGTCAAACGATTCTTTTGTTAAAATGTTTAAATTTTGTTAAAACAGGGTGCTTATATCGTGTGATTTACAAAGGCTGTAGAATTAAATCCTCCTCCAGATTTAGCATAAATATAAGCAGTGTATGAATTGTAATCAAACATTCTGCTCCCTAAAAAAATAAAATGGATTGTTTACTCTTTTAATTCAAAAGGCTTTCTTCTTTTCTGTGCCTCATTTTGATAGCTAGTAAAATCAATGCCATCTGACAAAAGATGGCAACATGTAGAGTTTCACTTCTAAAGTGACTTCACATTTGTGCTGGTGGAGGTGGTAGCACCTGCCTCCTCCTACCCAGCCATGAGTCACGCTGCACTTCCACACCCGGTGGCTACGAGGTGGGCAAAAAAGCCTAGATTTGACCTCCCTGACACCAGAGGAAATTAGCGGGATTCCTGAAATGCAAAGACCCGATACCGCTGCTGTGCCGTGATAATTCATTGCCGCCTGCCTTCCTTCGAGAAACCCGCTGCTGTTCCGAGCGGCCAGGAAAGAGGACCGCACTGTGCAGGGCACGCTGAATCCCTGCCCCAGCACCCCTGGCCAACAGAAGGGCAATGAACACCACACTCCAACTTATTCTACCCAAGTATCTAATAGATCCAGAAGCAAAATAGTATGTTTTCAATACTTAGATGATGTATTGATTTTAAAAATAATTTATTGACATTAAAGATCAATAATTTAATTACTTCTAAATTCCCTGCCTTATGACCCTTTAAAGATTACTTCCTCTTTATTACCTTCTCCAAAAGACATACTCAAGGTGCAACTATTTTACTCCTCAGCGGAAAACAAATGAGACGTAACTGATAGTTCAGAGAAGTGGCACCTGAGACACGGTGCTTTTCTAACAGCAGTTCACGTGCTTCCAGGGACACAGCTCTAAAACTTCTCTGAAATCGTTTTAAGCACTGCTGGTTCTGTTTTCTTAAAGAACACAGCGCAGTACCATTGGAGCAAAAGAAAAAGTAATGCTAGATTTTCAGCAAGTTTCTCAATCCACTAACATCTAACGCAGGTGGATGCCTCACAAAGGGGGACTTCCCTAACTGAAGAACGTGCAGTCGCATGCTTGATGAAAAAAAGGTTCTTTCTGAATTATTCATTCGCTCCAATCAAGTCCCCAAACCAACCAGTACTGATTTATGTCTAGCGCAAGTCTGCACACGTCACAGTTAACCAAGAGGCTCCCGGGCTGTACAGCGCAGTGGCTCTCTCCCTTAAACAGCAGGGGCATCGCATGGGCTCGACCTAACGCTTCTTCAGCTGCAGCTTCCACCATCCACAAGGCACTGGGCTGAGTACTGAAACGTCTCGGTTTTGCACCTTCAGTAATCAAGCGCCCCAAGAGTGGAGGAAAAAAGCGTCTGTCAGGAGCCGGAGGCCACCAAGGACCCACCGAGGTCCACCCCGAGCTGAAGGACGAATTGGGCAGAGGGAGGAAGCTGCCGTGCTGTTTTTGCCACGCCATCGGAGGGACACGTACTAGCTCGGGTCCTGGCTGGAAGGCTGCCTCGGACAGACAGCTCGGGCACAGCAAGAGCTCCAGGCCTTTACCTTCACTTTTCAAGGTGCCTGCAGTCCTCTACAGCTCTGCTCTTCTTTTTCTAACCAACGAGGCTGCTCTGACAGGAAGTCTCCTTTATTTTAATTTTCCCTCTGAAGCCGATCCGCACCCGGCCCTCTTTCAAAGAGTCGGCAAAGGAACGCTCCTGTCTTCTGCCCCGAAAGCAAGCCGTGATTCTCCCCGTCGTCCCAAGCGCACCGCAGAGGCTGAGCTGCAACAGCAGCACCTCGGCTCTGCCTGAGCTCACTCCTCTTTGAAGCCAGGGCAATTGCTCACCTGAGTAAAGGCAGCAGCACTTAATCCCGGATTATCTGATCCAAAACGGTTCCTTGCTAATGGCTTGTGCTTCTCATTATTTTTCTATATGCTTTAGAGCTAGATACCAGTGTCATTCCTCTAGTTCAGCCTCCTTGTTATCCTTTGGCTGCAAATCAGTAAATTTAGCATATGATAGGCTTTTTCTGATCTCTAGGCTGGTTTATATTACCTCTCTCTTCCCTTAGGCTGAGAGCACGCATGCAGGTAGGGGCCAGGGCTCAGCTGACACAGTTTCTTGCTACCCTGCAGTAACTTGCTCACATCCGAGTCCATCAAAAAGCCTGCTTCCTCCCTCCCCTTTTCTCCTACGTGTGCAAGTGTTTGGTATCTCCAACAATTCATTCCCAGGAAATGAAGATGCTTGGCACACAGCTTGATTACTTAAAGTATTTCATCTTTTGTAATACTTGCCACTGCTTGTTAACATATTCACATTTGTAAAAATTCTGTAATTTATGTCCAGTCTTAAGAAAACTAACTCCAGCAAAAAATTTGAATTTCTTGGTTTAACAGGATGCAACTCTGAAAGAATACAATAAATTACGCAGTACCAGATCTTTGGAACTTCAAATTTCCATCTGTCATATCAAAGCAATTATTTCTGCATGAACTAAGCTGTTGGTATTTCAGAGTAAAATCTTTTCAAATATATACCTCTAGGACGATTTCAGTTACAAATAGGTCTGGAATTTTGAAATTAATAAAGTAGAAACTAGAAATGTGATTATCTTTTTTTATTTCTTATATACTATTTTTATGATGGTGTCTGAAGTGAGATTTAAAATAAGTGGTTCTTGGAATTATAGTGTGGAAGTCAACAAGAGAAGAGGATATGACAGTTTTCGTGTTCTTTTTTTTTCCCCTCCCAGAAATGCAGAGGTCTGGTTAGATTCCGTCTGCTTCTCCGAGGTTCTGCAAAACAGCAGCAACACGCCCCGACACTCTCCCCTGGGGAATTTTCTGCCACTACATCAGCAAACCAATGAGAAGGGCTCCTTCGGTAAACCTTTAGCTGAATACTCTCCATTCCTTTCTCTTCCATCATATTTTCAGATGTGTCTAAAGACTTGTTCATTCTGGGATCACAATAAACCCACCTCTAAATCAGATGCGAGTGTTTCAGGCTGTGTGCGAGTCGGATGGCCGGTGCTCCACACCCTTGGAGCATCAGCACCTTGGCGCATCTCGGACAAATAATGCCCCAGCGACAAAGACAAAACATCTCTGTGTACAGCTGCGGTAGGGGACAGGAATGGCTTTTCACACAGAACCAGATAAAACCCGCAGAAGAGTTTGCGGCCCAGTGGCCCAACAGACCATGGCGAGCCTCCGTGACATGGTGGCAGCTGCCTTCAGCTTAAATCAGTCCTGTACGTCAGATGTCGAGACGAGTTTCTGACGCGACTGCCGGCAGAGCCTCCTTCATACTGATGATGGATGTTGCAAATTCAAAGAAAGTTCTTTATCCAAATAACTTGTGTTTGCCTTTTGTGAAGTGTGATTGCAGGAGCAATCAGCTTTCCCCAGAGGCCCTGAGAGCGCTCCTGCCTTGTTTAGAGAGAGGAGCATAATCATCTAGTTTCGAGCACAGTAAACAGAACTAAATTTGCAATAAAATCAATGAAATTCTATTTAGCTACTCCAGGGAAGCATCTACAGCACACTTAAAATTGTGGAATTTAATTAATTTTTCTTATTTATATTCTGCCCAAACAGCTAAGATTCATTTCACTTCATTAAATTTATTTAAACTTTCATAGTGGGGCCTGACTGAGAAACATGTGAAGTCAACTGGAAAACATTCACTGCCTCCTAACTTTAACTAGTTCAAGATACCATGAAAATTGCTATAAATTTGTTTTCTACCATCTAAGAGGTTAAACGAGCATAGTTGTTCTACTGGTTAAATGAAAAAATAATGATTAAAAAAATCATTATTTCCTGTTTACTCTCGTCGTGTACGCTAATTATGTCTGGTGTCCCTTGTGGCACCAGGTAGAAGCTGAAGGACTGAAACAATTAGTAAATGGGACAGAAGGCCCATTTCCACGATACTGTTCTGAGATCTAAGCATTACAAATCTTACACGTCTGCTTGGAATTGCTAATGGACAAGAGCACATAATTGCTACGGTTCACTGAAATTTATGTTTACATTCGGTTTTCTTCAGAAGAAACTTCCAAAGCAATAGGTATGTCTATATTATTCTTAATTTCCTAGATTAAATGTAACAGCATTCTTAAATCATCTGAAGCATGCTTTTGTGGCATGGAATTTACTCACTGTCCATTAAGTTCACAGTTACATTAAGGTAAACTGTTTAGGAGAAAATTAGCAAAATTTTGGCCTTCTTCAAATGCACTCAATTTCATGGAATGCTGTAAAATTATTTTCTAACTAATTATCATAATAAACACCATCTACAAGAAGGCAGACAATTCTGCAGAGGCAAATTCCACAAGAATGCATCAATTCACAGAGACCAAAGAATTTTTTTCTCCATCAGACTTGGTTTGCAGTAGATTTACTGGTTTATATAACATACAGACTCGATTCAGTATCACAGATCAAAATCAAGCTTTGAGAACACGTTGATTCAAATCCACACTGCAGCTTTTTTTAACATCAAAATAAGCCAAAAATATACTGAAAAATAAATTTGGCTGAAAGTATTACAAAAAGCATTTAAATGACTAAGAAAAAGCATGCATGTAGTGCAGCAAAGTAACATCATAACTGTTCTAGGTCTCGGAAAATGCATCTGAAGTTCCTGATGGTTTGATTGCATAAATCAATTTAAGGAAACGACTTCAGCAGTCACCAAAACAACCCTGTTCATTTAGCTTTGATTAAAGACCTCATGGTCGCAAATAATAAAAAGTCATGATGACAAATAATAATTCTTGCCTGTACATGTTCTCCTAGAAGGGGCAATCTAATGACTCTCCTTGTCTTGAAACTATTTCCTTGCATTCTATTTCTTAGTTTTAGGCAACTTGCTTTTTTCTCTAAGGCTTCCATATACTTACAAAATGCTAAGTTTAGATAAGACTCTGCATTAAACAATAGAAATCTCAACTAAATTTTAGTCTATAATAAAAAGGACATGAAGTAGAATTCCCGATGGAAAATTCTTTTGGGGAAAAAAGAATGGTATCTCACAGTTAATAAGGAGGCAGTAAGTTGATTTGCTTAGACGTTTCTATGCATATGTAAGTGTATAAAACAAATACATCACATGTGAAAATCAGCCCAGCTTACAGATATTACTATGATAATGTTGGTGGGTATATTCGCATCCTAGAAGCTATAGGAAAAAGGAGATCTTTCCCCTCATGGATCAGCAATGATCCAGTTTCTACAGATGAAATTAGTCCTTCGGAAAGGACTGTGGAAAAAGAATTGCTCTCATAAGATTAGCCAACTTGAGACAGCACAACACACCTCCTAGCTGTACTGCCGGGGAGGGCTCACCTGTGCTTGGCGAGCACAAGAAAAACTCTCATGTGGCCTGTCCCTACTGCATGAGACACTCCTTGCTCAGTGACGTCCCTCTCCTCCTCCATCCGTGTATTATGCACATTGATTTTTCACAGGTACCCCGAACTAGACTTACCGAACAGATTCCCAAACTAGCTGACCAGTCTTAAATTCGAGACCAAGAACTGCACAGATTCCCACCAGTCTCAACCTCGTACCCACCCCCCCCCCATTCTTGTCTTATGCATGAGGTCAAAAAAATACTAGGACGTACAAGTCCAGCCAAGGCAGGAGCTCAAAAACCCTGGGATGGACATGAAAATATCACGAGGTTGGCCAACTAATCACAAAGCATGAAGGATAAAGAACAGTTATGTTTTTTGTTAGCTTTTAAACTTCACAAACTGTGCTTGCTCTACCTGACTTTGCATGAAAATACAGCTGGAAATGAAATATGGAAGTTGGCTGCCAAAACACAGAGCCAGGCTGTCATGTGAAGCTGCTCCCTGCTCTTCCCTTTGACTTTGCTCAGCTGCTCGCAGCCAACGCTGCCCGCCCCAGGTTTGCTGGGTGGGCTCCTGTGCCCCATGCTGCCCCAGAGCGTCGTAGCGTTGCACTGTCCCAAAGCCAACCCTTGCAAGCAAAGCTGGTCACATCCTTCAGCTCATATTCTCCACTGATCATAGGAAACTATACCAGCTGTAAGTGTGCTAACCGGGGCTGCTCTTCCAACAGCTAAATCCTCCTCTGTGGGTTGAGTCGTGGAGGGAAGAGGCTGCAGATGCTGTCTGGAGAAGTAGAAGTAAAGCCACGGTGGTAAAGGGCTGTTGCCAGAGCTGTCGCCCACCACAGGGCAAGAGGCCAGCCTCAGGCAGGCCAACAGGGATGCTATAACTGATTCAGGCAAAATGTCCTGAAGTACCTCTGCTTTCCTCAGGGAAACTGCTAAGTGTTATATTAGTACTAATATCCCAACTATCAGCAACAGTAATTGCCTACATCTGCCTCACTTATTTGTCCTCTGAATGGGAAATACAGGTGTTTTACAAGTATATATGCTGCTACTAACATGTGAAATCCGGTTTAAAGCATACTCCTGCAACAGCGCTGCACTGACATTTTTTGGAGGAAAAAGCCCTACCACTTGTTTTAACAAGTAGTTAAATATATAGTAAATTAAGTCTGACTTTCGTGACATTTACCAAGCAAATAGTTGGGCATGAATGAAAGGATTTGCCTTGTTTGCCTTTTCTAACCACTACATGAAATATTTAATTAAGTTTTTGCTATTGTCAATATCTTGATATTGCACTCCAAACACTGAACCAGTTTCTTTTGGTTCACACTACAGAAAACAGTTGCTTATCTAAGAGGCATGAATGAAGGAGAACCAATTTGTAATGTAAATCAGCTTGGTCACATGATTCCTGGAAGAGATAAGATAAAGCCTCAGAGCCCTATATTCCCTCTGCAAGTGTATTTTTACCCTGACAGAAGTACTTGCCTTCTATTTCTAGTTAGTCATGTCAATGCTACTCCAATGAGAGGCGCATAATAGATGTATTTTCATACATAGATACGTAACAGAGACTCATATGGAGTTTATCTTACTGCATTAGAAGTCATAATCTATTTGCAAAGACTAGCTGAATCAAGATCCATAAAGCCCATTTAGATCTGTCCATCTACACATTTGCATCAAAGTTTAACAACTGACTTGATTTTTCAATGGTGATGGTGCTAAAGAAATTGCAATAGCAAAATTTCTGCCTGGTATTATTCTGCAATTTTTTATGTAGTATGTTTACCTTTGTAGCCCTTTCTCATTATGAATGCCTTTGAGCTTTTTAACAATGACAGAAAACAAATGGCTGAATTCTCATACAACGCGTGAGAATCATCTTAGGAAAGAGCATCCAATTTTTCAGGGAGACTTAATTGGGAAGCTGAGCACTTGCACTTTTCAGCACAGATTTACCGTGCAACAGCAGGAGCAAAATCGACACTCATTTAAATGTGATCTCTAGCATTACTTTAGCTCAGAAAACCACTGTACGTGCATGCCTTTCCTTGCATGCGCCAACACAGACATGAAACTGAAAAGTAATTTTATGCTGACTATTAGCTTGAGTAGGAAGTTATCACTTTAATAACTATAAACATTCATTTGCCTGCTTCATTACACAGCATTAAAGCTGGGCAGATAATTTACAATAAGCTTGTTAAAACTACTCAGTATTCAAAGTCAAGCTTTTTTAACTGCTAGACACATAGGACAAAAAAGTCAGCTTCCTGGGTAGATGAATATCATGTTTCTATTTTGAATATTCGAGAACTGCTCATTTTATTTTCCATAAACATTATTTTCTTGCTCACCTAAAATCTATGATTTCTAGTATATGTACTGGCTAGTCTCTCTTAAATAACAAATGCACAAGGAAAATTACTGATGAGTGAATTGTCCTACTGATTCGAGTGACTGTCAGGGGGAAAGAGAAACAAAGACAACCACAACCCCTGCAGAACACCCAGATCAACAGAGCATAAAGAGACACTCTGAACGCCCAGAACTGTAAAAGAAGGTCTCCAAGTATTTAAAGCTCTTCCCAGATTAAAAATAAAAGATAAAATCAATTGTTGGACTAATTTTGTTTTTTTTTTTTTCGCTTTTTAAAAGAGCAGATTGAACTGTTCCTAGTTTCAGTAGAGGCTGAACAAACACACCTTGTAGTGAAATGAATCCATTATACTCAAAAATGGCATCAGGTTTCCTTAGTCAAGGGGGCTTCCTCATCAAATCCAACTGCACAATCGGAGTGCTGTTAATAGTGACAAAATGCATAGACCTAATCCCTAGATGACTTCAAGGTGCTAGAGCTTACTAGCCTTATTCTTTAATTGAAATCCAGAAAAGATGTTTGTTATGGATAAATTTTATCTACTCTTACTCTCACTGAAAACTCACATCACAGGTAAGACTGAGTGATTCTAGCTTTAGGAAAGATTACTGCATTTAAGTGTTTCACATTAGTAAACCCTCCATCACATTAATTTTCCCCCAACATACACTGAAACACTAGTAAGTACTGTGACCACTGTGAATTGACCATCATTTCTGTTTACTGTGGAAGAGAAACTGTTTTTCCAGAAAATTTTTCCATAAAAATAACTGAGTAATTGTTGTTATGAAAGTGTGTCTTATATCAGCAGAATTTCCTAATGAAGCAAGCTGACAGACACATGAAAGACCATGTAGAAAAAGTCTGGCATTAAGAGCTGTTTTTAACATACAGTGTTGCTTGGCTCTTAAGTTACTGATAGGAAAAATACTTAGTCACTTCCCAGCTGTTCTGCGGCAGGCTAAAACATTAAATTTAAACTATTAAATAATTCTGAAAGCAAAAGAACAGGTGGTAAATGGTTTATATGGCAGATGGTGCCTTTTTTTAATATTTGTACTCACTGCTAATTTACAGAGTCCATAACCACAGTCTCATATTTCACCTTTTTTCACTTGAATAATTAGGAAATTGTATGCGAAAGTATGAAAATAAATACCACAACTCAAAAAAAGATAAATCATAACTTCTGTTATATTGACCCAGTAGCCATAGAAGTGGTATATTAGGGATTACTAGATACCCTATAGCCGAATTATACCACAAAACTGTAAATTCCAGAAGCTTACTGCAAGTTTTCGTATTGTTTTTCCAAGACAGTCCTCCTCACAGATTTGCCTCGGTAGTGCTGGAAAATTAAGTTTTCTCTTAAAGAGTAGAGCAAATAAGATTGAAGCTGCAGTACACATCGCTCTGACTAGCTGTATCTCCTAAAGCTCCTCGTTAGTCTTTACGTTAAATCTGGCACAAAAACTGCATTAATAGCAAGAACAACATTAAATATTAAACGGAACATTTTACCTGGCACATGCATAAGCAGATGAACCAATGAATGAAAAAAGGAAAAATAAAAAAAGGAAGAAATAACCTAAACCTGAGCTCCAACAGAATTTCTGGAACTTTCTCCATTTTACCTCATTTATGTGAATGAAGTTTTCCCTATACTCCACAGAAACCACAGAAATATTGTGCTAGGGTATTCCTCTCTAAATTGTGTTTCTGAAAGACTCCGTCTGAGGTGACTTGAATTTCATGCCATCAAACGTACCCACATAAGGTAAGCGAGACAGAACTGTCACCAGCACTCACAGTTTCTGCACTGGAACAAAACCTGTTTTGAGAGGGAACAGGAAAGGACATGAGGCTTTCCCAAGGCAGGGAGAGGGAAAGAGGACATTCTCCCGAGCATTATCATAACCGGGCTCCATTCATCAACCGTTCCAGACTGTACCTTCCCTTTGAATCTCTTCCTACTACTTCCACTCATAGGTTTTTATCCCTCTTCTAACTGCCCCTCTCTAGCACGTGACAAACAGAATAAAGCACAGAAAATGCCTCTCAAATCACACTTTCTTGAACAGACTTAAATGTTCCTATCTACCTTTTAGCTCTTCAGATAAAATCTTCTATGAGGTTGTGTCAGGGAACTCCATCCTCTGTTCAGTCCCACCGAAAATGGAGAGCTGAAATAAACTTTAGGAATTAAAGCATTAGTGTAAACTTTCAAGACTGAGGAAGCTTTAGAGTTTTTCAGAGAAAGAAGACTTTTTTTTCCAAAGAAGTGTTGCTTACAGCATACACTGCTGCTTGCAAACAAATCATAATGCTTAAATCATAACGTTCTCTAGAAAAGGATGAGCAAGGATGATCATTTGTTAAATGATCATTTAACAAAAGAACTACAAAATGTCCAAAACACGTTATCTCAGGACAGGGATGCACAAGTTGTTCAAACGATCAGGTTGCCATTTCTCAAACTGGTGTTATCAGATTCACTCAGCTGGCTTCTCATTGTCTAAGGATGGACTTTTTTTTTTAGGGATAAAGTGTACAGAACAGAGCAGAAGCACAGAATAGTTGAGGTCAGTAGGGACCTCTGGAGATCATCTGGTCCAGCCGCACCTGCTTAGAGCAGGGTCACCTACAGCAGGTTGCCTAGGATCGTCTCCGGTTCGGTGCTCAATATCTGCAAGGATGGAGACTCCTCAACCTCCCTGGGCAAACTGCTCCAGTGTTTCACCACTCTCAACAGCAAAAAAAAAAAAATAAAATAAAAAAAAAAGCTTTTTCTTTTTCTTAGGTTTAGGAAGAATTTCCTGTATTTTAATTTGTGCCCATGGCCTCTTGTCCTGTCACTGGATACCATGGAGAAGAATCTGGCTGTCATCCTTACCCTTGCCCCTCCCCGCCAGTCAGGTATTTATACACATTGATAAAACCCCCCTGAGCCTTCTCTTCTCCAGGCTGAACAGTGCCAGCTCTCTCAGCCTCTCCTTGTGTGAGAGATGCTCCAGTCCCTCAATCGTCTTTGTGGCCCTTCCCTGGACTTGCTCCAGGAAATCTGTCTCAGTCTCTTGTCCTGGGGAGCCCAGCGCTGACACTGGGCCCAGCACTCCCAGCGCTGAGCAGAGGGGAAGGATCACCTCCTTTGACCTCCTTTGACCTGCTTGCAACGCTCTGCCTAAGGCAGCCCAGGACACAGCTCGCTGCCTTTGCCGTGAGGATGCCCTGCTGGCTCCCGTTCACTTTGGTGTGCACCATCCACCCTGACCCCCAGGTCCTTCTCTGCCATGCTGCTCTCCAGCCAGCCGGCCCCCAGCATGTCCTGGTGCCTGGGGTTATCCCTGCTCAGGGGTAGGACTTTGCATTTCCCTTTGTTGAACTTCATGAGGTTCCTCACTGCCCATTTCGCCAGCCTGTCGAGGTCCCCCCTGAACAGCAGCACACCCATGTGGTGTACCAGCCCCTCCTGCCAGTTTTGTATCGTCTGCAAACTTGCTGAGGGTTTGCTCTGTTCCATCGTCCAGGTACATTAATTTTTCTAGTATTTTCTAATATTGAAATTTGGGTAATTTTGTTCACCATGCACTAACCATTGAGGCACAGTGAACAAAGTGTCACAGCGTTCACATAACTACACTATATATGCAAGAATGTTTAAGTGAACAGCTTATGAATGACTCAAATATCAACATTTTAAACATTTGTTTAGCCAACAACATTTGTATTACATCTCCAGCTTGGCGTCAGGCTTATCTCAAGCCTTCATTGATAAAATGTAAAGTAAAATAACTAAATTACACGTTATCTTCTGGGAGTTGTCAAAAGATAATTACAAATGCAACAGCTTAAGCATTTTAGGATTACACGCTAGCATCTTGAATGTCCTTCACTCCAAGAGTGAATGTTGGCGACCACAACATGCACTTTACTCAAAACCTTACCCTGGATGTTGGCTTTGATGGCTTTTTGCTGGAATTCCATTTTTTCCAAAAGAAGCTATAAGCTTAACAGCGTTTAAAAGAAACTGAAAGTGGTGCCAAAGACAGAATTTTATTGTTGTAGAAGTCACCAATAATTACCTATTATAACCACTTTCAGAAGTCATAATATTCAGGATATTCATCATTAGAAGATGGTTAAACCAGCTGCATTGTTCTATATAATGTATGGAAGATACCACATAGTTCTTATTTCTTTCAAGCTTAAAACTGGAAAGACTGCACTCACTAGTCAAGTTATTGGACGTTCTGCGGGGGCTGCAAACGCCACTCAGCATTTCAGTGTATTATTAACAGAACTTATTATAAAGCAGTGATAACAGATACCATGTTAAACACAATGAAATCTCAATAAAAGAAAATAAGCATATCAAAGACTCTGTCAACTACTGAAAATAGAAATGTTTACCTTTGTTTAAAAACATCAGGAAAAAAAGTACTTTCATAAACAAAAATGGCATCAAAGCAGCATTCTAGTTATATTCAGCTTTTGTTAGGAAAACGCTATCACATTTCTAGACAGAATTCTACATTCCGAAAGACTGAAAATAGAATAATATATTCGGCAACTGTACAAATATATAACAACCACATAACACAAAAGTGTTGTCTTGAATGGTTTGAGATCAACAGTTGCTAGACGGAAATGGCTGAAAAGGAAAAGATTTGGAAATCAAGTCGGAGGGACAATGTTTTCATCTGGAAAATTTCATATATTATTACAGAAACAAATTTAGCCACTCTCCAGAATAAAATTCTGTTACTTACACAGGTATTTCACTTTTTTTTTTTTTTTAAAGAAAGAAAATCAAACGAGAAATGAATAAGCAAGCAAAACCAGCCTACAAAACAGGAGCCTACAACTAAAATGCTTTCTTCCAGGTGTCAGAAACAGAAGCCTGGTGACCGCTGTATTACCAAATGACCCTTTACACCTCCCTTTGGGGCACAACTAGATGAACCAGCCTAATTTGCTACCATAGTTCAGGTAGGCTTCTGACTCTGCACTCTATTTTACAAACTTTTTCTATGATATTCTGGAGTCTAGCTGTCTCCAGGAATCATTAACGTTCCGGACTGCATGACTTGGTCGGCATTTAGCTTTATCCTTCTGCAACAATATATACAAGGAATACAAGATTTTTCAGTCATAGCAAACACCTACTCATCAATTATAAATATGCCCCTATAACCATTCCAGTCACTAGCAAAACTCCCATAGATTTTAACGAGACAGAGGTAGGACATCGGTGGTTTTGGAGGCCTTTTCACACTTCAGAAAGCTGAACAGTGAATTTTTTTCTTTTTTTCTTTTTTTTTTGAGGAGCAGGGAAGTTTATATTAGATGGCTAAGAAAAATAATTTCGCTCTATCTAAAATCATTACCAAACTGGAATAAAAAAAATTTGAAAAGTACTCAACATACATGTTCTCCATGTACATTCATCCAATTCAAGATTTTTTTTAATGTAAGTAATACTAAGGAAAAAGAGACTCACCAGCCTGCTCACTTATTTTTTGCTTCCAGTATAATTCCGACTCTTTTCTCTCATAAAGTTATGTCAGCAGTGACTCAGCTGAAGTGATCAGAAGAACTGGGTTATTTGTGTTTATCTCTGTGCAGCTCTAACGCATTATTTTCTAAGGCTCTTTCTTTAAAAACAACATGGAAATAGTGAAGCCATGCCCCAAATGATTGACTCCCCTATTTTTAAGACAAATTTGTTCTTTGTATGCATCTGTGGTGAAAGCAAGAGAACAGCATTCCTCATACACTCCTCTAATTACACTATGCATTTACACAGACCAAAATCATGATGATGGCCAAAACTAGCTTTTATAGGCTGGAAACAATTGCTTTCAATCATATGAATAGTAAATGAACACAAATGCAAAATTATAGTGGTATTCAATTTCAACCCATATAGAATCAAGACAAGGACTGGTAATATCAGCTTATTCAACTGCCTAGGTAATACTGAAATTAAATTGAGTCCTTTAAAAATCAGAAGCCCAAATAATAACATTTTAAATCTCAAGTCCAGCAGCACTAATAGCAGAAAATTGATGTCCTATACTAAGAGGAACTGCATGCTACAGCGGGCTCCCAGGCTAAAGGAAATTTGTGTCCTGAGGCTAGAAAAAAGAAACAGACGCCTTTCCAACTTACTGACCACAGGCATTATTGATTCTGATAACATCTGTTATTGGGTGGAGACGCGTGCTGTGAGTTCACGTTTCTGTGGAGCGGGTGATCGCAAATGATCAAACATCACTATGTTTTTGGCTCAGTTATACCTGCTCTTTTGGGGGCTACGCCGCAGTGCTCACTGAGGCTTATTTTCTCAGCCTAAGGTGTTTCTTGTCTGAATTTTGGATCTTAGCACAGAGGCACCCACTGAGCAAGTATTTCTATGACTTCTGATGAGCGTTGATTGCCTGGATGCATAGATATGCCTCCCCCTTGCCCACAGTTTCCGTAGTTTATATAGACCTAAATGTTATTCTCCAAAAGAAAAAAAATTACTCTGACCCACAGATCTGCTTGCAAGGCAGTTCAGTTGTATTTCAAGCACTGCACCACTCTGAAGCTCCATACAGACCCACACGCACCTGCCTCGACGTGGGGGCTTCTCGTGCCACCGCGCCTCTTTCCTCGCCCTGCTGACTCGCTGCCGCTGAGCGGCAAGACTTGCCCAGACCAAGACCAAGCTCTGCGTATGGCTCTGGTCCCCCACTGCACCTTGGAACTCTGGTGAAACGCCAATATAAAAATGGGTACGTAAACATAAATATGCGAGAACTTATGAGGGTGGCAAGGCTTTCTCTAGCTGACGAAAAAGACTCACCAAATACACGTGTGATATTCCAGGGAGAAAGCGTACATCAGGGCAAACCCGTCAAAGGGCAAGAGAGCCTGGCATTTAGCGCAACCCGCCCCACAGGTTTCTTCCTCCCCCCATCGCTGTAGGGTGACCGAAATGCTGAGCACCACCTGCCACCCAGCGACTCCTACCACGGCCGCAGACACGGAGGCTGCGGGGACTGCTCTCACCCAGGGGAGCTATCCGTGGGAGACATCATTCTTCAAGAACATCACAGAACATTTGCTTCATGCAGAGATAGAGAGTTTCCTGGAAATTAAATATTTTATTTTTTCATAAATCTAGTTTATCATTAAAAGTCTGTAAGATCAGCGTGGTGCCAAGTTAATACATAACGGTAAAAATTATTACAAAAGTTTTTCATATCACAGACCCCTTACACTTACAGAGAACCGTGCTACTCCCTCTCCTTGGAACAGGATTAGTGCATCTGCTTTTTACTGGGGGGAAACGGGCATGTAAGCTCAAGAGGGATTTTTTTATAGAATCCTATACAGGAGAAGGCTGCAAGAAGTTTTAAATTCCCCAAATATCCTCATATCTCTATTTCTGATTTTATTTTATAAAATATAAACTGAATTATATTAAAATGACCGTGTAAAAATTATCACAGCATTCTGAATACTTAAAATTCTTCCTTGCCCACAGGAACTGGTGATTTGCTTTCACTTTCCAAACTCATTTTTCACTTAAAAGAAAAAGGGGGGGGGGGAGAGCCCACAAAAAGACACAGATTCAAGGAAATTCAGATTCCAGGTATCAAACCTGCGATGCAGGAAATCTGTAAGATACTGGAAATTCTACCTGCCAGTAACTGCTGGCATATGTCACTAATATCCTCCTTTTTTTCCTAATTTACTAATTATTACTAACTTACTAAGCTTACTGATTAAGTTGCCAGAAAGTAACACAGCTGAACTGTAAAGCTGCAAAAGTAATCATTTTTAAAAGCCTCTTTATGAATAAATATTCAGTCAATTAGAACATTATTGATCAAACAAATTTCACTCACACTGCAATTAGAAATACAGTATTATACAAGGTGGTACTGTAATAGCTTATCTCCAGTATAAGCAATTAGCAGTTCATAATTAAGCACACAAATGTTTAGTCTTATAGATAACAATATGCATGCAGATTTAAGATGGATATAATCTACTCTTGTTTCCTAATTCATTCACAGTATGGGAACATTGCCTTACATAAACTTTAGACAAGGAAAACATGGGAAGTGCATTAATTACCATGTTTCTTTATAAATCTTATATAAAACAAGAAAAATGCAACTGCCCCTAGGGTCCACAGATTATGTTCTTCCAAAGATTTATTTTTTTTGGAGAACAATAAGTCATCTTTAATACATGTCAACACATTGATGTTTTTAACTCAAAGGCAGACAGCTTTGTAAAATATATTCTACACTTGGGACTATCTGTACATTAGATTTCCTTTTCTTGATGCTTTCCCAATCATTAACTTATACGGCAATATAGAAATGTCATTTTGTTTTTGACAGCAGAGAGCTGCCTTTGACCAACTGACCATTTTTCTCCTGTAAGTTAAATCCAACTTCAACATCTTGTCTGCTGTGTATTTCAACAGAAGAGATCACAGGTAGTCACACTGCAGCAGTAGTATGTACAGAGTGAATGTTTTTTTAAAACGTTTCTGCAAAGGATTTAACTGGTATGTTCTCAGTTAAATTCAAGGGCTCTTTCCATCCATGTCTATCAAAATTCTGGTTCATTCACTAGCATTTATGAAAATCTTCATGCCTTTTTATCAGGTCACTATACCCGTATTTTTCTATGAACTTAGACAACGCCAGCACAACTTGAAAGCCGTACCTATTCCAACGTCGTACGACAAATCGTGCTTCCTCACCTACTCCATAATGCACTGAACTTAGGAAGTTCAGGAAGCTTTTTTCATCAACCTCATATTGACAAAGATAATCTAAAATGAATGCCTTAAAGTCCTCTTCACTACTCGCACAATAAAAAGAAATTTCATGAAAATGCTTTATAGAAATCTTTGCAAAGTACATAGTCAAGTCTCTATAGTGAAGGCTATTAATAGAGAAAAATGTTCAGGTGAATCTCAAGTTTATTTTACATATATTGGGCATTTTCAAGCTTTCTGTTTTTTAAAAGCTACTATACATTCTGTAGGAGAAAACACCCAGTTTACTGTGAATGATTGACAATAGGATGACTGCTCAGACACTCAAAACACGGTATTTGATAGCCTATCATACGCTCATTTGAAAGGAAAGCAACAGTTATCACGGCCTGACGTTTATCATTGCAAAGCTGAGCCAGTTATCTAAATGGTATAGCTTCTCAATACTACAATATTCTATCATGTCTAACACAATTCATGCAGAGCTTGCTAATGCAGTTGTAAATCAAAAGTCTTGTGACTGCTGCTGCCTAGAATGCCTGAGCATCTGAATTCAGGGAGGATCTTGTCTGGAAGAACGTATCTGGCATGTAATTCTTTTCAGCACCAATGAAGAATGACTTTTCCCCTTCTCGATTCTCCTCAAAAGATGCTTACTTTTGAGGATGCAGAATAACTTCTGTGGGTCAAACGAGAACCCTGTGGGAAGTCCCACCAACAGCCTGTCCCGTAGCAGCGCTTAACTGTGCTTCGTACCTTTATTTCAGTACTCTCCTTTCCTAACAAAGTCTAAAAGACTCCTACCTTCTCATTTCTGTGAGCCAGTTTGCTCCACCTACTTCAAGCTCCCTATAAGCTTCATAGAATCAGTACAGATAACAACTTCTTCTAACTGTACTTTCCTGGAAGTCATTCATCTGAATGATTCTAATGACTGCTCAACAGGAACAATGATTACTGAGATAATTTTTCACATGATGATTTCATTTGAACACCTAAAACCATAACTGTATACTTTCCACAAATTTCTAGCTTACTGTTTTTTGCTACGTTACACTTCAAATACCAAAAGATGATGGAAAATGCACCACTAACATAATTAGTATATAAAATTTATAAAATTTGGCCTTAAGTATACAAAATACAGTTTCAAAAATAACCCTAAGACTTTAAATCAGTCAGACTTCTATAGCAAGTTAGGGATGCAGTAGTATTTCCTAGGTGTATATATATGTATCATATTCAGGATGCTGGTACATGTCATGCTAAGAAAACAGTACTTTTTCCAGTAAACAACCACATCATACAGCACTGTGGCCACATTCTTTGAGTATATTTTATAAGCTCACCCAAACAATCTGCTTCATTCTTAGTCAAATATTATTGCGTGTCTAGTAGATAACTTTCAACTGGCAACATTACAGATGTAAGGTCTTCTGCAAAGACTTAATGCCATTGACCATGCCATCTTACTGATCACATAAGTCAGAAGGATCATATATGGATAGTATATGAACCGAGTTACATCCTGCATGTCACTGCTATCATAAAAATTGAAAACTTATATAGAGGAATCTGAGTTTTGAACTAATTTTTAAGACACAATTTCAGAGGACACCTCTAAATAGCATCAGAAAAAAATAACTTTGTCTTGAACACAGTAATGCGATCTGTATCCACCAAGAGTTTAACAAAGAACACCAAGAACAAAACTCATGCTCAGAAGGCTCTCCCTGCGTTCCAAATTCAATAAAAGCCATCAGGAGTAGATCTTACCTGGAAAAGGTGAGGTCAAAACTGGAATTTTGATTGGTGACAAGGTCAGCACATGGTATGGTTGGACACTTGTAGATGAAGGTCCCTGAGGTCTTTCAGAATCTACTGACACCATGGTGGTGGTGGTGGCTGCTGCTGCAGCAGCTGCTAACGCAATGGTTTGATTACCGCCAACTGGCTTAAGGCTATTCTGGCAACCACCTATGGAAGACAGACATGCAATATATTTTATTTTTAATTGAAAATGAATGGGTTTACATAATATTTTTTCAGCATTCTGAATTTCAAAACAAAATGAAACAAAATTATTCACTATTTTTCACACGGCCTCCATCGCATGCAATGTTCACCTTAATGAGACACTAGTTTTTTAAAATATTTTCAAAGGACTAAAAAGCCATGTAGAACTCAAAGTCAAAAGCATGTGTAATAGCACAGTTTAAGAAGAATTTTTATGCAATAGCTTGTCCAAGCTCTATGGCTGAGTCACTGATTTGGTGCAACAGTTTTCTTGCAATAGTTCATCCCCCAGAGTCTCACCCCTTTCATAATTCTTATTCTAAAAATCCTAGTTTGTAGTTGGTACGTCTTTAGAGATTAAAACGTCCATATATTTTAACTTACCATTGTAACCTCGAGGGACAAAACAAAAAACCGGTATGTAAGTCATATATAAACTCTGTAGAGTTACCACATTTTGTAGAGTCACCACATTTAAATGAAAAATATACATAAAAAAGACAAATATTTGAATATATTGGTAGGTGTTTTCAGTTCCATGGCTTCCTAACCTTGCATGAACAACGTTTTTTTTTGTTTTTACCTAAATATAAGTTGTCTGATTTCAAATCAGACTTTTTTTGTTATATTAACTGTCTATTGTTAGTGTTATATATTGGACTGCTTTCTTGAGGCAATAAGCATGCAAATATCAGAGTTTTGAAGGTTGCTAGTACATACAACTTTTCTCTTGAAAGGATCTTACGTAGGAAATTTCTAATGATTTTAAATGAAAACTGGTAAGAAGTCTAGCACATCCAGGCTCGAGCACACTTTTCACTATGTAACATTCACCTTTAAGTGTAACAAGCTTAGGGGAAGACCTTTAGAGCTCAATCACGGCTAAGTACGTTAAATAAACAAGAAAATGAATAGCAAAAATCTTAAGAAGAAAACCTAATTTGACAAACACCAGCTGTTACTCTCTCTCTACACTGAGCTATGTATTCAAAAATTAAGCAATCATTAGCTTATTATGTCATTTAGCAAATGTTTTCAGTGCATGTGGAAATCCTTCAGGCAATAAGAGCCAACTGGTAGTTCTGCAAAAATCACTGTTTGATCAGAGTCATCACTTTAGGCATTTCATAAGTTTATGGAATTTCTTTTCCTAAGTGTATTTCCCTTTTTTTTTTTTTTTTTTAATATAGCCAGCAAAGGGACAGGTAAGGCCAGATCAGGACCCTCGTATGTAACTGTGCACTGGCATCGTGTATCTCCAGCAGTGGAAAACAGGCTGCAGCGCGATTTCCCTGGCAAGGGGAACTCCTGCCTGGCAGCTGGAGGCCATGGTGGCTGTGGAGCAGAGGGCCAGAACGAACTGGGAAGGCCAGCGGCTCGTGCGCGCTGCAAACCGACTGCTAAAGCCTCTCCCTGGGGCCCCGGGCAGCCAGGGAAACAAAGCACGCCCTGCAGGCCCCACTCTCCACCCCACGGATATTTTCCAGGATTTCATCCAACGCCTCTTCCTTTGGTAAACACATCAGCCCCAGACTGGGATTCTCAAGGCAAAGGAGGGAAGAGCAGCGGGATTTCCCATGTCCTGGGTGAGTGAGCCAGTCACTGCGCGACCAGGAGGCGCGCGAGGGCAGCGGGAGAACAGATGAATCAGCCTTTTAGAGAGGTTTGAGAAGTCTGACGGCCAGAGCTTTCAGCTGAGTGACGTAGCCAGGCTGCGACATTTCTGCTACGGTTAATACAGACAGCTGTGCCCTGCACGTCCCACGAAGCCCTCCTGAGCAGGCTGGCTGCTGTGGATCATCTTCCAAGGCATGCAACTCCCCACGCAGAGAAGAGGAGTCCAAATGTCTAATTCGGGCTTTTAGATTCTTCTCTGGATTCAGACATCTAAAGAGTTTTGCATTGCAGATGCCAACTGCTGCTACTGTTCTCAATTACTACGGGGAAAAAAACTGGGTCAGTGGTTTTTGGAAAGGAATCTGCTTTGCTTATAGCTATGAAGGAGATTGGGACTCTTGAGGTTATCTATACTGTCCAACTTTTGGCTGCTTTGCTTCTAACTCCCTATAAACAATTATTCCAACAAAATAAGCTCTCTGCATCAGCAAAATAGAAGTCAGATGTTTTCAATAAGCATCACAAAAAACTTCTATTATTTCCACCGTATTTGTCAATTCCAAACATAATTCCTTTGAAACACCTGCCTATGTATTAATACAACAGATACACAGGCCATAAAAACTCCTCACTAACAAATACTGCTACAGCTTTGGTCATTCAGCCACGGATAGACAAAAATAGATTATCCTACCACAGTTACAATGGAAATATTAGAAAAACAAATCAGTGTCCAACTAATTCAACTGTTTGGTACATTTTGTTGTTTATTTACTTGAGGAATAATACAGATCATTAGGTTAAACTAAACATCTGGCTTCCAAAAGACTGTATGCATTTCTAATTCCAGGAGTTGTCCGTACTTTAAAAAAAAAAAAAAAAAAATCAACAAAATGTCTTCCGTAACTCTTATGAAAACTAATACTGTATGGAAAAGTCACTTTCCCACTAGCTTCCATCAGTGATTCGTAAGCAGAAAGGTTGTTTATTGCTTGTTTGATTCTTTTATTTTGGGGAAGAAAATGCAATTCCCCAAAGAGTCTAGGAAAGCAGCAAAATAATATTAGCCTTAAATGCATGGATAGCCCAAGTCTTCTGTGAGCATATATGAGTATAACTATTGAAGCAGTAGGAGTTAGCAGGGGTTCCTTATTAAAGTTGCATCAATTTCCTTATTAAAGTTTCATCAATCAGCTGAAAGAGGAGTTGTGGTGATTTCCCTGCCTTTGATGAAGTTCACTCTCTTCCTCCCACTCCCTCTTGCTAAATAATTCCATGAAGAAAAGACTATGCCTATAATTGTTAATACTTGGGAACCTACAGCTGGAAGGGTGTTTTAGGGTCAAGTCCAGTCCCTTGCTTTGCCGTCAACTGAACAATTCCTATCATCAGTTTATCAAGCTCTAACATAAAATGAGATATGATTTGCCAAAGCAACTCTGCTGGAAGCTAGCCCAGAAACCCAACTTTTCTATACTTAGGGATTTTCTCTTGCATTCAGCTTAGCTGGAGAGAAGAAGTTCTCAGACACAAATCCAATTTTGCAAGGCTATAAGCATTTCCAAATACTGACCCACCACTTATCCAAATGTTAAGAGTCAAATACCTTGAAACTAGTAGTAAAATACTATCACCACTATATCCTTGAGGGGGGAAAAATTGCTAGTCTTTACCTAACAACGGTTGTTTCTCCAAATTTGTTTTTGCCTAGACATGTTACATCACAGGTAATAACTGTCTGCTGAAATAACAAACCTCATTTTAATACTCTTCCCCAGACTTCCGGCTCTGCTCTTCATAAGCAGTCAGATTAGGGGAAAATATCTGAGGTGGTCAGCACATTTTCATGTGAAGTAATTGAAGAGCAAAAAATAGCTGAAGAAGCAATGAAGAGACAATTCAGGGATAATTAATCAAAGATGATGAAATGAAGTAAATGAAGACAATGAAACAATGCAGCAAACCCATTACAATGGATGACGTGATCACAAATATCTACCTGGTAACAGCCTTGTAAAAAAGTGTCTATATGCACAGAAGGAGAAAAGTAGCCGTTTCTGCCGTACCTTCTTTTTCATTCCAACCTAGCACCATCTACATAATTTTGTGAACTGTACCTTATTCCTTGTTTTTGACCTAGAAGACCTGTTTTCACCTGGCAGGTCTGTGCTTGCAGATTACATCATGTACCTTGAACTCCCAGGTACAACTCCTGCAATAGTATCGAACGGTTTGGACCACGTTACGGCACCTCACCAGCATGTGGCTGGCCAGAACAGCTTAGTTTTCAGTAGCTGCAGCTCATCTCTGCCTATGTTCTTCAGAAAGCTGGTGAGACCCTCCAGCTCTTCCATCACCACTCCTTTCCTGCAGGCTTTTCACACATAAGTATGCCAACCTGATGGCAGACGGATGCGTGCCACGTGACGCACGTGAAGTCACACAGCGCGACGTACTGTCCTCGGGCGCCAGGCTCCGCAGCCTGCCAGGTGACTGGAAACAGGCCGGTCCCACTGAGAACCATCAGACTCAGCACACTATGCAGTACGGAGTGTGCTCAGCTTCCTTGTCAAAATCCACCAAAACCCAGTTTCTCTCTTCTGCACTAATACCCTCTTTAAATTCATGTAAGATTTCTTTAACTAGGTAGAAGTCTGACTTTTGGCTATTAATATTGTGTAACACATAGGAATTCCTATATTTTCCTCCTTGAAGAAAATACAAAAGAACAGAAATTACCTTCTTTAACAAAATAAAAGACTACCAACACTTGTAAAATTTGAAGAGTCATTCTTACTCAAAAAGGTTAGTTTGAGCCCTTCTCTTTCAGTGAAAAAAAGCAGCTGTATTGTGAAAATTTAGAGCACAGCTAAAATAATAAATTTAAAATTGCACTGGATAATGATAGTCCTTCAGTCTTTTTCTTCAGTTTTGCCTACAGGAAAACTGTAAACAGATTTTACAAAATATTCCTATCATTCCCAAAAGACCTAATAAAAAATTAAAAGAGCAAAACAAGTCAAGCAGGTTAAAGGCTTTTTGAATTTGTTGGTTGTTTTGGAGGAAGGAAGAATTAACACACCTTGTGCATGGTCTTTGCAACTTCTTTTAAAGATCAAATGAAATGTTGGCTTTTACTTATACTTTCAGCACATTATCTATTGTAAATGCCCAACAAAGGCACTGTAAGAGCTCTATTGCACTAGGAGGTGTCCTCTGTTTGGCGAGGACAAAAGCACTAACTCAAGACATTGACTTTGCTGCCTTTTCTTTTCACTTGAAATAGCTGCAAGGCGCAAGCACAACTGGTTCCCACTTCAGTGTACTGATCTGTTTCCACCTAGCTAAACACATGCCAAATATATGGAACGACACAACGCTTCATATATATCAAAGCTTTCCAAAGTATTTTGGAAAGCTCTTTGGCAGCACCTACCTTACACACACAGTCTTTGCTAGTTTACTTTGGGAGAAATAACACCAGAACTCAACACTATTAGGAAAAAAACATACTAAGTATTGTGTAATGTCCTAAGGGAGCTGTAATATTTTCTACGTATATTTAAAATACCATATATTTTGAAGGCTTTACACAGAAATGTGTACACTATGGAAGCTGTATAAAATTAAATATCAATTCAGTTGAGTATCAGTTAGTTACATATTTTGGCCACGATGTTAACAAAAGTTAGCAATATGGAGGTCTTAAACCTCATACACAAATATGAATATCATTTTCTCTTCTTTTTGAAGTAATATATTAAGTTTCTTCCTTTAATTCGTGAAACATTACCACTAACATCTTAGTTTTCTGCATCCTTGTTTCTCACGAGGCTCAAGCCAAGTTATTAGTCAAAGCCCTCCCAAACAGCAAGTCTGCATTTGAAATACGTATTGTTCATTATTCCTTATTCCTTTATCCTCAGCATCTTAGTAAAGGAAAAACATACTGAAGTCTTTTAGGTGACAGTTCTTTATTAAACTTTATTAAACTGTTACCAGTATTAAAACTGATACCAACTGCCTTTTGATGGGGAAAAAAGAAGAACGTAGTTAAAATAGGCTAAAATGACTGTTGTTGATCGATCCTCCTTCCTTGAAGACAAGTCATAAGAAGGAGAATAAAAAGGATAACCAAAAATATTTAAAGATATGTTGTTTCTGTCTTAAAGCTTATTTATATTTACAGCTCTTCTGCTACAAAAAGAGGCAAACTTATACCAGCACCTGACAGATTAAGATGTTGCTCTCAACCACCTTTTCTTGACTAACAGGAGCACTTCAAGAGAAGCAGTCTTTGCTAGCTAAGCAAAACAACTATTAAAATATAAGGTGAAAAGAAAGAACAGGACAAAACGTCATGACTTCCTCAGGAAGACAAGCGCTTTCTTGCCTGCAGGTGCTGCAGGAGCCCCACCGCCCGGGCTGGCGGCTGGGCATCTGGGCAGAGCCCCCGGGGGCCTGGCCGCGAGCCCAGCAGCAGCAGCTCCCGGCTAACTGCTGCCCTGCCTGGGCTAAGAGACACCATTTTCACAAAACTAGTTCAACCATCAGCTACAAATCAGGTATTTCTGAAAACCCTACATGCTGGATCATTCGCACAGTTGATAAAAATGATCAGTTCTATACAAAAATGATAGATAGGATTAAATTATACTGCTTACAAAATATTACAAGTTTAAAGACGTGAGTATTATTTTAATTATTAATATAGATATTTACTCTACATATAGATGCATGTAAATATACTGACTTCAGGAAATTTCCTAGGAAACGCTAGTTGGATTAGAGTTTCCCACTATTTAGCAAAGGTGGGCATCGTGTAAAACAGTCCTGCATATAAAACCTTCTGCATGCACCAAATGTTTTCTGAAAAGACGTGGAAAGCCCAGGGGCTGCCTGGCGCTCGCCTGCTCGTGGCTGATCTCCCCGCTGCACCGTTAATGCTGCTGCGGGGCGCGCAGACAAGCAGAGAAGGCAGAACTGAAAGGCAGCTCTCCCCTCCTACGGCTGAAAATAGTGGTAATTTTTTTTAGATAATTCCCCATAAATTGATAGCCTCTGGAGATAGAGGCTACTTTTATTATTGTTTTATTCACCACTAGGATTAAAAGGCTGTTACATGTCATTGGGATCAAATATTAGTTAACTTTCTCCTTGCTTGCTCCACTCAGCTCTCTACTATTTTAAAGATGATCTTCTGGTACCATGAAGTCAATAGGACCAATATGCCAGATTTTGGTGGTCTAAGACTTCACTCCAGTTGAATAACAGAGTTATCACTATTTCCAAAGGAGTAAGTGTAGCTCTAAGAAGGATACACACAAACTATCCATAAAAATGTGGTTTACTTCTCAAAAACAATAAAACCTTTGAAACATTTCTCAAATTTGTTTCTACAGATTCTATCATCCATGTTGCCACCCACGTCTGTTTGAAAGGCTGAACATCAGTTATTCGGGATAGCTGGATGTCTGTTAGACTTCACTGAAGACAACTGACTAGAGTATTTGCTACAACAGAAAAACTTACATAAACATTTACAAAAGGAAAAAGTAAATGAAAAGCGTTACTTAAATTGAACCTATCCTTATATAATAGTCTGCTGCAGACTTAATCTGGTTTATCACTAATTCTAGAAATTTGGGAAATCTTACTTGTCTAACACAGGATGCATTCCAAACGAATACAAAACTTGCTTCTTTTATCAGTAAAGTGCATTTTAGAAATTTCGGATTTAAGATTTGAATTATATATTAAAAAGATGGGGACACAGTAGCTTCTTAGTTCCCTCCTGTCATTTCTTGTGCAATTCAAAATTCATGGAAGAGCAATTTATAAATGTGCCGATCTACCCACTCGCCCGTGTGATGCAGCTGCATCTTGGTTTCTTTGCTTTTTCTCTCTCCAAGTGTCCATTAACCACCTGGAATTTGCGCTCAAATCAAACGTCTGCATGCAGTGTTCCTATGCAACTACCGCATACACTAAGTTTTGACATCCTTTGTGATTTCAATAGGAACCACAGGTGCCTGTTGCAAGGAACTCTTCTCATCAAGCACAAATATTTGGAAGACCTATAGCACATAAATTTATAGGACCAGTATTTTTACTTGCAGAATTCAGATTACTGAAAATCTGACGGCCTTGTCACCTAAAATGCACATGGTTTGAAATTTCAGATGTTAAATAAGAGTGAAGCAATATTTATCAATAAATAAAATGAAGCAATGGGTTGACTTTATTAAATAGCATACATATCTCAATGCAAAGGAAAATATATAGATACTTCTGGTCTTCTGTTGCCCAAAGGAAAAAAAAATGTTAGCTTTTATATATGTAAATTCCTTCCACCGCACGTGTCTGCCAGTAATAGCACCCCTAATAGCTTACTTTCCTGCCCATATGAGGTAAGTACCTTGCTCTCACCAAATAAAAACAGTCTTTGCAAATCACTGAAAGATATGAATTTCTTTACAATGGGGATCTTGGGATCAGAGTAAGGCAATATTATGAACGAGTCAGAACTACATGCCTTTTCCAAAAACATATTGCATGTAGTTTTCCTTATATGGATTGAAGTGAAAAAAATCATAACTGGAGACAGAAATTGGTACTCCATTCAGGTAGATCATACAAAAAGCACAAATTCATCAGTCAAAACAAAAACTTCGTAACGGCTGCACTTAAAGTTCCAAAGTCAAGCAACCCCAGAAACTTAAATTTAGCGTTCATCTCCGTAGTGCCTGAATGGTCGACAAATAAAGATGGGTTTCCATGACGCTTCTGGAATATTCAGGCCCCTGCGTTATTTTGTTTTACATGTGGGGAGCTGTAGCACGTACACATTAAACACAGAAGAATCCACAGATTTAAGGTGTCCAATTTGGGAGGCCCAAACCCTGACTTTTTATATAAACTTGACATTAAAAAGGGTGATGTGCTCCAAATATAAAGCCTGCAACGTTTCCGTTTCCCAGCTCCTTGGAAAATCAAGAATTTGTAAATAGGTTAAGAAAACAAGTAGAGTATTACCTGTGGCAAAGGCAATGAGAGAATCCTATCTTTTAGAACCGAATTCAACAACTTTAACAATAAAAGTAGACTATCGCCAGTCCCCTACCATATGCCAACTCTTAGTTGCAGATTTTCAGATTTCCCAGCCTCCAGGCCTAATTAATTCTAGTGCTCATAATCTGGCTCTTCAGTTCCCCTAGCCATTTCTGCTTCGACACGCACCTTCTCTTCCAGGCGCAGAGGCCACTTCCCCTCCTCAGCCCACTTATCATCCCAATTCTCAGCCTCGGTGCAGACCCAAGAACGAGGAGGCACACTGTCCCCCATCCGCATCCGTCTGTTCTCAGCCTACTCAAAACAGCTCGTTTCTTCTCCCCTCTTTACCAACAAGGAGGCATTGAAAGAACAACAGGAGAAATATCTCCCAGCTTCATGGAACTTGAACAGGTCTCTTGGCAAGCTACAACCTGAGCTACAGTCGAGGAAAATTCCCATCTGGAATACGTGGACACGTCCTTCAGCAAAGTAGTCGCTAAAATCTTAACAAGTGACCATGTGCATGCTGGAATTTTTCAAAAGCCTCAGGCTTAGCCCAGCTTAGGAACCCTTTGACAGGACACCTGACAAAAAGATCTCCAAACTTCTGTATTCCAAATTTGTTAAAAATTGTAAGTCGTCTCAAAGAGAAGGTGACCAAAATCTAACACACAAAGCAACTGCATTTCTTCATGGATTTATAGGTAGAAATGTCTGAAATTTAAACTGAAATTATCTAGAAAATTTTATCTCTATATATACATGTCTATACATTCTAACACAGATACTTGCCATTGGCTCAGTTCTGGCAAAGTTAATAAGATTATAAGAAAGAAAAAAACAATAATAATAGGAAGCATCAAGTAGTTTAAATCTATATCAGACTGGTAACACTAAAGCAATGTGATGAAAAAACATTTATGAATTCATTCATTCTTACGTTTCTGATTTCACTATCAATGGATGAAAGAGCAAAAAACTGCTTTTTGAGCAAAGAGACACTGTTGAATGCAAAGGCAGTAACAAAATTTTTGACTTTGCCAAAAAAATACTTTCTACTGAAAGATCATTCCATGAAAAAAGGTCTCATTTAAGAAATACTCTATTTTCTTTCAAGGAAATCAACACTAAAGTCTTCATCCAGGTTAGTTTGGCCCAGGTAATAATGAAAAACAGTAAATACTCGGAACATTTTCAGGAAAGATCAAAACCATTAAAAGGCTTTCACTTCTTCAGTATCTCCCTACCACATTTACTGCTCTCACTGACAAGACTCCCTGAAGGGGAGCAAAGTATTTGGCTGTAGTGCATTCTTCTACCCGCTGCTTAGGAGGTATTACTAAGAAGCCTGCAGTACCAGGACCAGTACAATACTCCTAAGATCAGTAAGGAAATGCAATTTATGCTGAAATGTGCTAAAAAAAAAAAAAGTTGAATTTGAGGAATATCAAATGGTTCAAAGTGAAAACAGATTTTCCAGTGTTAGAATTGTACTTAAGCTCTGAGTAGGAACTGCAGAAGGCAGTATCCAAAGCTTCATTTACCCAACAAACTAACTGAAGCTCCTGCATTATAAACACTACATTTTCAAGGTTACACAGGTCTCCAGCTAGCTGGATGGGCTGGCCAACCACCACGTTAACCCTTAGAAACTCTGGAGCGTATTTATTCAATAAGTCATTGGGAACATTAATAGTAACAATCTTTGGTTCTGTGCCCTTGCATCTTTGGCAGCGAGCGGCCAGGTATGGTTAGAAAGGCCTGAGGATCTCCCTACAGGATTCCCAAGTCTGTATACAGATCTACTCAAAACAAAACACCCTGAAATTAATTCCAGAATATGAACTAAGCAGCTGATTGAAGAACCATATATTTTGCCTGTTCTAAGACTACACAAATTCTGAAACGTACAGTGTATAACTTCCAACAAAAGATAACAAAGTAAGCAAAGATGAACTGCTTCTCCTGTAAGGATTCCCCATGATATCCTCTAATTTCTAGGAATAAAAGCACTGCACTCTACCTGCTAAAGATGACTGAGAGCACTTAAACTTGCACAGCTAGCTTCCTAATGTATGCCATAACCCTTGCCTAAATGATTCTTTTGTTTCTCTTCTTCCTCTCCCCTTACATACATGATGGGTAAAGACCTGCTTGTTCACCAGCAGCACAACACACGGCAGCCAGCAGCTCTGTATTTGTGAGACATCTTTTGGGCTATAAAAGGCTGTGAATTCTGTGAAGCTGTTTCTTCTGAGCCTTTCAGAGAAAGCAGGCTTTTTCCAGAATTCTTGAGTCATGTTATATTTTGTCCACATGAAGAGGAAAAAAAGAGCACCCAAAGCTTCTGCCATGCCAGGGCAGTTTTCCCTGGGCCACCAAAGCAGTGCTAAGTACCATTTTAAAGGTCCAAATTCTGTTTCATTATTTCAGCCATCCCTTTGCCAGGGAAGGAACGGCTTCCTCTCTTCTTTCCCCTTGATTGCACTATTTCCCATCCTCAGAGATTCTTTCCTCCAAATTCTTAACATGCACGTTTTCCCCACAAATTGTAGAAGCTCTTGTCCACATGTCTGCCAGGAAAAAAAAAAGAAACAGGGGAGGGAAGGGGGGAATCTTTGTGCAACTTTTATCATCATTTTTCTCTGAGTTTCATCTAAACAACATTGCCTTCAATAAGGAACCCAGTAAAATAAAGACGTTATATTACTAGTTTTCTCGGCATACCTACATCCTCTTACGTATGGCTCCAGCACATATTGAAAAGCATTTTCAGGAAAGTCAGCAAGTTTTCAGTCCCTACAAATTTTGGGACCGTGAGAATCCCCACAAAAAGGTAAGAATTATGGGACCTTGCACAGGAGATACTGCCTAGCTAACCTTGCATTTCACGGTCACCCTTCAGCAAGCAGAAGTCATAGATGGAATTCAAGGGCTTGTAGGGTCAAAACTGCTATCCCAAAATAAGAAAAGCACTGAGTTGCTTTTGACCCCAATCAGGATACTTCTTTTGCTCTCCTTCAGTGCACCAGCTCTTGCACTGTAGGCTGGAGCTGCAGCCTACTTCAATATTTGCTCATGCTGGTTCTAACCACCAGCCATGTAACCGATGGTTTGTAAAGTACTCTTTGCAAAGAAAGATGACATCACATTTCTATTTTTATCTCTTGATCCCTCCTTCACAGAAAACTAGGCGAAAGGCTTGTTCTCCCAGGTTTCCTTGGAAAACCTTCCTGAACAGGCCAATAAGAACACACTGCTTTAAAAGGAATCACTGTGGGCAATGCTCTTGAGAACCAGAAATGCCAAACCACAAGATTGTACTGAGATACATTTTAAACAGCTTTAAGGGTATTGACAATCATAAAAGCATTAACCATTGAGGATCTGGGGCTACAGCTTTCATTTGAATGGGACAACTAAGTAGTCCTGCAGGTGCTCCAACACCACAATTTGGGCAGGCCACCAACTATACTGAGAGATGCTAAATGCAAACGGAAAGGAGGGCAACACAGCCCTCTTACGACCCTTTCCCCAGCGTAAAGTCGTGCCTCTGGATGCTTCTCCCCAAAGGAAACTCCATGCTGAAACCCTAGCAATTCGGTGCAAAACAAAGAGCTAGTTCTGAAAAAATTCACCAGGACAGCTAGCCGGTTCTTTCAGGAAAGCTTCTCAGCTTTCACTCAGGCTTCAGCCTGCCTCTCTTCTCCAGTGGGGATGAGAGGGATACCACTGGCAATGTAGGCATATCTGATTCATAACCAAACCAACCATACCAACCATGACTTCATGCCATATGGCAGATAGGAAAAAAAAAAAAAATTAGTCCTACTATATTGTACATTCTGTTGCACAAATATCTAGACACTGCCTTCCTCACAAAGAAATACAGTAGCCAATAAAAACAGAACAAGCTATCATTTCTAGGTGAGAAATTAAAATATATTAATATTCGCTTCAGATGCACAAAATTGTAAGTATGTAATTTTATGTTTTGTAATGTGTTAGCGAATAACAGTAGCTTCCTTTTCTGAAAGAAAACACCACCTTCCAGTAGGTGATACTTCCAGCTGTTAGGTTATGTGTATTGCCATTCAAACTCTAATATTTCATTTCTTTATTTCTCTAATATTACTGATAAATTGAGAAAACAATTATATCATTACTGACAACTGTGGAAAACAAACCTTCCTGTAAAAAAATGCTTTCAAAATGAATGCAGTCATATAGTCTGCAAAAAGCTTACAGACTTCAGTTTAAACCATCTATGTAATTTGCCCTCAGTTTTCTCATTAATCTTTATAGTAGGTGTAAAGATTATACGGGAAATAGTTGAAGGACTACCGTAACACTTCTTCAAAGCTTTAAGTATGTCTGGAAACAGATTCTGATTATGGTTCAAAGACACAGATATGACATCTTTGCATTCTTGCAGCAACGTCATAAACTTAAATGCTTGTCTTCATAAGCTCTAGAGTTTGCAAACTATGTGGGATGTTATTTGATTATCATCAGCTTGACCATATCCTCCAACTAGGCCAATCTCCAGTAGCCTCGTACAGAGGAAGAGCACGACAGGCGCACTATCTCCCAAAAGACACTGTATTATCAAAGTAACAACGGACTCTCACACAAGGCCAGAACCATTGAAAAGATATTCTAGATCAGATCCAGAAGTTAATCTTACATGACTTACCGGCTACCACAAACCTATATCAAGAAGCTGGGAAAATCGCACCCAGGAGAAACCCTAAAATCAATGTATTTTCCCAAAATACATTGAGAATAGTAGAGAGATTTTTCCTTTTTCTGTAAATTCACAAAGGAATGGTATGCCCATAGAAATTCACTGTCATTATAAAATTTGCAATGACCAAGTGCTGTCTGAGACTATGAAGTGCTTAAGCTTAAAGATCAGAGAGTTAGCTGTAGCATCAACATGTGCATCTGAGGACTCAGAAGAAGATGGTATGTTGCAGTACTGAGTGACTATGCACAGTATTGCACAGAATTACAGAACACAGGGAAAATGGTACGGAGCATGGAAACAAAGGGAAAAGGCCAGGGGCTGAGGAAAGAAAAAAGGAGCAATGGAGTGACTAGGCTGCACACTAGGTTCAATCTGAAAGGTAAGTAGAGCTAGGTCAGACAGAATTAAAAGCAGACAGACTTTGTAGCAGCAGAAAAAAGCATGTTCAGGATAATGCTACCAGCAGCCTTTCACAGCAAGAGACTAAGAAAGGAAGATGGGTCTACAGCAGCTTGATCCATCCAAAGATCTCTTTAGTGAAAACAGACTGGGCTGCAGATCTTGTTCAAAACAGAAAAAAAACCCAAAACTTCTTTTGAAACAACCTAGCTTTTTTCTGCAATTTAGCAATCACAAACTTGGAATTGGGCTTGGAAGGCCCACAACAAACAATTCCTAATCCACTGCCAAACAAACTCTTTCTTTATATGGTTTCACTGTGAGTATTGCCCGAGTTGACGCTTCAGGATAGAGTCCTCTTCATACGCTGTCAGAAACGGCACCTACAAGTCAGCATACACATACTTAAGCCAGTTTACTCTTTACCAGACTCCCAACCTGTCTATCAAACAAAGCATTCACTCAGACATGTATAATATTTCCCTCACCATGGCATTTGTCCTATCCAAGAACACAACTAAATATTCCTTATCACATCCAGGTAAGGATGCATTAATATAATGTTTTTTTGTTTGTTTGTTTGTTTTTATCCTTGGCACTATTGTTTATGCTTGCTATCATTCATAATAGAAAGCCAAACAGCACTACAGTTGAGCATCAGAAAAATACTGGCAAGAACAGAATGCAGTTTACTGTAAAGTACTGTTAAAAACATTAAAATACAGAATGGATTTGAGTTGTTCAGCATGTTTCAATACTGAATAACATTCATTGCTAATTAATCAGTCTGCCAAATTAATCCAAACAGTAAGATCTCTTCCAGCATGCTCTTACTGAATCTCTGCATTACTGGAAAAATGTAAGAAAACTTTGTGTGCTATGCAGTTTCTAAATAAGAAACCATAATAAGATGACCAAGGTAACAGGGGCTTTGCTATCAGCTGAATGAACATTGCTTTTGCTCTAAGAAACGTAGAAATAATGTCAGCAAGCCATTAAGAATAACCTGATTTTGAATTTGAGAATACATGGTGGCGGTTTAAATATCAGTAGCGTTTTACTTCTTAACCTTTGCTATGAGGCAACTGGTATTTCAAATTAACACAGTAATACAAAAATAGATAGAACCATCTTTATAGTGGAATATTTTCTGTTCTTTTCCAAGGGTAAAGCTTAGCAGTAAGACTAAAATCATTTTTCCGGAAACAGCTGTAACATACCTACATCACGCAGATTAATGAAATATGTTTCACGAATACAGTCTTGCATAACTGAGTTTTAATGAGTTGATGGATCAATTCCTCTTCTCTACTAATAGCTGTCTACATAGGCTACACCAGAGTCTTAAAATTAGCAACCAAAGAGAACTACACATGAACCGGACCAGCAATTTTTTTAGTTTGAAAATATACCAGATGTCCTGTGGGTGTTTTGCCCCTTCATTTTGGAAGAGGACAGCTGGTTACCGGAGAATCTGTTACAGCTGTTCTTTTCTTTCTTTAAAAATAATTTAAAAGCTTTTCACAACCAAGGTTCCAGCAAAAGATTTTCATATGAATGGAATGAAGCTCTTACTTTAGATAATGACTTACTCATCTCTGGGAGTCACTAAGAACAACTAAAAAGAGGTAAATATTTATTTACTACTGACCTGGTATAAGCTGAGGTGCCAACACCACTGTGGGAAGAGGCCTTGAGGCAGTAGCTGGTCTAGCTATAGCCATAGCTACTTGATTTGTCATTAATAGAGGTTTCTCACTTCCCTGGAAGATTCTTGATTCCTCAGGGTGTATCCATGCTGAATCCAGAGCAAATGCATTATTTAAATATATCTGCCCAACGGAAATAAATAAAATAATGTTAAGGATGAAGATAATTTTTTCATATTTTTATTTCTCTGAGGTTTTCTATCTTTGACTCAATATTATGATGTGGAGAGTATCTCAACTCAGGGACAAACTCACAAAAATAGATTGATTTATGCTCCATAAGTGTTGTAGGCAGTGGTTAGCTGATCTGTTCTAAACCGACAGGCTCTTAACATGACTAATCAGCTTACAGAGCATTGCAAAAAGAAAATAACAGATCATGCCAGCTGTGCCTCAGATATAGCTACTCTAGAACAAGCCCAGCTGCAGCAGGACAAGTTCAGTATTTTTCTAAATTGGAGGGACAGGGGATGAAGAGGGGGGAAATGGGATAAAATAACAAAATCTAACTTTAATTATTTAATTAAATTTACACATGCACATAACTACAGGCAAAGTTAAGGCCCAAGCTGGTGAAAGTGAAATTCTGGCCCCCACGAAACTGGCAAAACTCCCAGTGATGTCACTGGCACCAGCATTTCATCCACTATATCCCTTCTTTGAGAAAAAAGCAGCACAAGTGTTGAGAATAGAAGGAAAAGCGAAAGCTCTCAAAATCACATTCTGTGGTTATAATAAAACATTTTACTTAAAATAATATAGATTAAAATATCTTTAATGTTTATCTTTTCAGAACTTCAGAAAACTGAAGATCTGTAACTACTGGAACAGCCTTGCTCCTTAATCGTTCCTTACAGCATTCCTTCGCAACAGGACTACTGACCTTTTGCATGCCTCCACAATTCACAAAACTCGTAATATTTTTCAGCTTTTAGAGCACACATTAGCCTTAAAAATACCTCAACACAGAGATCAGACTTACTTTGCAATTCGGGAGCCTTTTATCTATCCAACTTTTCCCAGGGTGAGGAGGAACAGCAGATGTGTATGCAGGTGGAAACATAGGAACAAATTCCACGCTAGAAGAAGGTGAAAATCCTACGACTGGGGAATGAGCTCCAAATATCCACTTAAGAAAGCAAGAAAGAAAAAAAAAAAAGGAAAAGACATTAACAAAGTCATTTTACACTGTATAAATCAATGTTTCTCATAATTTCCTAATTACAAAAAAAGAGGAGCATGCAAAATGCCAAAGGCGTCTCTTCGGTCCAGCAAGCGTTATTTTTGTTTTGTTAGGCAGGAGAGGGTGAGCATCGTGCACGGGACTGGCACCACAAACTGCTTCAGAAAGCCATCAACCAACAGCCTAGCAGTTAAAGGGCGCCTGGTTAACGGTTAATGCTCATCCGTGACGCCTGGCTTCTCCCTGCTCAAACAAAACCTCACACTCCAAGCAGAAAAGCGTCCACAGAAAGCGCTTTTAGAATTTGTCCCCAGACGCAAAGGGGAACCAAAAGAAAATCAGGCCGCGGGCCCGCGGGAGAGCAGGGCCAGCGGCCGCACCGACGAATAACTGGGATATCCAGCAGGGTGAGACGTCCTGCTTGCGCTGCTACGATGCGAAACCTCTGATTCTCAATGCACACGCCACAAAAAAAAAACCCAAAAAAAACTAAACAAAAAAAAAAAACCGGGACGCCTGGCATTAAACCCACCCCGCTGCTGCTGGAGCATTTCTTCGTTTCTGCTCTGTTTCCGCAGCGAACCGCAAGGGCGCTGCGAGGGCTGAAGGGGCCAAGCCGGGCGGCGGAGACGCACCAACCCGCTCCCCTCCCGGGCGAAATAAATAAATAAGTCAATGAAAATAGAAAACAGAGAGGAGGTTTGTGAAGCTGGCGGGAAAAGGCGGTGCGCGGAGGCGCTGCGCACCTCTAGCGGCCGCTCCGGGGCAGGCACGGCAGCGCTCCGCCAGCCGCGGAGGCAGCGAGCAGCGCCCTGCGCCGGCCGCTGAGTCGGCTCCGGCCGCGGCCGCTCCGCGCAGCGCGGGAAGTTCCCGCCCGCCCGCGGTTACCTGTCCGTGGAGCAGCGCCGGGGGGCCGCGCGCGGCGGCGGCGCGGTGGTCGGGCGCCGAGAGCAGCGGCAGCAGCGGCTCGCAGGGCACCGGCCAGCCCGCCGGCAGCAGGGCGCCGGGCGGCGGGGCGAGCAGCAGCGGCGGCGGCGGCAGCCCGGCGGCCCCGCCGACGCGCACCAGCCCGGCCGCGCCCGGCACCATCCAAAGCCAGGGCGGCGCCGGGGGCTCGGCGCTGACGGGCCAGAGCAGAGGCGGCGGCGGCCGCTTGGCTGCGGGAGCCGGCAGCATCCTACATGGCACGGGGCGCCGCGCCGCTCGCCGGGGCCGCCCCACGCTCAGCGGCAGCAGCGGCGGCAGCGCCACAGCCGAGTGAAACTCCACTTCGCGGCGGGGCGCCGCCGCCAGGCCCCGCCCCAACGCCCGGCTGAGGCGCCGCCCGGCCGCGGGGCGGGCAGGCGGCTCCCGCCCCGCGCGGAGGGGAGAGCCGCGGGGGCGGCGCCGCACCGCGCCGCGCGGGGGAGCCGTCGGGGGCGGTTGGGCGTCTCGCTCCGGGAAGGGGCCGTGGGGCGCCGGCTGCCCTTGGGGAAGGGCGCAGGGGAGCCGTGGGGGGCCGTTGGGCGCCGGCTCCCCTCAGCAAAGGGGCTGTTGGCTGCTGGCTCCTCTCGGGGAAGGGCGCGGGGGAGCCGTTGGGGGTCGGGGGGGCCGTTGGGCACCGGCTGCCCTCAGCAAAGGGGCCGTTGGGCGCCGGCTGCCCTCGGGGAAGGGCGCGGGGGAGCCGGTGGGGGTCGGGGGGGCCGTTGGGCACCGGCTGCCCTCAGCAAAGGGGCCGTTGGGCGCCGGCTGCCCTCGGGGAAGGGCGCGGGGGAGCCGTTGGGGGTCGGGGGGGGCCGTTGGGCACCGGCTGCCCTCAGCAAAGGGGCCGTTGGGCGCCGGCTGCCCTCGGGGAAGGGCGCGGGGGAGCCGTTGGGGGCCGGGGGGCCGTTGGGCACCGGCTCCCCTCAGCAAAGGGGCCGTTGGCTGCCCTCGGGGAAGGGCGCAGGGGAGCCATTGGGCTCCGGCTCCCCTCGGGAAGGGGCCGTTGGGCACCGGCTCCCCCCAGGGAAGGGCGCGGGGGAGCCGTTGGGCTCCAGCTCCCCTCGGGAAGGGGCCGGGCAGGGCGCAGCGAGCCCCCGGCGGGCAGCAGCCCCCGGCCGCAGCCGAGAGGAGGGAGTGGGGGAGACCTTGCGGGGAGGGAAGGGGGGGGGCAGGTGAGTAGCAAAAATACGCAATTTCGGCAGCGGCAGAAGAGCCTGCCCGGCTGTGGACTGGCCGCCTTTCAGAAGATCACACGAAATAATAGGACAGTCGGCTCCCGTTTCTGCGCTGATGCTTTGCTTTTCGCTGGAGGATAAAGGGAGAAAATGCCTTAAAAAGAAAAAAAAAAAGCGAGCATCCAAAAACAGCCCACGCAGACTGCGGCTTTAAAGGCGCTCTTGCTACGCCAAAGTTCCCGTACCTGTACCCGTGCGCCTTGCTGTGCCTGCCGCAAGTGCTGAGACCGCTCTGCCTGTCCACACCACCAGGGTGCTGCTTTTCCTGTGGTCCTCACAGAAATGAGCTTTGAGCATCACTCTACATTAGGATTTTACACCAGCTCTGTGCATCTCGGCACTTCTTGCCCTACAGGAAAAGTCTCTCCTGCTTTTGCGTGAATTACTACAGCCCAGCTCGGATTTCAGCAGGCATGAGCTGGAGAACGGTGCCTGAAGGAGACGTGCGACGTGACAGAGCAGCGCCTGACCTGTGCGCCGCGTCTCCTGCTCTGGATCTCCCAAACCTTCACCCCAATGCTGTATACAGGGCCATAGCAAACTGCCCTACGGACGACAGTCGGGGTGGTGCCAGCCTCACACATCCCATGGGTGCTCCCTTGAATGAGCCTCTTCTCCCATCTTCAACGTAGCAATAAAGTCCTGAAAAAACTATTTTGGTCACATACGGAATAAAAGACAAACCCGCTGCCATCCCTTGCTGCCGGAGAAAGGCATTTTCCGAAGCAGGTGTTTGGTGTGGCGCTGACCTCTGTTGGCACTATCCGCTAAAGACATCCGAAGAATTGGCTGTTCCCAAGGCACGCGCCAGCCGTCCGCCTTGGCCAGGCTTACCGACTGGTTTTCCCAAGTTGTGAAAGAAACTGTTGATAACATTACTTGCTCCTCATTAAAAATTAAACCTTCAGGGTAGGATGTTGCCCGTTATGCTGTGGTCACATGTAAGTTCTAGCAGTTGAGTAGGTCATCATACTTAGTACAATGGTTTAACTGAGGAAAAATAGTCACCAACTTGCTCTGCTAACAGCAGAAGACAGACCTGGGTCAGCAGGTCCCTGGGGTAAATAACTCCTTGCGTGGCAAGCAAAGACCTCCTTTTCCAGCTGATTTAGCCCATGGTTTCAGTCATAAGTTAGCAAGCTGCTTGCTTTTTCCTACCCCCGCCCCCCAAAAAGGGCATTTAGCAGAGGTCAGGAAAGATCCTTGCCCTCATATTTTCAAAGCTGTAAGCATGTTTTTCCTCCCTCTGAAGAGTGGGCACCTTCCACTGCTGAAGCAGGCGATGAGCTGAGCAAGTCTCTTTTAGACTACTAACGACATCCTAGCTTCCAGCATCTCTAACAGAAATTAAAGCAATGAATAACAATAAAACAAGCTGAGCCTGAATTCATAGAACATATGAACACTTCAGCTTTACAGTTTAAAAATCATTGCTTACATTTCTCTGCCAAAGCACTAGTATTATTCCAGTTCTTCATCATAATGGCAAGCCAAAAGCCACACAGTGAGAACAAGCACATATCCAGCTGCCCTAACTCCTAAATTTGTAAATCACCAAATTCCCAAATTGTCAAAAAGTAATGGAAACATTATTACATCAAGTCTATTCAGCTGTACATAGACAAACCCGAGACTTCTTAAAGCTGCATGGAGCAAAGTCAAAGGTCTTAAAATTTAATCTATCCTCCTCAGCCTCTCTAATTTAATTCTATGTGCAAAGGAATTGGATCTCTAATGACAGTGAATAATCTCAGTAAAGGTAATTCCCAAGAAGTTCTGTAATCAAATTATTGTATGAAATGTAGATAAACACAAGCTCAGGAAAATATATTGCTTACAATTATACTCAGAGCGACACTGGGAAATGCAGATTTGAGCAATCTACAAAGTGACAGAAATCAGATAAAGAGAAGATCACTTCTAAATATTTTAGCGCCTGGGCTATTTTTTAGACACAAAAATCACTTCATGTTAAACATTATTGTAACTGAACAGAGAAACAGAAATATAATGACAGAAAAGAAAAGAAAAATGGTTGTTTCCTATGAAAAGCAGTAGTCCCTAAGTAGTCTGTCTTAAATGCAGTCATTCATCTATAAAATACTGAAAATTACAGCAAAATAGCAAATTGTATTTTTGTTAGTCTTAGTTGCTGAAGATTTATTTTGGGAGAAAAAGGGTTGAAGGAGAGTTTGAAGAGTTTGCAATTGCTTCTGTCTGTTCACCTTTGCATTAGGAGGCATGTTTTCTCCCCTTCTGTGTACAGCTTTGCAAATTAGTGGGATACTTACTTTTTTCCAATGACAATATAACTTTTTTTTTTTTTGAAAGGACCATAACTGTCTTTGAATATACTTCTCTTTAAGGTCCAGGAGAAAGATCGTTTCTTAGATACTTTATTTCCTGTGTTGAAACCACACATTTCCATTCCTGTTTATTTTTTCTGCCTCATCTCAGACTAACCTCATCCCTGAGAAATTATCATAGGCTATCCTAAATTGAACATCTATTTCATTATTTAAAGCAAAAATCAGAGTGTTATTGTTCAGATCAGCAAAAGCACCAATTAATAGATCAAAATTGTAAGGGTGAAAACAAAGTTGCACTTGTATTTCAGCGTGCTTGTGGATCTGGGGCAAAGACACTCTTGCCACTTAACATCCAAGGTGAAACATGGGTCAGTCCAGTCACTGACAGCAATAGCAACAGCCTCTTGGCATAGCTAGAAGCCTCTACCAAAGATGTGGGTACCCGGTGAGACGATGTTTCAACTGCTCCTTCCATCCTCAGCAGTTGCTCTTGGGCAGGACACATGACTGGAGAGATAAACATGGATCCTCATTTCCCTTTCAAAAATTAAATGGTCAAATAGGCTTATCAAGGAATGGCAAAAAGGGCTCAGAGAAGCAGGAGTAGACAGAGATATCTGACTTACAACCCTGGCTGAGAAAAACCTCACCTGTCAGCGTTAAGATTTAGCAGATATAGGTTACCAAGCCAAGGAGATACATATATTTATACATATTTTGCTCTTTCCCCTTACTGTCCTCTGTAGATATGCCCCTTTTTAATCTAGAGCTGGCTAGCATCTCCACACAGACCGCAGAAAGGATACTTCAGTGAATAAAGTTGCTTCTAGGGCTTGCTTGAATACCTGGGAGAGCCGATAGGCAGCAAGCCCAGAGAATGTTCCATGAAGTTGCCTACATCTTGCGAGGTGCTGTTGTTCATATTTATCTTCTCTTACCAAAAATACACATTATTTTCCACAGGGAATGGCCTTACCAGACTCTACTTACTGTTAAATTCCAGAAATTATGTGGGGGTGGGTGTTATTGAATATTTTATTAATATTAGATGGCCACGTTTGATATGCAATGTAACTTTAGAAAGTCCAAGGTCACTCAGGTCAGTTAAAATCAGAGGACAGTTCCCCATCCGATAGAAGTGCTTTCTGTAGCCTGGTTGGATGCACATGCACACAAACACCAACTGCTTTTCTGCTTCAGCTTCCTCCTTCTACACTTAAAGAAAATTAAATTAATGTTCCTTTCCTCTCTGGACTTGGGGAAATTGTTGTCTATTATCCAGTCTAATTGTATGGCAGATTTATAACAAGCCAATATGCAAGACATTCAATGTGGTTGAAAATTAGTACTTTCGTTCTACAGCCTGGTAGGTGAGGAGATTGCTGCAGAAGTGACAAGCTTGATTACTTTTAAAACCCAGGCTATTTACACTGCTCTTACTCTGCTTTTCCTGGCCTATCCATTGAGTGGCAGTGGTGTTGAGTTCAGCCTGAGCAACTGGAGATGAAACAAAAGCACCTAATAACAGCATTCAGACAGCGAATGCCGTTCCTGGGGAAAAGCCCACCTATAGCCTTCAAAGGGACAGGACAGACAAACTCCTCCTATAACCTGCGCAGAGTACTGAGAGCATCGGGGTGACAAGCCCTGTGTGCTGACTGGCTCTGAAGCCATACTCCGTGAAGTGAAGAGGCCCAGAAATACTTTTCATATTTTGAACTCACTTCCCCTGCCAGTATTCACAAGTTTTGTACCATACTCATCTTCAGAGTGTGGAGCGCCTTCTGAGAAGGTATTAAGCAGTGTATCTAATGCCACTTACCCTGAGATGTTGGTTCCCTCACCAAAATACCTGCAGTAGACCACTTAGTTTTGGTAGGGGGCTTCAACGAGCACACATCTTCCTTGTGCACTGCCCAGCCTTTGTATTTTCAATGAAGGGACGTCCTTGCATTTGAGAGAAAAGTAACACAGAGGTTATGGTAGTTCCTCAGATTCTTGTGGAGCTTATGCCAAAATTCATGATATTGGAGTGCCCATGAGAATTATATTCTTCCTCTGCCGACAAGCTCGTTACACATTTTTGTGAACCAAAGGAGCATTTACTGTCATCTTAAAGCCTGATGTGCTTGTATTGCTGAGAAGATGGTACGGTAACCCAGCTGTCATTTCAGCCCTGATCCCTTCCAGTCACTCCAGCTACAGTACTAATTGACTCTGAAAGACTCTCTCCCCAGTGCTCTGTGCTAGAGGAAATTCATGACAACGATGCTAGCTGGCTTGATATTTGGATTGCTTAGTCTAAAGAACAGAAAAGAAAGAGGAAAGCAGGGGCATGGTAATAATCTATAAATATGCAAAAGGGCTGCTGACAAGAAAAAAGCATTAATCTGTTTTTCATGCTCCTGGTGGATAGAACAAGAAGCAATAGTCTTAAATTGTGGCAAGGAAAATCTAGTTTGGCTGTAGAAGGTATTTTCTAACGGTGAGAAAGGGAAAGGATTCCTGGGGGAGCTCCTTTACTTCAGACCTTGAGAAACAGGCTCGGCAGCCACTTTTGGGAGCGACCCACACATGGCACATTCTGCCATGAAGCTAACGGACAACGTGCATAATGTACCGGCCTCGAATTTATAACCAAAGTGAACACCTCTCATGTCAGCAAAGCATTTCTGTTTTTCACTTTTACGTGACAAAAGGGAGAATTAAAAGACAGCCCATAGTGCAAGAAAAGAGAAATGTTTGGGCATAACTTTTTGCAACTATTTTAATTTCAACTTGGAAGTGCCTTGAGGGGGGAAAAAAGCATCTAAGATAGTTAATCAGCCTCGTGTCTGGTCACACATTACCACTTGAATACCCTGAAGAACGCTTTAGATATCCAGATGGCCAATTTAGCACTGAAATCAAAGGATTAGACCCATCATCTTCATTTTTAGGTCTGAAAAATGGGTCTACAGCGTTCAAAAGAGATCCTTTTCCTTAAGATCTAAATTATAGACTTAGAATATAGAATTTCTTACTGAGGAAATTATTAACCACTTTTCTTCAGGCTGAGGATGTCTCATTATGAAATGAGACTATAGCAGGTAATGACTGAACTTTCTAGTGGTAATGCATCAAACTACAAAATAGATAGCATAACTATCCTTTAAGAGCACAGTAGCCATCCCTAGGGGCAAGTTTAATTTGTTATAATAAACGTGAAGCAAGCTGTACTGTAGAATGCCTATGCTCTAGAAGGCGTTATGTAGAACCTCCTATGTATTGGCACATGTGTAGTCACATATATGAACCCATGCGTGCACGCACGTGCCTGAGAGAGCAGCTGTCCCTCGGGAGCTGTGTAGGTGCTGGCAACATGCTCAAGTCCCCTGCAGATGTTAGCACTGACCAAAATCCCCACAGAATTACATGCTTCAGCTAATCCCTAATAAATAATTTTTTCCAAGCTTCTTGCATGCTGTCTAAGCACAGAGTGTCCAAGGGAATGAGTCTTCTAGCTATCTTTGCCAGTGCCTGCCTCTTAGGTTAAGCTAGTAATTTTATACTGTGCAGAGGGGCTGGCACGAGAAGAGGGAACCTCATCTGCCATCTTTAAGTCTCTCGTGCTGTATAAGAAAGCAAGCATGAACGTAAGCAGCTTTTTCTTTTCAGGTGCTGAAACACCTGATTCATTCACAGGAGTAGAGCAATCAGGAACCTCATCTTAGGAGCTCTAATTTCTCTCCAAGTAGAGCTGTCAAAATACCCAGCCAAAGAAATGACCCAGCTAGGTGATTATTCTGTTGAGTTTTCTCATAACAACATAGACCAATAGTTTGTCTCTTGGGTTAATCCCTATCTACTGCATTAGTCATTTGTTTCCAACAGTGGTAAATAGCAGATATTTCACAAACATATGAAATAAACCCACTATGCACCTAATTGTGCAATACTGTACCATAAAGGAAAACAAGCTTCTGATTCCAGCTAGTGATCAGCTTATAGTCTGTGGCATGAGGACTGATTGTCCTTACATTTTTTATTCTAGCTAGCAGAATCACAGATGCAATTTTTATTCTTGTATGCAGCTCCTCTAAAGCTTTGACAAATCCCCTCTCTTGGAAATGGTGGCTACCATAGCGTAGTCCCTTTATGCCTAAACAGAGGAATTAAATCCCAATGTCTAAAACTGTTAGGTTCTCCTATTATGTAGCTGCTAATACCTGTGCCCAAGGATAAGTTATGCAGTACATGTGAACGCTGGATGATGGAAGAGGTTCCATGTGTCTTCAGAGCACAAATCAATCCCTTGCTGAACAAATTCCTCAAAGCAAACGCATCAAACCAAACAGAAAATCCTAAAACAAAATGACCTTCGCTTCTATTCCTGCAATATGAAATATTCAATCTCTGACTGCACACTGTTGCCTTTTCATGCTACAGAGCCCTGTGAGCCACGTTCACTGAAGGCTGCATGACCCAGGACAATGCCATTCAAAGGATGCACGCAGTGAAATTCAGGTTTTTAGTGCACAGTTTTCATTTTTTCTGGCTAAATATGGAGTGCAATTATTCCTCACCTCCTCCTACCTGTCTGCTTTCTTGCATACAGTGAAGTAGGAGTTTTCAAAGGAAAAATTGAGGAAAAGTTTAGAAATACTCTTCCATTAACACTTTCACATTTCCTAATTAGCATTTACTCCCTTATCTCTTTGTCTTCAAACTTGCCTATTTTCAGGTTTCTTAATGGCCACATCAAGAGAGTATAGTAAATCTTAACCCTGCTGGGTGCTAGATTATCCAAACAGCAGTTTGGACAACTATCAGAGAAGCACATGATTGCACAAAGATGATTACTTGGCAAGCTACAGTTAAACTGTAAAATACAAATTTCCTCATCATTTTACTTCAATCAAATTGTTTTCCACTGATTTATACAGTATTCTAAAAAGCAGTTATTTTTATACAAAGATGGAGTTATCATTACCAATGTTTCAAACTCTGATTATTTAGGAAGGGAAACCGCATTGCAGTTTCACTGTAAATTGAGAGCAGGAGCGTGGAAATGATGGGCAGACGTCTGTGACCGTGACTGCTAGGATAGCTAGACTTGTTTACTAAAATCCAAAGTTCATTCTAATCATACTGGATTCAGCAGTCAAATATGCTTTTTTGCTTTAAAACCAGAACTAAAGCACAGTCCAAAATAAAGCTCTGCAGGGTTTTGCATACAGGAAGATAAATTTGGGTAGTTAAGAAAAGAAATAAAAGGGGATTCAAACAAAGAAAAGTATTTAAAATGGCTTAGGTATGAGCACACTAGAGACTAAGTTGTTGGGCGCATTTTACTTTACGAGTTGGAAAAAAAAGAGCATAGTCATTGGAAGAATGATTTGCTTTTTATGTAGTCAGATTGAATAAATTCAGGTAGCCATTCCTAGCTCCACCCCACAGTAGCAGAAACATAAAGGTATCTAGAGATATCTACCTCTGAACATCCTTTGTCCCAGAGAGCAGGTTCAAATCACTTGGCTCTGGACCTTTCTTTACAAGAGTCCAAGAAGTTTCCACGCTGCTTGGTGTTTGACCAGTCTGTAAATGCGACAGCCTCTTTTCCTTCTACACCAAGGCAGATCAGATGAGGATGCCTAAAACCTAGGCAAGAGGAATCCTCAATATGAATCTAGAATGTGTGCAATATAATCAGGGTAACGCTGTTCTCCTCCTGCACCATATGTCAGTTTATGAAATTAAAAAGTACGCTAGCTGCTTTGAAAAAGCATTAGATGAAGGGAAGGGAGCTTCTCCCTGATGTCAGGGAGGTGGTTGTGTTGTCAGGGAATAGACAGCAGGGAGGAGCTTCTTCCCTGCCACATATGTTCACCTCCCCTTAAATGCTGCGAAGGCTTGAAAGCATCGGTGATGCAAGTATGCTGTGGGAAGACTCTGGCTACATTAGTTTGCGAAAAAATCCTCTGTCATGTCCTAACACCATTCCTTTGAGAACTGCCAATTCTCAATAAACTTGTCTCAGAAAATCTACAATAAATCTTTGTATGGATGAGCTGTTCATGCAGCCAGATATCGTCTGTCAGATAATTTAATTGTATTTTAAAATCATTTACATATGCAATTAATTGGAATGTTAAAATTAGACCGACATAAAACTTCTTACCTGGCCCTCCAGAACGTGTTTGTGCCAGTCCATATGCTCAAGAAGGGCCTTAGGAGCTTTCCATATAAGATTCTCGTAGTATGCATAGCTGACCAAATAGAGCGTAAAAAGACAAATTTTATTTTTCCCTCTCTTCTCTCTTCTGAACTTACTGATTGTCTGGAAAAAGTCTATGGATTCTTAGAGGAAATATACTGCAGAAATGTAATGTTCTTTAAATCAAATTTGCCGCTTCTTAGTCCTCCAAAACATTGAGGCACATACTGGGCATCAAGACTTTGGTGAAAAAGCTAGATTGCAGCTAGTACACTCCAAAAGAGAATCAGTAAGGGCATCTATTTTTAACTTTCTAGAAGAAAGTTTCTTCTTCTTTCTAGAAGAATCCTTCAGCCATCACCAAAAGCCCAGGGATCTGGTTCTCTGGCCCACTATGCGTCTCTCATGCAGTTCAGGTACCTCTAGTGTGACACTCACATGTCTCAAAAGAAAAGTTGAGCGTTCTCAGGGGAGCCAGATCAATGAATTCACTCACAATAACTTGTTTAGAAATTAACTGTTTCATGAGTTTCAGCAAAATATGCATGTGATAAGCTTGAACCATCTAGCCAAAAAGCAGCGGATGCCAAAACAGCATAAACAACAGATGGTGCCATCTCCCATCTACCTACTACTCTAAAGAGATGCTTTATGGAGAGTCAGATGAATGCTCTTGCAGAAAGCTTAGCAGTACGTTATGAAGTACAGGATTCAAATATTTTTTTGGTGTCCACTAATAGCTAGTTTATGAATAAAAGATGAAGAAGAGTAATCAAATCTGCACATCCCATAGCACTAGCAGGGCAGGCAGGAGATGCTACAGTCCAGCAAAACAGCCTGTCATATACTCAGCAACTTTCTTATTTACTCTCAAAAGCAAGTGGCATCTCCCCCAGAGGGATATAAAATCTTCATAGGATGATGTTCTTACTCCTGTAGACCACTCAGCATTTTAACACACTGTGGTTCACATGGAAGTCGAGAGATGTCTTCATATCAGTACTTACACTCTTAAACAAACATGTATTTGTTACTGATTATTCCCCAGTTTATAAAGGATCAGTTTTCTAGAAAAGACATAGAAACAACACTGCATTGATTAACTAATGAGACAAACAGCAGAACAACCTCACAGTTTAGCTGATAGTCACAAGGCACTTCCTGAAACCTGTTTTATTCAAACTCAGTGATGAACCTCATAAATAAATATCTGGAAAACTGAAGGGTTTCTTGTTTTCATTTTCTGACATGGTCTGCAAACAGGAGCAACTCTGAAATGCAGGTAGCATTAAAAGCGGCAAGAAAATGGTCAGCTTTAAAATTGGCTGGAAACGATCTGTAGAAGTCATGCATCACGTTTTGTCTTATAGAAAGTCTTCAGAACTGCCCACAGGACACAATTTTCTGTTTCGGACCCGCTGTTTCCAGCATGTGTAGTGACTGCTGATCTTCAACAAGTGATTATGTCATTCATCAAACAAGGGGGAGGATTCTGGATGCCGACGTGATATCCCATAACGACGTTCTGGATACCAAGTGGGAGTGTTTGAAAGGTGCTGCACCCACCCACCACACTACTGTCGTACATCACATACTCCAGATCAGTTGGTGAGTCGATAGTAATATTTCATGCCAAGGACAGACTTTTCCTACAGCACCTAATTATCATCAGCCTACACACTATTTTCACAAATTGCTTAGAAGGGCTTATTGCAAAGACAGCATTATGAGACAGTTGGTACGCTGAACTTGGGTTGTTTAAAATACATGGTGGGGGGTGAGTCATGGGCACTTTGGTCACCACAGAAAGTGGAAAATCATTACTACCTCTACTTTTTACACATTTTTCCAAGCTACACATACATGTTTTAGCCTCTTAATTAGGTATTTTACCTCCTTATGTTAACATGGAGGTCAAAGCCTGCTACAAGTTTAAAACTTCATTTCGTCATCCAAGCAAATTCATTTTTATGAGCTTTATCCTCTTTGCAGTAATTTTAATACACTGCTGTAACCTAATTATATTTCTCTTGCCAGATTATTGCTCTTAAATAATATTTCTATTAGTCTGCATTCAGTGGCGGAGACAGCACACCAGATCAGAGATCACTTATCTCCAAAACCATTTTGGGAACCAAATGTGGAAATAACAGTGTTAAATTACAGAAAAAGTATACAAAGAACCAATTATTATTTTTGGAAATCTTCAGATTTAATTTCACCAGCACTAAATCTCCTGCTATGTTTCTTCAGGCATTCAAGCATAATGGGTTCTGCTCTATTCTCAAAAGACTATCCCACTGTGCTTTCAGGACGCAGCTCCCACAGCCTCTCGCTACGGCAGCTACCTTTGGTTACCAGCTGATTACCCATTTCAAGCAGGATTATACTTTGCAGTTGACTTGATTTAGGCTATTTATTGCACCCTCAGTCACTTCTCCCGCAATTCTGGGAGACAACTGACAAGCCTACGAGCAGAGCTCCACTCTTTGTTGCGTCCCTCACCTGCACCTCTGCCAGCTCAGCTGTACCATGCGTGCTCCCTGCCTTGCAGAACAGGCTTTCGAGCAAGGGACCTCCACAGGGGACAGCTGCGTTGCTAGCACCCAGCTGGCAGCTCCACACTTAGAGTGCAGAAGCCCAGGGCACGTGCAGAGGTGTTGCCTTAACCACTGCAGCGGTGCAGAAACACAGCAGCAACAAGCTACAGCTTCCTCTGCTTTCAGCCAACAGCTAAGAGATGCTGGAAAGTCTGGTACACTTCGCTCAACTCGCATGTTAGGCACAGGCATCAGAAATCATCTATCTGGTCCTGCTGTATTTGCAGCAGGTGCAGGCAGAAGATGGATTGATATTTTAAGGTGATTATCCATCACAGAAGAGCAAATACAGTGTCTTCATTAGGCCTTTTTTTCCTCCAGCTAACAAGAAATGCCAAGTTTTACTAAATATCAACAAGATTCAATGAGACAGGATTGCCCTTAATATGGCAGTCCTTCTTTTCCAATTGTGCTGCAAGAGCCTACTTTTATTCTAGGCTTCTACTCATTAACCAGCCCTCCCCCCCACCTTTCACCCCAAATCCAACAGCAGCTAAAGGTCACTCATAGCACATTTCCTCTTTCATGAAAAAGATACCCACATTTTCTATTTGGGAGTGGGGCAGGGGGGGAAGCTGTGCTTTATGCGCTCTCTCTTGCTGCAGTTGTTTGAGGTTACAGTCCGGCACAAAACAAGCATCACTTCCTTAGCTTGATCAACAGTTAAGACTAACATTATATGCAGAGGAGCTGCTTATTAGGACTCACAAGCAGGTTCTTGAATTTTCAAGGAAGAGAGAGTTACTGGGCGCTTTTCGCACAAGTTGTGAACAACAACTGCAGCTTTCAGCCTTGAAATTAGTGCAGGGGAAAAAAATTGTAAGTAATTGCTTTCTTATTTATTAAGAAAAAACTTGTTGCTCAGAAGGGACTACTGTTAAAAACTAAGAATTGTTCAGCTGGCTTATAAAACAGCTGAATGCAGACATCAGATGCCAAGATGCTACTGATGTTCCTGCCAGCTTCCAAAAAGTGGAATGTGCATGGGCATGACTTCATGGCCTTCAAGAGATGGAGAGAAAGCGCTCAACTCATTCCTAAGGGTAAGACTGAGAAAGTTTATAGCAAGTGATAGAATTGTGGGTATTTTTTTGCTTTCTTTGTTGTATTTAAATTACTCTGGAGCATAAAAACTCATCTAGTGTACATTTTCGCTTGCAGTTCCTCACAATGCCGTATCCTAGTACATACCATTGACTTCAGCAGCAAATGTGAAAGATAATTCCCATCACTCAAGATCAGTCACTAGAATCCTCTTCAATATTACAATATTTCTGTGGACACCTTGCAGTCAGCCTCTGTCACCCCTTCCCTGCCTCAGAGATTCTCTCCGAAGTTAGTTCTTTGTCGTGTTAACCTTTGTTTTCAGGTCTATTTTTCCTTTTCTGAGATGGTGAGGCTGATTTACCTTCTCATTTTCCCTTGTGCATCACCCCTCACTCTGCAGAGCCAGGCATCCCAGCTGTTCTCAGCTGCTTGGCCAGCAGCTCCTTCCTGCATATTCCTACTTTCCTTGCTTGCTCCTCAGCCAATTCCTGTTCCTTTTGGCACTGCACCTCCATACTCCCTGCCCTTGTTGTTTTAACCCAAAACTGCTCGTTCTTCCTCCCCTCCGCAGCCCCGACTTGCCCAAGCCTGCCTCATTACTCACAGCGAGTCACTTCCCTCCAGGGCCACAGACAAGGGGGAAGCTGCACGTGGGCTTCCTCCTCCTGATGGGCTGGTCTGACCTTGTGCCCTGACACCTTGGTCAATAAAAAAAGAAAAAATATCAATCCTTAAAGTTTTTCTTTAGCCATACTAGGTAAATGCATGTACTATACTCTCTAGAGAGATCTAGAAGCTGTGCATCGCTTTCTTTGGGTTGAACATTACCAGAATCATAACTTATTTATGTTTTGCTCAACTGAAGAGGACAACACCTACAATGTTAAAAAGAAGTACTGGAGAGCAGAAGAGAGCATTATTTTCCTTCTTGCATTCTTTCCTTAATTAGCTAGAGACTTTCGGATCCCAGTTTTCTTGTTCTTTTTGTGCAATGCTTTAAGGAGAGTCTGCAGAAAGAGCCCACGCTCTTTCAGCCAGGGCAGATGCACTTGCTGTTTTAAGGCAATATTCCCAGCTGAAACTTCTTCACAATATGTCATTCACGTCACAAGCCTGGTTTATATTTTGTTTGCTGCTTGGAGAGACAATTTTGTTGAATAACCTTCCTTGTGTGAGAACTTCTATTTTCAAAAATGATCCATGAATCAGCTCATCTCTTAATGAGTTTTCCTACAAGCTATTAGCTGACACCAAGAACCTTCTTCGGTTGGCTTCTCCCCCCTGCCAAACAGAAGAATTCACTTAAGATGCCAAAGTTAGCTCTCTGGTATGGAAGAAACAAAGCCACACAAGACATGCAGCATTACAAGATGCGCTTAGCACAAGCAGTTTTTTGAGATCACACAGACAAATCCTGTTATGGCAGAGACATTTTTAACCCAGAACAAATTCATATTTTGAAAGATTTCACAAGATTATATTTTAACACTCATTGTGTTCAGCATAGATGAAATTGAACCATGTAAAAGTGCAAATCTTATGTACCTTTTAATGTGATCTTGAAGATTCAACAGGCTTGAGTGACAAAGTGTTTTGGGCTGGTCCACCAAATTGTGGGGGCTATTGTAAGAACTGGAATCCTTGTAACATGCCTTTGGAGTCCTATAAGTATGCACTGTGTTTATTGGGGTGACCAAGGGTAACTGTTTACAATGTCCAAATGCTAGATTTCCATTTCTTTCTATTCATTTTTCCCATCTTAATGTCTAAGAAAAACAGATCCATTACACAACTCTAAATAGTTCTATAGGCTCTCATCTCAGAAATCCGTATACTAAGTATTTTACATTAGTTAAGCTTAAAACTGGATAGTCTTTCTCCATTTATTTATACAATTAGACAAGATACTCAGCAGCTTAATCTTTCATAAAATCTACGTTTTTCCCTCTGTTAAAGATGATCAAAGGTCCAGTCCTCCCTCCCTCCAAACGCACACTACCCCCCTTCAGTTCTTCCTCCCTTGGAAAAATACGTAATTTTTTTCCCCTCTGAAGTCTTGCTAGCAATATCATAGAAGTTTTATTTTGCTTCAGAATACTTCTGTTGTATGTTTATAATCTCAATATATCAGACACATCAGGCTTACCTAAAAGAATTTGTTGGTCCAAAGTGTTTCTGGCTAATCATTATCGTTAGACTAAACATTATTGCATACAAATCAGTTCCTTTTCTTTAAGCAACATTCTTTGTTATTTCATCCATCCACTTCAATGACACCTTCCCAGCTTTATTTTTATAAACTTAGCTCTTCAGAAACATTAAAGTATATTTTAATATACATACTAAGAAGTCAGACAAAAATCCCAATTATTGCTTTCTTCCTCTATAGGAAAAGGAATGGTTATTTTTAATGTAGAAATGCATATGTTCTTCAATTTTAATAAGAAAGGAACATGAAAAGAGATACAGGGACAGAGAACAGAATTTCTAAGCAGCTTAAAAAAAAAATCAACTAGTGCAGCTCTTCAGTAAGGATACACATCTATTCATCTCAGTATTGCTCATTATTGAGTAGTAATAATGAATATTTTTAAAGACTTGTGCTTGGTCTTGTAAGGCAGTTTAACTCTCCAGACTTGAGGACTGACAATTTAAGCCAGAAACAGTAAAGATTCTCATACAAACCTCCCTCCCCAAAAGGCTGTTTGCAGAGTACCCCATTTTTATGTTTAATGGACTACCCAGAAACAATCTTTTTCTTGCATCAAAGCCATCATATAATCCCACTGAGGTTACCACTCCCATTCTTGGGGCAGGAAGACGAAAAAGCAGCCCTGCAGCTCCAGGGCAATGTGACCAGCTCTGGGCTGAGGCCACAGCCTCATTCTTCACTTTTGGTGCATAAAAAACACCAGGATGAAGGTGAGTTTATCTCACTTTGTAATGAGGAAAAGGCTTCTGGCTAAGCCCCTGCTAAAACTTTATAAGCCCCTTTCCAGGATAAGGCTGCATGAAGGCACCAATCCGCTTGGGAATCTTCCCATTACAAACCACTCACTCTGCCGACGACTCTGGATACTGCGACATGCTCTTTGGCGTAAGGCCAGGAACAAGGGAGGAAAAAAACCTGCCTACATATTACCACCATAGACTTATTTCAACCTTTCTTCTCCGCAAAGATGGCAATAGGTGGGGAAAACTGTCTGCTTTAGGTTTTTGTTTTGAGAGAGACACAGAGTGACCGAGTTGCTTATTAGAAAATTCTGCTGTTTGGTTTAATTTAGAAATAGCCTAAGCATTTGCTGGCGGTGCTACTCTAAAGGGGGGGGGGGGGGAAACCAAGTTGCTTTTTAGGATATTTTTGAGCAGATGAAAATTGAAAGAGAAAGAAGTACTTTAATGAAAGCCAAGCTCAACTGATGTGCAAGCTCCTAAAGGGAAAAAAAAGTAATCAATTCAAGAGGGTCCTGCTGGTAGACTGCAATTACATCCTCCACAGTGTTTCTTTTCAGTAATTGAGTTCCACATGTCTCTTGCTGAGACCCCCAGTGAACAGAGTGAGATCTCCTAGCCCATCAGTCTTTGTGTTAGGGGTGGACACAGTGGGAGGAGCAGAAAGGGGTGTCCAATTAATTCTCCAAAAAAAAAAGGCCAAACACAAATATTTGAGTGAGATTGCAAGCCTTTTTAATAATACAGGTAGCAGACCATGAGAGTTTGATGTTGATCCTGAAGAATTATTTATCCACTTTGGCAATGATGTGATTCACTTTGACCTGCCCTCTAAGTCCTCTCATTAAAAATCCTTTTACATTTATGGTAACAAGACAACATAACTCAAAGTTTCTCATTGAGTGAATAAGGTGTAATTTTCTAGCAAAGACTACCAGCTTGTTCTAGGTGATGATTTTATCCTACTTAGCCAAATGAAGCAGCAATCTTTCTCTAGGAAAGGAGAAAAAAGACAAAAATACCCCAAAGGCAAGAAAAACCCGAATTCAACTAACTGGCATTAGACAAGCAGTGCTCTTCAGCTGTGGCCAACATAAGCCAGCACTTCCTATAAGCTTCAGCCAGAGCCACTCCTGACACAAGGTTAACCTTGAGATTTAGCCATGAGCATTAGCCTCCACTTCTCAGACCAAAACACATGACTTCTTTGGAAGCCGCTTTAAGGTCCTCAGAGGAAAAGAATTACCTGTCCCTATCCATGTGGGAAAGCACATGGACATTTCTGTCCTGCATCACTCAGTGAATGTATTTTCACATCTAAAACTCCCACGTATGTGAACATGTTTTATAGACATTAAGTATCACATTTCAAACATTTTAACTATCTACATCTTAAAAAAAATCCCATAATTTCAGTGCTACTTTTATACTCCTCTGCAGTGTCTCAGTTTTGCTGTTACTTTTGTACATACCTTTCTTATTTCACTTTAGGTCTATCAATTATATTTCCCTTCTGTATAAAGTGGAAAGTTGTCCCTATCACTGATCCCATGAACAACGCTTCTTTCAGCCTCTCCACATATCCTAGTTTAGCATCCCACTCCAGACCACAGCCTATCTGCTCTCACGGCACCCTGATGCCTGCTTTCTTTTAAACCTTCCCTTACTCTGTGTTCTATACTTAAGGAAAATAGAAAAGTATGTACTTACTAGTTTTGACAAATAAATGACCAAAGTTTAATTTTTTCTTCATTCTTTGGGAGTTTTACAGCCATCTAAAAATTTAACTGCAATTGGACAGACATTCCTTGTTACTGCATCTAATATTTCAGCAGGTGAAATGGGGTTCAGCTCCTAGACTCTCCTCTGATATTTTAAGTCACTGAACAGTTTCTTTCACTCCCCAGTCCACAAATTAAACTCAAACTCTCCCCGAGCAGGAACAGGGAATTATTTGGTGTTCCTACACTGCTATGAAGCTGCAGGATTTTATGTAAGAGCTCAGTATTATTATGCAGCAATGAGGGTGAAAAGCCACATGCTCTAAACAAAAAATCTGCACAGATCCTATGGCAGGGAAATGTAGAATTCCTACAGCTCTACTTAAAAATGGTAACATTAATGCATTATCAAACTCTCCAGTTTGTTCATTTTCCATAGTAAAAACTGCCAGAAGCACAGAACATTTCGTGCCTTCATCTTCTAGAAATAATTTGACAGTAGTTGAAGATTTGATCGCTCTGATTATATTATTGTTTGTTGAATACCAATAATGGCAGGCTTTAGAAAAAATTCTTTTCACTACTTGGCTTGTAAAAGCAAGATTTGAAATGATGGGCAGTCAAGGGAGAAACATCACATTTCTCATAACTTCTTCAGGAGGCTGCTATCATTTGCAAGTTTGAGTCAAGCAGATGAAAGAGAAGGTTTCCTGTGGGCTCCTCTGAGCCAGTGGGATGCTCCCTTGGGTGCTGGCCCCACTTGGCATCAATACAGGGAACAACAAGGTCCGACCTGGACTCAGGACAAGCCACAGCTCTCCTTGACTGAGCACCCAGCAGCGCCAGAATTTCACTCTGCATGAACTGGAGCTGCTCCTCCAAACGGGTGTCTATGCACTTCACACATCGGGCAAGTCTGCTGAGGATGGTTGGGTTAAAAAAATTACTAGACAGTCTTCCAAACCATTAATTTTAAAGAAATTGGCTGTTTCCTACATCCAAAGTGACATGCCTGATTAATCTCTAGATGCTGCATATCAGGGCTTTGTCATTAGAGAGCTCTTTCATATGCATCACTTCCTGCAGTGATCAAGTAACATTGCCAAGCCACTCTGTTAAGGCAGAGTGCTGTTAACTCTCTGCAGAGTTAGTGCCCAAGTAAGGGTGGCGATGAGCGTAATTGTGCCTAAAGTATTAGGAGTAATATTTGTGTAGCCATACGAAGGTACATTCTTTGTGTTGGGGGCCTGTCCATACCGAAAGAAGGTAGGGAAATCATCCATCTTTTAACAGCAAGGCTTTTATCCAGGTTTTTCAAATATGTTGCAAGCCTGCAAATAAATACTATTGTCCCCTTCTTCCCAAACTTTATGCCCTTCCTCTGCTTTGCAATCTCATTCGCAATGACGACATCAGCATTGCCCTGCCAGCTGAAAATGAAGATTTCAGCTCTAAATATACAGCAAAATCTGAAATAAAGCAGATCTGATCAAGTCAAAGATGAAATTTTCCATCTATTCTCCAAACCATGCCAGCACCACAAGGGCAATGCCCTCCAGGACAAGGTGGATGCTCAGACCAGGGCTGCACAGCCCAGACCACCAATGTAAGAGCAGAGAGCACCCAACGCTCACTGCAAGAGGCTGAAACCTCTTATCCATTTCCAGTATGCTACCAAACTGACTGAAGGCCTTTAATTCATTATCCACCTCATGCATCTGAAACAGCAAACAGCAGGACCTCATGAGTTCCCAGTGCCAAGCAGTCCCAAGATGGAGTTAATTTTTCTAAAAATTTTCCTTCCTATGGCAAGTGTTCACACTCATTTGACAAAAGGAGATAGAAGAATAGAGTACTTTAAAGGGGAAGTGAGTGATAGCCAGTCCGTATCACTGTGACCCAAATATATCTCTGTATAGGGCTTGAGGGTGGTATTTTCATATTAGGTCTCCACAAGAAAAAGCCTGTATGTGAATACCAGAATAGTTTACAGGTTAAAAACCAATGTAAGGGCTTTTTGCTACCAAATGAGTACTAACAAAACCATCAGGTTTTGTTTTAGGTATGGGCTTAAATAAGTTACCTTTAGAGATGTTCTTTAGAAGAATAAATCCTCCTGAGGAGCTGGAGCACATTTTTCATAGTGCCAGAGGGGTCTGCCACTGCACCATCTCTTTTTCACAGTCAAGTATATGCAAACGCATCCTGGCCCTGGTGTCTGCATCAGGCAGAGCCAGTCTCACGTTTGCCTCTGCTATCATGAATACCGTCACTAGCTGAAAACTGCCCTTTGACAATTTTCTGCCTGGCTAGTGATTAACGTCTGGATCTCACCAGATCTCCGAGGAACAAACCAAAAGTCACTACCATTCCCCAAAGCAGCTGGGCCCTGCTGTGTGGACATGCCTGGTTCATTGTGCGTAAGAACCACCAGGATTTGGGTCTTTTTTCACTGCCACTCTGTGCTGTGCTGCTGCCGCACAGCGTGGCGGTGGTGTTGAGTGAAAAATCTCTCACTTAGAAGGCCAGAGAAGATGCCAGACAGTTCCTGCTAATGGGATTTTTGCTGTTTCATGCTCTGCAGGCCCCAAGACGACAACGCAGAACTTGTGTGCTTGTTCAGATTTGTATTGCAGAAGGGTTGCTGGGAAATGTGGGCTACTCCCCTGGAACCGGTGCATCTTGATTGTAGGAAAGCACAGATGGATAAAGCTTTTCCATCGGTTTTCCTCACTTTTAAATTTGTCACGCAAGCACAAAATGGATCACAGCACAAGGATCACAGAAGAAAGTTACCCCTAGCTGAAGCAAATTCCCCAGACTTGCTTTCCACAGACCCTTCCCATAGACCGCCCTTCCGAACACAGATCACTCCATACATGTAGGGCATTTCACGCTGACAAATTTAACTTTGAAGGAAAAAAGTTCCATAAACTATTGGCATAACATGGTACATTTTCTCTTTTAGAGCCTATCACACCACTGCCCACAGAAAAAAAAATCCAGTGTATATGCAGTTATTGTGCAAGTTTAGAATGAAAAGCACAATCAGAATAAAAAATATCTCCAGCTCTGAGGAAAACTGGACCACTACTGTTTCTGGCATCCAAGAATATCAGAACATTACTATAATCTCTCATTCTAAGTGGTTACCCTGAACAGTATAGATTTGTGTTGGGATCTTCCCAGAAAGAACTGCCAAATCATAAGATCCGATCAAACTGCTAGTCATAACAGATGACAGAAAACTTATGCTGGAAGCTTCTACGAGGGATAAGTTTAAATTAGCTGTTAATGATTTGGAAACAAAGCAAATCTCCAGTGAAAACTGAATTCTGATGACATTTAACAAGGCAAGGCAAGCATTTGTATGTCTGCCGCAGTGAAGCATGACTTGCTCAGAGACCTGTGTATATTGTGTGCGTATCTCTCCACAGAGAAGTTTCCTAAATTAATTGATACGACATTTTTATGTTATGGCTTTATTGTTGAAACCTCTTCTATTGTTAGAAAAAACATTGGATCTTCACACTAAACCAATTCTAATGGCAATACAAACCTTTTTTAAAATAAATTGAATTCTTCAAATGCAAGGTGATTTTTCTATTAGTCTCACTCAAATAGCATATAAATGTGGGACTACCGCATTGAAATACAGACATGAAAAATTAAAAGTTGCATAGCTTGTGGCTAAAAGTGATCCAGAGTCTAAGTGTCCTTTGTAAACTATTGCTTATCTTCAAAATGCATATAAGGCATTGGAACAAAAAAGTCTATGTTTACCTTAGATACATATTATTATATAAAATACATCAAGTATATTATTTGGCATTTATAAAGTATTTATAGCTATATAGGCTAACCAGACCTACCTTCCCAGCCCTTCTTGGGTTTCCTTCCCGGACACCCCCAGAAGCCCCCCCAGGAGGATGATTTGGGGGAAAAAGCATTGCCGATCCCCAGACAATACAGCAGGGACCACAGCAAGCCTTGGCTGCTGTCACCATGCGGCAACCCCTTACGTCCCCTTAGAAAAGTTTAAGAAACATTTAGTAAACATTTCCTTTCTTGCAATAGCTACCAATAAATGATATTCAGCAAAAAAAAATTTACATCACAGCCAACCCCACGCTGACAAACAAATTTTACTTGTCTGATTAGTCTGAAGTCAGATGAGCAAGACGCAGAATTGGTCTTGTTATTTCTTTCCTCACAGCATTAATTTTCCTCCTTAATCCAAACTTAGCCTTATGCAGTTATTAAAGTAGTTTTAATCCAATAAGACATAAGCAGCATGGATCAAAGAATATCCTAGAGGCACAACTCACAGAAAACAGCTCATATAAAGTTCAGCAAAATAAAATGCAAAGCCTATTTACTACGTAGGTAGACAACTCAAAGATGGAAGAGAAGAAATCCGTACAACTTGCCTGTCAAGCTTTATTCCCTGTACCCTAATGCTATTTATCCAGCTAAAGGGCATTTGACTAATCGCCAGTTAACACAGTACATGTTAAATTAATTGAGGTAACATATTATACAATGATAATACCGTAACTTGTTCTCAGATTAAGTTTTAAATTACTGCAGAACATGCTCTTTCTTAAATCAGAGAAGACAAGCATTTTTTTCCCTAACATAGGCTTTAAATTCTAGGAAAGGTGGAGTCAAGTGAATTCATAGGTCTCATGAAATTCATGGGTCCCAATTCATCTCAGAGTTCCAAGATTATTTGTGTGCTTTTTAAAGGGCACCGAGATGAGAATTTGATGTGGAAATACTCCCAACTCCCTGTCATGGTGCTTTTATCAGCTTAACTGGAAACCCGAGAACCACTTCCTGTGCTTCCATGAGATTGTTCCCACAGTAAGGCAGGGTAGCATGGGGGACTTCCCACTGATAGGTCTTTGCTTACATTTCACACTGTCATCGCTGAAATTGTTCTGGTCTACCAGAAACCATTAAGAGACAGACAGAAAGAAAAAACACCTTCAAAACAGCAACACTGGTAAAAATGTAAGAGTCTATGAAAGAGTCATGAAGCACAGACAGAAAAGGAGAGACACGACAGAGCAAGGGAAGGAGTCACCAGCAAGAGGCTTTTCTGCAAGAGGTTGCCCAGTTGTTGGGGCTGGGGGCTCGAGTATGTTAATTCTTTACCATTCATCATCCCTGTGCGGTAGGACAATCATCTAGCAGCTTGTCAGTGACCTACAGGATACTATTGTCAGGCTTACCAGCGTTTATGGCATCAGCAGGCACAAGAAGAGTCTGGGGTCTGCCCCCAAGAGCAAGACTCCCATTAACACCCATGAAGGGTTGGTATCTCCGTCCAGGACACAACAAGGCTATATCTGACCCAGAGCATCTTCAAGGTGACCCTGCAGAGACCGTCTGTGCTTACTCCCAAGCCGCTGGCCGACTCAGTGGCTTTCTGTATGCTCCTACACACAGGGACACCAAAGCCTGCTGCTAGTGCTTTAATCATTGCTGAAATACCTCCTTCAGGTATCTCTGAGTTTCCACACTCGGGAACAGTTCTCCAACATTCACTGATTTTGATCATGCGCAATTCTTCTCACTCTGTAGCAAAAATTACACTTACCTGCCTTTCTAAATCGCCAAGTCCATTAAGGCTCATGGTAGCTCTCTAGAGCAAACAGTGCTTTTGGTATGTTTTCAGCATAGCAGAGATATTACCAAGGCAATTGACTGCAACAGCACCAGCCAGATCGGAAGTATTTTGTCTCTGTGCAGAGATTTTCTATCTCATCGATTTTGAGCACCACCAAATCGTGCACATGGGACCAAATGGCACCTGAGCAATTCCTGCAGAGGGCTGAAGAACATTCTCTCCCTTCACTTTTGTGTGGTTTTGTTGATGGTTGAAATGAGAAACTTTTCAGTAGAAGTGCAGAGTGGGATACAGCTCAGAATAGTGAAAAACAATTTAATACCATCATTTATGAATAACAGAAGAAAATATACATTACCCAGGCTGAACAGATCCCACACTTTAAAAATCTAACTTCTCTAGTTTAGAAAGAAATTCTAACTTCATGAGTTGAGGTCAAACCCTCCTAATCTATTTGTCATAATATTTCTGATAGGGGTGGCCTAATCAGACACTATGTTGAACCAGCTGGAAAATAATCCCCATGAAAATCATGACAGTTTTTCTAAGGAGTCCGGTTAGTGAAAGGACAAATAAAATACCAGCATTATTTTCAGCATTTGAAAGTTTCCTTTCTCAAGAGTTGTTTTAAGTGGTAATTAATCAAATCAGTGATATTTTTCCAGGGTTGATGATTCATTACTGCTGTACTAGTTGAAACCAAAGAGTCTGAAGTATAAATTAAATAGATCATATTTCTTCCATAGATGGTCAAGCTGCATTTGCAGGATAGACAGACATTAACTTAAGTCAAATACATTCTGAATCACCTGTTTTCCCCCTTTGAATAGCACTACAGAATTAGCGAGATGAGATTGCCAAAATGTTCTGCTGACATCAAAGCAGCATTTAAGCAGTGCAGATCAGCATTGCCAGGTTCATGCTCAAATGTTTTTTTAGACTATATATTCTAAAATTTTAGCTAAACAGACAAGAGCCCCACACAAGGCTAAACAAGCTGAAGGTCAAGAATTCACAGCAAGGTCAATACATGAATTCAGTCCTTTTCATGGAGGTCCAAAAATCTTATTCTGATTGCAAGGATGTGGAAGAGATTTACAAATTCAAGGCTAGCAACAGGAGTCAGATTTCTGCCCAAATTAAAAAATAAAAAAGAAGGGTGAGAGGGAACAACCTCCCTCTCCGAGGTTCTTAAAAATGTGTATCCAGGAAGTGACACATAAGGAAAAACAAAGAAAAGAGAAAGGACACTAATAAAAATGATCAAGAAGGGTAAGAAAGTGTTAGTCAAACTGAGGGAAGAGAGATGGATACTTAAAAATAGATGACCAGCAGTAAGATAAAGGAAAGAAAAGAATGAAAAGAGCGCTATTAAGGACAATTAGAAGAACAAACTTTAAACCACCTTGCAAACAAACATATTCCTTACATAAAGAAATCAAGGTTGGGCAAAACTGGATTTTTTCCCAGCTCAAAGCACTCACCTTAGATGACGTTCCACAGTCTGCTAGAGTTTCTGTTAATATTAGTCTTGAATATGTCTGAAATTAAACAACCCACTAAGCCCCTAAATAACATCAGCTGTTACACATACAAAATCACTGTACATGGTTTGCTTCTAGGTATTACCTAAAACCTGGTACCAGTCTGCACACATTGATGTCAAACACCAGCCAATTTAATTTATCATCATATTCCTAAACAAATGCAAAAAGGCATTAAGCTAATGCAACTGAAGATTTGAAAAATTTGTCTTCATCAACAGAATAAAACATGCAGGTCTTCCAGATCCTCAGCTGAAATAAAATATTTGCCTATGCTCACTGCCAATCTCAATGCCATAGAAACACAGCCTAGGAGTTAACATGATGTTGCTGCTTTTAATGTACATCTTTAGAATAAAAATTACCTTCAAAAACTTCTGCCTGCAGTTACAGAATCACAGAATTGTTTAGGTTGGATGGGACCTCTGGAGATCATCTAGTCCAACCTCCCTGCTCAAGCAGGGTCCTCTAGTATATATTCCCCAGGATCGCGTCTAGGTGGGTTCTGAATATCTCCAGGGAAGGAGACTCCACCACCTCTCTGGGCAACCTGTTCCAGTGCTCTGTCACCCTCACAGTCAAGAAGTTTTTCCTCAGGTTCAGGTGGACCTTCCTGTGGTTCAGTTTCTGCCCGTTGCCTCTTGTCCTGTTGCTGGGCACCACAGAGAAGAGGCTGGCCTCATCCTCTTGACACCCCCCCTTCAGATACTTGTACACGTTGATGAGATCCCCTCTCAATCTTCTCTTCTCCAGGCTGAACAGGCCCAGCTCTTGCAGTCTTTCTTCAGAGGAGAGGTGCTCCAGCCCTCTAATCATCTTGGTAGCCCTCCACTGGACTCTCTCCAGGAGTGCCATGTCTCTCTTGTCCTGGGGAGCCCAGAACTGGACAGAGGTGAGGCCTCCCCAGAGCTGAGGAGAGGGGCAGGATCACCTCCCTCCACCTGCTAGCAACACTCTGCCTAATGCACCCCAGGATCCCATTGGCCTTCTTGGCCACAAGGGCACACTGCTGGCTCATGTTTAACTTGTCGTCCACCAGCACTCCCAGGACCTTCTCTGCAGAGCTGCTTTCCAGCAGGTCAACCCCCAGCCTGGACTGGTGCATGGGATTATTCCTGCCTAGGTGCAGGACCTTGCACTTGCCTTTGTTGAACTTCAGGAGGTTCCTCTCCGCCCACCTCTCCAGCCTGTCCAGGTCCCTCTGAATGGCAGCACAGTCTTCCGGTGTGTTAGCCTCTCCCCCCAGTTTAGTATTATCAGCAAACTTGCTGAGGGTGCACTCTGTGCCTTCCTCCAGGTCATTGATGAATACGTTGAACAAGACTGGAGCCAGGACTGCCCCCTGGGGGACACCACTAGCCACAGGCCTCCAACTCGACTCTGCGCCATTCACCACAACCCTCTGAGCTCGGCCATCCAGCCAGTTCTCAATCCACCTCACTGTCCACTCGTCTAGCCCACACTTCATGAGCTTACCTAGGAGGATGGGATGGGAGACGGTGTCCAAAGCCTTGCTGAAGTCCAGGGAGACAACATCCACTGCTCTGCCCTCATCTACCCAGCCAGTCATCCCGTCATAGAAGGCTATCAGATTGGTCCAGCATGATTTCCCTTTGGTGAATCCATGCTGACTACTCCTGATCACCTTCTTGTCCTCCAGATGCTTAGTGATGACCTCCAGGAGGAGCTGTTCCATCACCTTGCCAGGGATGGAGGTGAGGCTGACAGGCCTGTAGTTTCCTGGCTCCTCCTGCTTGCCCTTTTTGAAGACTGGCGTGACACTGGCTTTCTTCCCGTCCTGAGGCACCTCTCCTGATCTCCAGGACCTTTCCAAGATGATGGAGAGTGGCCTAGCGATAACATCCGCCAGCTCCCGCAGCACTCGTGGGTGCATCCTATCGGGGCCCATGGATTCATGGATGTCCAGTTTGGACAAAAGATCTCTAAGCTGATCCTCCTCAACCAAGGGAGAGTCTTCCTTTCTCCAGCCTTCCTCTCTTGTCTCCAAGGTCTGGAATTCCTCAGGACTGGCCTTAGCAGTGAAGACGGAAACAAAGGCAGCATTCAGCAACTCTGCCTTCTCTGTATCCTTTGTCACCAGGGCACCCGCCCCATTCAGCAGCGGGCCCACGTTTTCCCTAGTCTTCCTTTTGCTATTGATGTATTTGAAGAAGGCCTTCTTGTTGTCCTTGACATCCCTTGCCAGATTTAATTCCGACTGGGCCTTAGCCTTCCTTGTCGCATCCCTGCACACTCTGACAACGTCCCTGTATTCCTCCCAAGTGGCCTGTCCCCTTTTCCACATTCTGTGTACTTCCTTCTTCTGCTGGAGTTTTGCCAGGAGTTCCTTGCTCATCCAGGCAGGTCTCCTGCCCGCTTTGCTGGACTTCTTCCTCAGAGGGATGCACTGATCTTGAGCCTGGAGGAAGTGATGCTTGAATATTAACTAGCTTTCTTGGACCCCTCTTCCTTCTAGGGCCCTACCCCAGGAGATTCCCCTAAGTAGGTCCCTGAAGAGGCCAAAGTCAGCTCCCCTGAAGTCCAGCGTTGCAATCCTACTCATTGCCCTGCTCCCTCCTCGTAGGATCCTGAACTCCACCATCTCATGGTCACTGCAGCCAAGGCTGCCCCCAACCTTCACCTCTCCAACTAGACCTTCTTTGTTTGTTAGTACAAGGTCCAGCATTGCACCTCTCCTCATTGGCATCTCCACCACCTGGGTCAAGAAATTATCATCCATGCTTTGCAGGAACCTCTTTGACTGTTTGTGCCTAGCTGTGCTGTCTTGCCAACAGATATCAGGGTGGTTGAAGTCTCCCATGAGAACCAGGGCCTGTGATCGTGAGGCTACTTCCAGCTGTCGGTAGAAGGCCTCATCAATGACTTCCTCCTGGTCAGGTGGCCTGTAGTAAACCCCCACAACAGTGTCACCCATGTTACCCTGCCCTTTAATCCTTACCCATAGGCTCTCCACTTGCTCTTCATCCACCCCGAGGCAGAGTTCCATACATTCTAGCTGCTCCCTCACATAAAGAGCAACTCCACCACCTCGCCTTCCTGGCCTGTCTTTCCTAAAAAGCACATAGCCATCCATGACAGCATCCCAGTCATGTGAACTATCCCACCATGTCTCTGTCACTGCAATGAGATCATGGCCCTGCAACCGCACACAGATCTCTAACTCTTCCTGTTTATTCCCCATGCTGCGTGCATTGGTATACAGGCATTTCAGAGAGCCAGTCAAGCATGCAAGCTTCCCAGGAGAGGTACAAGAGGAGCCTCCATAGCCACGTTGCATACTGTCTCCCCTGGTTGTATGCACCCGCTGGAGGCATCCTGACTTGAGCGGTGTTTTACTGACTCCCCTGCCACTATACCACTCCCCTTCCCCCATCTTGCCTAGTTTAAAGCCCTCTTACCAGGCTGGCCAATCTGTTGGCAAAGACACACATGCCCCGCTTGGTAAGGTGGATCCCATCGCTCCCCATCAGCTGTTGATCTTCAAACAGGGTCCCATGGTCATAGAAACCAAAGCCCTGTTGCCAACACCAGCAGCGCAGCCAGTTGTTCACTTGGAAAACTCGTCTACTCCTCCTCCTGTCCTTTCCCCTCACAGGCAAGATTGAGGAGAAAACCTGGGCTCCCAGACCCTTGACCACCATTCCCAGAGCTCTGAAGTCCTGTTTGATGGTTTCCATTTGCCTTTCGTGTTGTTAGCACCCACGTGGAAGATCAGCAGAGGGTAGTAGTCCGATGCGTGGACAAGCCTTGGCAGTCTTTCCACGACATCCCTTATTCGAGTCCCTGGCAGGCAGCAAAACTCTCTGGACAAGAGGTCAGGTCGGCAGATAGGTGCCTCTGTCCCCTGTAGCAGGGAGTCACCCACAACAATCACTCGCCGTTTCTTCCGGGGGTTCCTGCACAGCACAGGGTCTGCCAGGCCAGTTGCCTCCCTTGGAGCCATGCCCAGCTCCTCCTCAGCTTGGAGGGTGCTAAACTTGCTCCTCCTCAAGACTTACCCTTGAAGAACAAGAGCCTTTCTCCTTCTACGAGAGGTCACCAGCTTCCAGCCCTCTTCAACAGTTTTATGATGCACCTTTACACACTGTGCTGAGCCCTCTGACAACTCCGCTGCAGTGGGGGCAGGGGACTCCCGGAGCTGAACAGTCTCCGAGAACGCCCTGTCAATCTCCCACTCATCCTCTCGGATGCTACGCAGCCTACTAACCTCCTCCCGTAACTCCTTTATCTGGTGACGCAACTGGTCAACCACAGCACACCTCACACAGGAGAGCTGACTGTCAGCCCAGGCCCTACGGAGAGGCCCCGGGCACTCCTGCAGCCTGACACCTGCAGAGCTGCATCTGCTGTCCAAGGGTCTGTCTGGGTTGAAGCCTCAGACACAGCCAATGCAGCACCTCCAGCAGCCACGGGGGAACGTGCTCTGCGGCATGTCATGACCATGCCCCGGGGAAGGACACACCACTGTGCAAAATGGAGAGGTGCCTTCTTTGCCTTCTGGCGCCCTTCTGCGTGAACTGCTGCGTCTGTTCGCTGCCTCTGTTGGCTGCGCTCTGGGAGCTGCGCTCTAGGCCTGGCTCTTATATAGACCTCTGCCTAGCAGTGACTCACAAGGGTGCTTGACCCACCCAATCAGGAGCCACTTGAAACAAAAGCCCCAACTCCCTCTGACCAGGGCAGCCCCACCTAGCTAGAACTTCCCAGGAGAAGTTAAGTCAAGGCCCCCTGCAGGAGTCCTTGCCCAGCTCTCCCTTCCTGCTAGCAGCAAGCACTGTCTAGTTCCTCGGGGGTTCCCAGAAAGTCTCCGCAACTTTCAACAAGGCCCACAAAAGGCCCAGGCAGAGCCCAGACACTGCTGCGCAAACTGCTGCGTCTGTTCATTGCCTCTGTTGGCTGCGCTCAGTTACATAAACATAACCTGAAGACTGTTGCAAAAGAAAAGATGTCAATGAGGCCAACACTAGAATTGTTCAGTATCTCCAGTTTTAACTGCCTTTGTGCCATTTAAGGCTTGCTAAAGATTACACAATGTTATGGGTAATGTTATACTTAAGAAGCATTGCTCTAATTAGCAACCTGGTTGAGATCAGACAGAAGAATTATCTGATGTTGTTTTCGGTGTATTTGTTCAAAGCTAATCTAGAAGTATTCATAGTAATTTGAGTATTTCACCATTTCAGGGCAGAATGGAGAGTTACGTTTTTCTCCTAACACTGGGAGGCCTAAAACAAAGAATTCATTAATATTAGAGCTCCCATTAGACTGTTCCCCATGAATTGAGCGGCTCTAGTCAACTAGGTACCACTTCACATCCCATTTATGTGCTGCTTTGCAAGACCAGAAACATCAGCCTCACAATCACATGGCCAGAGTATCAAGCATGTTGATACTTGTCATTTTCAGAGGAAATGTTATATCCTAAAATATATTAGATGATTTATCCACCCTCCATCTACATGAAGCAGAAGTTGAGCATGAAGTGCAGGATGAGGGTCCACCACATTCCTCTGACTGTATGAATAAGTCCAGACTGAGGGATGTTCCCAGAGCTCTGGGATGGATGCAAGCCCAGTGCTATGTCTTTGTACTTGTACCTTTGCACTTCAGCTGAACCTCGTGAAATACAGTGGTGGCCCTTTACAGATTGGTGCTCCTTCTACCGAAAGCAGAAGGTGACCTCCTGCCAACTTCTGCAGGGTGGTATCAGAGACTGAACAGGAGCATTCTGCACCTGTGCAGCATTCTTCACTGCACACAGGTACAACACCTTGCAAGCACTGACCTGAGACCCAGATAATGATATTGCTAAGGGTACAGCCCAGCAAATGAACATGGAAACATTTGGACAGAGATCTGACATGTTTTTGCAATTTTTCATTTTATAGAAAAAATATAAAAATACAAATTATGGACCACATCCTGCACTTCTCATTTGGGGAAAATCCTAACCCTTTTAGACCTCAGTATCTAAAATTGCTACAAGCTACAGAATTGTATGGCCGTCTGTCTAATGTGAGGCTATATAGGAAGCTTCTGATATGTATGTGCTAGAACAACTAATATCTGTATTTTCAGTAACATTTGAGGCATGTTGAACACAGCTTTCAATCAGGCACAGAGCTTGCATAGGAATTTAGTGATTTCTACTCTTAAACAATAACAAGCCTTTATTTAAAATCTGTATAAAAGATCAGACTAGCCAAGTGAAGGTAGGAGGTACTTTTCAGGAGGAAGTACATGAAAGAACACAGTAATGGAAAAAAGAAATATTGACAATGCTAAAGACCTCCCTGAAACCCTTTTTGTGGTAGCTGGATTTGATAAGACCGTTCAAATTAAAAGCATTTTAGTTATATAGCTAGATAGATAAATATCTCTCCCTATCTATCTCCCTGCTGCTGTTGTAATGTTGATTACAACCCATGGAAATGCTCCTCCTGATGTTCTCTCTTGGAGACAGCTTCATGCTGGTTTGCCTCCTAGTACCTAGCTGGAAATATTCCCTACAGCCTCCCATCCAGATAACATTAATATTTTCTCAAAAGGCATGTATCTTCACAAGACTTTTCTACACTTGTAACTGGTAATTAAAAGATGCAGAAAGCCTGCAGGACTACACCCACATGAGACTCACATGGCAACCTGCTGCTGCTGAGCCCCTGATAATAGTCTAGTTAATTTGCTATAAAAGAACAAAGTTGAGTAATCACCTCTACAAACCAGCTCTGGTTTCATTCCTCCCTGACCTCCCCAGCCATGCATGAGCAACCAAACTTAGAGATGGCAACAGCTCCCGCTGCAGGAAAAACATGGCCAGAACTTTACTGAAAGAATTTTTGTGGTTTTACGTGGACTTTATTGGATTTGTGACCTTTTGTTAAATGTCTCTCTCAAGGCTGTTCTACCTGCTCATGCAGATGGGAATGGGTCTTCCCCTCATTTCCTGGGGGGTGAATTGAAGCAGATGGACAGACATGGTTATCACCTATTGCACCAGCACAGCCCCTTTCCCAACCACTGGGTACAGATCCACTCTGCAAATTTATTTCTGGGAGATTTCTGTCCAGCAGCACAGAAATCAGCACAGACTGAGAAATGGACTTAAACTTTAAGGGAAAAGGTCAGGTCTAAATTAGCCTAAAATAAAAAGAGAACAAATTGAAATGTTAGAATAATTTATAAAAAACTATTGTTTAATTTACAAATGGGTCTGTTATCTACTTTGCAATCTTTGCAGCAGTGGCAGGAAAAAAATAAGAGCATCAGATGAGAATTATAGGGTAATGTTATTCATAAGCAAGCCTTATCAATCTCTATACAGCTTGCATATTTTTAGAAATGGCTAAATTCTTTAACTATTCAAAGTTAGGAAGCTGAAAGATTCATGTCTCACCTCATTTCTCAGAGGAAATAGATTTGTCTCTCATACAGCTGAGTACTAATTAGTCAGAGGTTTCAGGCTTGGTGATTTTGATGAACCCTTCGCAATATTGAAACACTAATTGTGTAAATATCAGTAAACTCCAGTCACTGAAACTCTCCTCGGAAGTGGCAGGCAAAAAAGGAAAACAAAAAGGGTAACTTGCTGACAAAGCACCACTTCTGATCTATGTTCACTCAAAAGAAGCTCTTCAGTTATTGGATTAGGCAATGCAAACAAAAATGGTGCGTTTTCTTCCCCATTCACTCCTCCGCATGTAGATTCTTCCACAAAAAATAGTGGAAATCCAAGCAATTATAAAAATATTCCTATAATCAGGGATAACAACAGCTTTAAAAGCTTTAACTACAAATAGAGTCTAGTTTTTAATGTGCTTAAAATTGCAGATTAAAGTAGGCCACTGTCATTATGACTTTGTCTACTCTAAAAATTTTAGATGGTTTAGAGTAGCAATTTTTTTAATAAGAGAATGCTCAAAAAGTCAAGAGAATGGTTTCTAGGGAATATATCATCTAGCTGCTATAAATATTTTCTTCAGAATTGCTTTTCATAATGTACTCAATCTTTTATTTTGAAGGAAGCAATTTAAAGAGAATTTTTCACTGCAGTTTTAGTTACTAAGCTAACATGGCTTGACTATTTTCACAATTTCTAAAGGCAAATATTAATTTTGCCTCCACCTACAGGAATAAGCATATGATTCCAGCAGCAGCATACATTTCAAAATAAGAGGGGAAAAATGGGAAAATAGTGTATTATTAATCTCATAACAGCCCTGTCCTTATCTTTCAGTCTCTTCCTCAATCCCTTGGACTTTTGGTAGCTGGCATTCACCCTCTGTTGTAGGTTTATTCGCTAAGGCAGCTAGGTCAGCCCAAGCTTGTCCAACTGCCTTTGCTCACCTCGGTTTTTACGCTAGCTACTGTGGAGAGGAAAGAGGGAAAAGGAGGGGAACCCCCAAATATTTATTCTTGAAGATCTCTTGGTACCTTACTTGTTTGCCTTTACAGGATATTTGACATTACAGTATTCAAACACAGCTTCCTGAAGGCAGAGACTTCACAGAAATCAATGACTGATCAACTTAACTAAGTACACATGGAGGCTATGTGAATTTAGCACCCTCCTCCCCACCCCCAGCGCTTTTTCTGGGTCAGTTAATATTATACATATATGTATGTATATATACATAACTATAACAAATCACATTTAATGGCACCCACAAACAAGACTAGCATGGAAATCCAGATCTTTGAGAAATGGGCACTAAAATAACTTCACTATCTTAGGACACAACTGGGAAAGCTCTTGGCAATGCTTGATTTACTGGTAAATGGCACCACTGATCTTCAAGTGTAGCTTCTGAGCTCGGGATCTGACCTTGACTTGGGCCTTTTTAGGTTTTCTGTGAAACAGTATTGACTAGACCAAAACTAAACTTAGCTTTACTGTACTGTGCAGAGAAAAAAGTGAGTAATTCAGTTCAGAAATTTATGAACATATTCAGTCTTTTGTCATGCTGCTTATCTAAGCTTAGTTTGAACTCTTAGTATCCTGAGCAAAGATAGCTTTCTCTTGCAGTAAGCGACATATTCACACAATGAAGTGCCTAAATATTCTCTTCAAGAAAAGCAATTTTAAACAGGGGAAAAAATACAATGCCTCTTTTATTATATGGGAAGCTGAAAGTCTTGCCCTGGGTTACACAGGTAACTTAAAGATACAAAATCTGAACTCAAGCATTTACAGCCCTTATTTTATTAAGGCAATTCCTTGTCTGCTGCCGTCTGTCCCTCACTGGATGGTAGTATTTCAGTCTTTCATGCTTAGCAACAGGCCCTCACAGCTGTAATAAACATAGATCCATCCCACTTTTCAATAGGAAAAATAATAAAAAGACAGACTAACTTTTGCTCCTTACCTATCTTTAACATGCTCAGAGATGAAGGAATAAAAATATATCGCAGAAAGCTCTCAGAAACCACATCCAATAATTTGAAATATTTACAAGACACTTCACTAATGATTCGTTTAACTTTGAAATATCTTGCATTTGCTCATTTTGTGAAACTAGAATTATTCATAAGACAGTTTATTACAAATTGATTAATATTCATTGGACACTTTGCAGAAGATGTATGGTTAAAGTCATTGAATTGTTTTGCAAAAGAAAAAAGCCATCATTTTGTGAGTTTTGGACAGAACTGATTGCAATCAGTATTATCCGCAAGTTCATTAGGCAGCAAAATGCTCTGCCTAGAAAGGCATCATTTAAGTTAATCACTACCTGGTTGTTGAGCAGCGAACAGCTTGCTGCGTTCAGTGCTTTTATAATCTTGGATTGCACATTACATCTCCCTGAAAAACTAGGATTTAGAAATGTGTTCATACCACTGATAAGATAGAGCTTATTAGAAGCAATATTTTTGGTTTACATATAGTCTGCTATGGCTAATTTCTAAAGTATTTTTAAAATAGCAGTTTCCAAACAGAGCAAAATGGCTTAAATCCATGAGCTTGGAGGCTCCTGAGGACAGCTCTCCTTGCCTGCCTGTGTTGATGGCTAGGATATATATGCCCTTTAGTGAGTTTTGTGTTTCCATGGGATCTACAACTTCAGTCCCCAACTCCGCTTTGTTTCTCTGCTCATTGGAATCATTGGCCAGGTCATTGCAGTAGCTGCCACTAGGAGACTCCCACCACTGCCGGTATCAGCATTTCTCAGAGATACACTCATTCTTTCAACCCACAGCTGTTTACATAAACCAAAAGTTTTCAAAAAGGCTTTTTTCCCCTCCTTTAGAGCCTTCATTTCTACATCCAGCTACCTTTTAAAGATACAAATGTTTCCTGTATGACTGCCTTGTGTGAGACCTGACATTACAACTTTCCCAGACATTCCTTATAACATAGGAAGCTATAGGCAAAAGAATTAATAAAAAAGATGTCTAATAAAAATTCAATCCATACATTACCTGCACTTCTGCTGGGGGCTCGGCACACCATCCCATGGGCCACTGGCGAGGAGAGGGCTCCACCAGGCTCATGCCATGGGCACGAGGGGAGCTCCAAGGACTGCGAGTCCCTCAGCAGCCCTGCACAGGCACCACAGCATCTATCCTTGCAGCCAGGACAGAGGAAAAAGGTGAAGTTATAAAAACCTACTGCTCACACTTTTTTTTAATGTAGTGAACAAATGAACAAAGTAGAATATGGAACAATAATAGCCCATGCAGTCCACGCTGCAACATCTGTGCTTTTCAAACAGTGCAGGGTGGGTTAATGAAACAAGTGCTTTCTGCCAGGCTTCTGACCTCTAGCTGGAAGCTTTTTTGCATTTTCATTTTTAACTAACCAAGCTTCTCTATTATAAGCCATAGAAAAAAACCTTTCAATTAACATTGCTTCCTTAACCCACCTTGGTTTTCTCATGTTACATTGTGGAGGATAATATTTTTCAGAGTGAGACTAAGTCTAGAGCTTGTATGAAAACTCCCAAGTATTACTGTTTTCTTTCTTACAAAGAACATCTGCCCTACGGGGTTTGTTCTCTCAGAATCCAAAAATTAAAAGTTGAAGTTGTCTTAAAAATGTGCTATCCCATAGATCCTTTGTTTCCAAAGCTTTGGAAGCATGGAGTGCCTGCTTGCAGGAAAGCTCATTTGTTTTGGTTAGGTTCATTTTGCTCTTAATTTGCACATTATTATATATTATAATAGATACAACATAATTGCATTATATAATGCACATTATGTGTTAATTTGGCAGGCAGATAAGGCCAGCTTTAGAAGTGGGCAAAACTCCACAGCCAAGGGGAAGGCCCACACACGCTGCTGTGCAAGCAGGCGTGGCACCCAAAGTTGCTCCTGCAAAACACACACAGTTCTGCTCAGACCTACAGGCTTCCATCATGCCACCGGGAAGCTATTCCATTATTGAACTGGTACCAATCAACACTCAAATGTGTTAAGAAAATCAAACCCTGGACTTTGTGACCTTGAACATCAGAGAACCAGGAAGAAGCCTTAACTCCCATCTCAACCGCTGCAAAATATTTTACATTGTCTGGATGGTTCACAACAGACTGCGTGCAAATCTCAGATCCATGCTTCCCACTGTATGTAAGGCCATTTCAAGGACTCACACTCCCTTTTTCCTCTCCAGGAGGCTGTACAGAGCAGAGTTGCTTCAGGCTGCACCTACCCATGGGTCTTCAACTGGCTGTGCCGCTGCATGACCATCCTTGGAGACAAGGGCTGGTGCCAAAGCTGCTGTCAGGCAAATCCAGCACCCAGGGCACCATGGGACTGCAGGAACATTCCCTTGTGGACATTTGCAAAGCTTGTTCAATAGAAAGCCTCGCCTACTTGAAACTTCCTCTGTGTGCAAACCCTACCACTACATATATAACAGACAACAAAATAATCAATGTTCATGCAGATGCATGCCTCAGACTGATCATGGCAAGCATACTCAAGACAAAAGTCATTTTCTCCTCATTGTCCTCAACTGCTAGATGGGAGCATCTTTCACACTTGTGTTAGCCATCAGGACTGTGACTGCAGGAAGTTGTGCAAAGCTTCTCCTCAGTCTCCTCCCAGCAGTGCATTAATGCCATGTTTCACACATGGCTGCAGAAGTCACACTGTGTAACATTATCTGATAACATGCAATTAATGACAACAGCTGCAAATGAATGTACCTTGCATCATCACATAGTGCTTCACTTGGGAAAATTAAATTTAATTGAAGCTTTAATTGAGCCTTTAAATAATACAGCAGTTATAGCTACATTTTAGCTAGTAACACATTCCTTAACAATTCAGCGTGCTCTGCTCAATAGGAAAAAGATTTAAAGCTTCTAAAATGATATACAACCCCAATTAAAAATACATATACATATGTAAAAGTACAGATATGACATACATTGTCCCCTGCAGCCTTTGGCCATCTGCATATAAACTACACATTGCTACTTTAGCCAACATCCCCAACTAAGTATACATACACACTGTTGCTACATAATTTCTCAGCTCAAGAGCTTCCTCTAAAGCTATTAGAGATTACTAACTTCTAGAGTTCCCAGCCCTAAGCCACATGTGGACACACCTCCAATTCCCCGTTTGTGGCTAGGAGCTTTAGGAAAGAGGTACTAAGTATATACACGAGTAATCTGGTTTTTTCCTGTATATATTGCTCATTGCATCCAGTAGGACATCACAACAAGACTGCTGTCCGGTCCCCTTGCAGTAAGCCACCTTGCGTCCATCTCACTTTCATTCTAAGCAATAAGCTGCACTAGAGCCTGACCATACCTAACTATATCTGATCTATCCTCCTTCCCATGCCCAATTTCCAGATCTCCTTATTGCGATTCACAAGGCCTAACCACATGCATAGTGTTATTCAATGGGAATTCTTGAGACTAGATAATATATGGATATGCAAAAATCATCACACATTTGAGTTTCCTAATGAGAGCAGAGCTTTCCTAATAAGCCTATTTTTGGTCTAGATATTTATAACTGTCCCACAGTAAGTTGAAAAGAAGGGATAGTTTATAAATTCATCCAGTATTTGCATAAAACATGCGGCTAAAATTAACACTGTCAAGTCCATAATAACATTATGGCAAAAAAACCATTTTATAGCTAATGGAAAGCAAATAGCAGCTGCTTAGGGTATGAAACAGCCTCGTGCTACCCCCTTGCTGTGCTGTTGGATGTGTGGTGGAGCAAGAGCAGCAACTGCTGTCCCTTGGGACCTCTGATCAATAGGATGAGTCGAGCCCTTTGCAGCCAGAGCATCACTTTCCTCTTGGCAGAGCAGTTTTAGTGAAGAAGCAGAAAAGAAAGAAGTACTTGTTCCTGAAGCAGCAGGTGGCAAACAACTCTGAGGAAAGAAGTCCCTTTCACAAGTATCTGGACACTTCATTCTCCTACCATCAGGATTTTTCCTCATTTCCAGTGATCTGGCACCAAAAACCTCCACAAGGGGCCACAAGTTAAATGGTCCAATTGCTGTCTAAAATATCATTTTTCCAAGGGAAAAATATTAAGGTATAAAAGTTGACTCTCACTAAGACATTTGTGTACACACATATATATGCGCACACATTAGAGAGCTTCCACTCTGCTCCTCTCCATGTATTCAAGGTCTGCTGGGGCAGAAACTGGGACTCCCTACAGCATGGGGGAAAACTGGCCTGATACAACATACAGGTTGAGTTTGTATCCTGATACCACCCCCAAGACTGGAAAGATGGCTCAGAAGCACTCAAATGGCAGGACACCCTGCACAGACAAAATTACAGTTTGTTGCAGATGAAAAATATCTGTGTTTAGCTCAGTTTCAGGTAAAGCAGATAAACATATTTCCTTCCATGTACAGAAGAGATGTTGGAGAACGTTTTATTTCTCTATAAGAGAATCCTTGCCCCACGTGATACACTAAGATATTACATTATCTGCCATTGAACAACTTAAGTTTCAGGTGTCTACTTAGCCATAATTTGCACGAGATTTTTGAAGAGGAATGACAAGACACAGGTGGACCGTGCATGTGTTTGCAAATGAGGATCTTCCACTCTGGGAAGCGCCTGGAGTCCAGCACTATCCTAGAGCAGAGCCACGCACTGGGCACAAGGAGGGCTGGCACCAAAGCCAGGAGCCTCACACCACAAACAAGCTTAGAAAAGGTTATCTTTAGTAATATTACTCTGTGACAGCCTACGCGTGAGAGATTGTGACAAAGGCCATGGAGGCTATGGTAGGAGGCAGAACATAGTTAGGTGACAATAACCCTACTTATCAAATAGCAGTACAAAGGGCCAACAAGAGTCAGATGCAATTAAGTGAGATGTGCACTGAACAGCAGCGCTAACTCCTGCATTCCTGCAGACTCCTTGCCTGGGACACTAATGCAACCCTCCCGTCCTCTGCTCTTGCAGACGACCATCTCCACAGGGTCACACTAACCTGATTCACGTGGCACTTTATCGCACTCCACGCACCCTACAAAGTACATCTCTTCTCAGCAGAAAGCTCTCTCTTTCACTACCCCTGAGGCCTCTCAGATCATACAAATCCCCAAATAAATTCAAAGCGAGACCATTGTACAGACCAGCTCCCCTCTTACCTGCAGAGATGCCACCAGGCTCAGCAGCCACCTAGGAAGCCCCAGCCAGACAAGACCCCCGTAGTCCCACCTGGACACAACAAGGCAGGAACCTGCCTCCCCTCCCTCCTCTTATGCTCTCCTAGGACTTTCTCATCAGCCCAATTCCCTGCAGCTGTGGTGGGTGTTAGACATGTGTTAATCCACCTCCTGCTGCTCGCTGCTCCCCAGGATGGGGCTGGTGGCTGGTGTTGTAGGGAAAGATCTTGGCCAGGTGCTCTTTAAATGCTAAGAGGGCATTAGTGGAACAGGAGCTCACTGAAGTGTTGTGCCTGGAGCTGCATGAAGCTTTGCTGTCAGGAGTTCGTCCCATGTCCCTTTTATCTCAGATTTCTTTTGGCATCGCACCCCACGGCTGATTAGCCAGGAATAGTGCTGGGAGGGAGGGGAGGACGTCAGTGGAAATTGTGGCAGGAAAACCATTAAAGAGACGAGACAGTGCAGCCCAAATTCTCCCGTTTACATTCCTTGATTTCCATGGGCATTAACAGGGGGAAAATGTGGCCTGCCTCCTTGAGCTCGATGCTGCTTTAACCCCAGAACATGCAAAACTTTTTTTCTCTGTTCTATTACTGTTGGGTAAACAGCCCCTGGCAGCAAACCGGTGAAAGAGCCGGAAAGGTCCACCCTGACATCCGAATCGGTGACTGCGAGTCTCCCGCATCGCGGCCAGGCGACGCGGTGGGACCAGCGAGCCGCGCTGTGGCAAACGCAGGCGGTTATATCTACCGTGGCTGTGCGCTCCCCTGCCCCGGTGGGAAGCTGGTGCTTCGGGACGGCTGGCTTCATCCCTAGCAAAATCCAAGGAACCGGATGCTGTCGCGGGCAGGTTGTCCAGGAGCCCCGCGGGACGGATGAGGCACCTTCCCTTTCGGGCCGCTGGCGCTGATGCTTACGACCGAATAGGGCATTATTCTGTAGTTACAGCACGTTAACGTGCCGCAAAAGATGAACCGCAGCTGAGAAACGAGAAACATGTCTTTTCCTTCGCAATCTGTGGTGCGAGATCTGACGGTGCCGCTGCTGATGGCCGCCCAAGGCGGGGAAGGATCCTGGCGCGTGGCCCTGCTCTCTGCCCTGCTGATGGCTTGGGGGGAGCGTTTTACTTGCTTGAGTGCACTAACTGACACAGGAAAAAAAAAAAGAAAAGAGTAGTTGACTAAGCAATTTTGAAATGCTCCTTTCGTGAGCGAATCGCCACCTGCCGAGCCCTTGCTCGGCTGCGAATGCACCTGCGTCGCCCAGAAGTCCCCGGGTGGGACTGGTGCCTCATCAGGACATTAAATATGTAACCAGCTAACTGTGAAATTCAAAGAACGCTTTCAGGACACATAGACAAAAAAGGCCTAGCGAGCAGGCCGAGTCCTAGACGAGGAGTTCATATTCATGGCAACGACCTACCCCAGTAGCTTCAGTAATCTTACAAGGCAGCCTGTTTAATTAACATTTGTTTTAAATTAATATGCATTAAATTAGAATATTCAAACCTATTCTATGCAGTCATGTTTTTTGAAAAGATCATGTATTTTCCATTCAGAAAAGCATTATTTTTTTCAGGGGGAAAGTGGCTGCCCTTTAACAGGGTCCCGTTGCTCTGGGTGTCCAGGAGAGTGTGAAACGCTGCCGCGACCACGGCATAAATCTGGCTTACAGCAGCACTGGCTGTCGTGTCTTCAGGGCACGGCACGATACAATTTTCTGCTCATATGTGCTAGATTTGGTCTTTTTTGTTATTTCAGTGAAAAGGAAATTACTTGGATGTTTGCTTGTTCCTGTTATTTTAACTAGGAAACTACACGCTCCTCTAAAACTGATATAAAAATGGCTTTAAGTGTGTAACAGGATAGTACACTCAGGATTGTCTGTCCTGAAAATAGTCATTTTAAATAACTAACTTAAGACACTTGAAGATTTTTGCCTTTCAATCAAAGCATTGCATCTCAGTCTGTGAGTTTTGAGTCTACTGTAGTAACAGGTAGCTGCCAAAATTACTCAAAATGACCCAGGTGAGCAAATGCCTGTGCAGACTCAGGTTGTCTCCTTCTTTTATTCCCATAAGTGGTCAGGAAAAAAAAAAGAGCCACATGATTTTCTAAAAGAAGAGCCTGCTCATAAACCAGCATTGCAATGCTCCGGCCAAGGGAGCAGAGCCACCGAATCGTCCGTTCTCGCTCTTCCCTCTCTTACATCACTGACGTTTCAAAAGACATTTTTCAGTATTTTTCTCTAGGCTTATGAAACAAAATCAGTAGCTTTCATCTGAATTGTGCATGCAAGTAGTAAATCCAATTATTCCCTATTGTTGCAAGCGGAGACTACATTTTCTATTTTGTTTTTTTTTTCTTTTCCCTCCTCCCTTGGTTTAGGAGCCACTCGCCTATGTATTTCTGCAAAATGAGTAATTTATATCAAAATACACTTCCTCCAGTAATTACTTTGGTTTTGTGTTTTCCGGTTTTGTAATACAGTGAATATTCTCACTGCAGATGTAGTGTTTCCTTTTTAATTCTTAAAAGGAAGGAAACTGGTTAAGCATTGTAAAGTCTTGTCCTGTGCTTTCAGAATTGGAAAATAAATGAAGTGAGTCCCATTTCAGAAGTTTTTTCAGATATTCCCCAAGGCAAAATTTCTAGGCTGCAGCAGTCAGGTCGTGACAAGCATGAACAGTGTCATACATATATACATATATCTTAGGTTTTGACGTTTGAAGTCATCCCAGCAGAAGTCCTCTTAATTTTATATGTTGCATTAATTCCGAGTAAAGTGTGCACATTATGGCTCGAGTCTGCTGAGTCGGCAGTATGTGCCTTTTTTTTCTACTTTTATCATTATTCCTTTATGGTTTCACAAAAATCGACTCTTGTTATAACTCAGCCGCCCTGAGTGAAACCGTGCAATTTGGCACGGAGTCCTGCTTTATCGTGCTCTCCAAATCCACCTCTTCCTGCAAGTGGGTGTCTTTCATTACGGCTGACATTAATACTGAATGAACGAACAGCTGCTTCTTGCTAATGAGCCGCGGCAGAAGGAAATCCATCTCGGCGGCCGCAGCTCCCGGCTTGGCAGCGCGCCTGCCGAAACCTTGCAGGAGGGTCTGCCTCTGCAGAAGCAGCGGGCTGCAGCGGGCTCAGGCCCCTCTTGAGCTGCTGCGGCGACATCTCATGCGCCCACAGTGTATTTCCAGCCGGGAAAAGCCTTAAAACGTGTTCATTTAATGCGTTTGCCCTACTTTAATAGTTAACTATATCCTTTTAAAAGTAGCAGTAAATTTCTATTTCATCATGGCATAAATAACCCAGTGCCTGAAAACGTCGAGTATTCTCCCCATCCTCCTATGTGCAAGATTAGAACATGATAAAGAAGTAGCAGGTAAAGAAAGAAAAATACTTCTTATATTACAAAACATAACAATAAGAAAAAAATAATAAATTTCCCCGATCCAGCGAGTCCCTGGAGCAAAGGGCGATCAGAGCCCCCGGGCACCGGGCAGCCCCAGCCCTGCCCTCGGCCCTCCAGGCAAGGCGCTCCCGGCAGAGTCCCCGGCTGCTCGCCCCAGGAGGTCCCAGGCATCTCCAGAATCACCAGCCAGCTCACGATACGCTAACAAATATAACGGGAAGGATCAGTATAATTAACCAATGCAAAAGTAGCTAGCAATTACAGTATACATACTTTTGCATATTAATTATATGTACAAGGGTGTTTGCAGAAAAGGTTTTATGCATTTTTGCATAAAAGTAGTATTTTTGAGGGTGGTTTTTTTTTTTTGCAGAACATTTGTTTAGAAGACTCCCTAATTTGTAGAGTTTTATTATAGCTGAACCCCCTCAAATAGGTTTTCCCACAGACATTAAATATATGCACGTTCTTTCCCCGTTTGCTGTATGCTTTGCTTTTTCTTAACCCAAGTTTCGCCAGCTTTTTGAGGAGCAGCATTTGAAATCAGTGTTTCAGGCTAGGATGACTGTGATGAGTCTACGTAAAGAAGACAGGGCATAATCAGACTGCTTTTTTCCAGTGGGCACAGAGTGATGCGAAGTTACGGTCACAGAAGAGGGCCCTGGGGGTCCCGGGAGCTTTAGCCTTTTTCCTATATTCCTAAGGAGCATTCTTGATCGGAAATGTGCAGTTTTCATAACTTCATTAATATGAACGGTGCTTGTTCCTTGAAGTTCAGATCACCAGCAGTAGCCTGTTACAATATGTCTTGTGGTCAGAGAACATTTGTTTTAAGGGTAAGGTTCCAGTTAACCAGACTTACATGGGCAACTGATATTAAATATAGGTAAAATGCTGACTCGATTATTTTAAATAAATGAAAGATTCAAAACAAGTGTGCAAACAGTATATTGTGTGCAGCATCCGACTGAACCTCAGGAACGCCGTTTGCAGTGCACTCAAAATAAAAAGCAGGGGATGGAGATCCGAAGCCGGAGGGGAGGTCGGCGGAGGGCGGCTGCACGGCAGACTCCCAGCCATGAAACAGCGCTTTCTGACACGATCTGCAAGAGATGAAGAAACTCAGCCAACACCCTCTTTCACAAGAGCATAACTGCAAAGTTTGTGACATGGGAGTTCAGTGGTTTTTGCAGCGTTAGAGTTTTCCTTTAACTATGGAAACATTTCCCCAGGACCGTTTTCCTGCCTAAAGCAAACTAGAGGTGTCAAGTAAAGCTTAGAAAATTTCTTCTGGGGAACAATGACTTAATTTCTAGCTCATTTTCATAATTGACATTTACTGTTCAACATGTGGGAGATACAGGGCTTGTGTTCACTTTATCTTTACTTCAAGCATATTTGATGATGTTACTTAACAAGCAATTCAGGTGAGATTTTGTTTTGGGGGAGGAGACATAAATTTTGGGACAGAAATGGAACTATGTATTAGCATGACTTAGTTACGATATGCAAAAGGTCTTTGAAATACTGTCTCCGAAATTTAAAAAACAATTTCAGATAACTTTGAAATACAAACTATAGTAGGTTTTGTTTATCCATTTTGGTTTACTAAAACATTATGGAAACAGTTTTTCTTATTTAAATATTATGGGGCAATGCGAGCTGGTGCACTCTGAATACAAAGTCGGGAATTACTTAGATGAGAACAATCGTTGCAAAAAACATCTGTGTTTGTTAACTATGGGTGCAGTCTAGTAAACACATTTTTTGCCTTTATTTGGAATTCATTAAAATATTTCTGCTTCAAAGTAAACATTAAAGCCATTTCTGAGCTTTTTCTTTTTGCATTTACCCAGTTAGATTCAATCTGTATTAGGATATTCTGAACAACTGCTGTTTTAAGAGACTGCACTTTTTTCCAAGTTACTGATGCAGTTCAAAGACACGAGCTGTCCTTAAAGGCCAGTCTTGCATGATCTTGGATCGTTGCTGTGATCTAAGGTTATATTGTTATGTTATGTGGGAACCTTTCGATTCTGAGAGACCACGGGAGCCTATTTGCTACGGAGAAAGAATGTTGATGTTCATCCAAATCAGTTACACATCAAAGATGCTTTTAAAAGGAGAATTATTAATGTTTGCGACAGCTGATAAAACACACACACACACACACACAAATATCTGATGGAAATGCCTAAATCATTTAAAAGTTTTTGTGGTTGGAGACATTCTATGTATGTTAAATGTAAATGCCTGTGTGAGGAGCAGATGCACAGAAACCCCCCCCAGGGTGGATTACGGTATGCACAGTCTTTCTAGGATACCACTTTCCGCTTACTTCAATGAAACTCTGGCAGCTCTGTCTCTCTGTCTCTGATGATTTCTTACAGAGATGTGAATTAGTCATCAGTGCTGAGAACCAGATGAAATCAAACGTCGCATAACTAGATGATCACAGTTACGAAGGTTGTTGAGGAGGCACCGTTTATGACTATGAAAGAAAACCATTAATAGGAATTCTGCTTCCTGCAGAGACGCAGGATTAAGAGGTCTCCTCTCCTTGGCGGTGTTTCAGACTTCACCTTCCAGGGGAGGACCACCCTCCTCGTCCCAGTGCCTGTCCCTCCAGGAGCTCTGAAAAGCGCTCAGCACACATGCAATATCAAGCTGGAAAAACTGCTTTTTGAGTAGACTTTTTGCCTGGGAACAACCCAAAAGGACTTCTGTTGTCTGGATTCTTAGTGTCGGCATGTCTCCGTGTTGGCATGAGGAAAGCTGACACTTCCATGGTGTTTTCATAGGTTGCTAACCTTCATGCCTGCAGTACCTAACCATACCAGAACCTGACGCTGACCCAGCATCACTGCTCGGGGGAGGACCACACAGACCTACGACCCCAGACACGCTTTCGCCAGCTGATTCATCTGGCCTCGTTGAGGGGAAAAGTGCCACCTGGCTTCCCTAGTTCTCCCCTTGCTGGTCAATGAAGTAGAGATAACCCCTCCTTATCTCCAACTGGCTCCATAGCATGTGGTGTTGGGACTGTGGAAAACAGCTAAACATATCTGCAGACTTCCCAAGATCCTTCCTTCTGGCCTGTTGGAAAAATATCTAGAGCAGGAGGTTTTCTATGTTCTCAGCACTGCGAACTCAGTGCCCTTGCATGCATCGTCAACAAGCTCATCAGCAGACAGATTATCCGAATAACCCACCTGGAAGCTGTGCTGTGACAACCTGCACGTTTCTAGGAGCTACTGAGCAGTCACCGAAAAACACGATGTTTCATCCGTTATGCTTCAAGGCTGGATTTGAACAAGCTCCCTAGAGAAGAGAGCCTCTACGTTTTGCACGCTCTTTCAGAGCAGCCTGCCCCATTTTCCCCTGTTCAGCCTTCCAGTGCCTAGCGAGGTCCATGTAGAAGTACAAATAGCACAAAGTACATTTGAGTAGAGTTGTGGAAACCAGTTCTCTGCATAGGCGAGCACCTGTGAACGAGCTCCCCGAGCCTGCTGCTTTCCTCCTTAGCAGGCTGTCCGCACAAAATTTGCCAATTAGGTTGACTTGGAGGGTGAGTTGTATGTACAGCAAATGTGGGGTTTTGCACTTTTAATCCCTTGCGTACAACACGCTTTTGGAAATCATACCCATACAGTAATTCTGAACCCCGCTGCCAAAGAAAACCAGAGCAAGGAAAAGGTGAAAGTAGTAAAATTCTATTTCCCTGCGAAAGTGTTGTCCCCCATGCCCTGGCCGAGTGTCCCCAGTGGGGTCATTGAATCCCCTTTATGTCACCAGAGCGCCTTAAAGAAAAACAATGTAAGAGAAGATTAAGCCAAAATATAGTAGCTTAACGTCTATATTCTAATGCCTGTAGTTTTACCCTGTGTTTGTAATAATACTATGAAAATCACTTCCAGGTGTAATGTCCATTAGGAGCTGTATTGAAATGACCTCATTTCAGTGGGTCAGGCAGCAACTCTCATTCTGGTGCGAACTTTCTGTCATATTGACCTGAACCAGTGACCCAGAAGTCAATGGATTTTCTCTGTTCTCTCTGCTCTTGTTCTGCCTCCCTTCACCTTGCAATTTTTCTCTCAGTGTTTGCTTACAAATACCTCCCTTTCACACCAGGGTGAGGATGAAGATGCAGTTTCAGTAATTTTCTAGCATTATTGTCACTACAGTGCAAGGCTGCAATATTCCTCAAACTGCAATCTTTGTAATGGTCAAAATATGCCATCTATAGCTTTCATCAAAAAGCACAAAACATTTAGATGTAGCAATGTCCAAAAAAAGTGCTGAAAAGTGACAGAATATTAGTCCTAATTCCTTTTAGAATGACACGTTATTATAAGGGTATTAGTTAAGGTTTTCAGGTTTTTTAGTTCTTCTGATTTAGGAAGCCTATGTAAAGACTTCTAGACATTGCGTATGAATAATTTAAGAATCACTCAATTTGTCTTTGAAAGACTGCTATTCTACAAGGTTCATGCAAATGCTGAAACTACCTTGACACCTCACATCACAAAAGCAAATGAGGTGTTTGTAGTTAAAAGACAGATTAATGCCCAATAAATCTCAAAATATGAGTAGGTAGGTCTTAGAGCTGAGAAGGCAGAGCATGTATGAGATGCCAACTTCTCGTTACTGATGGATGAAAGACCATATTACAGGGTGGGAGACATTCCATTACTGCTGATTTAAGCTAAGAATTCAGTGGAAACTGCTTAATATGGGACATTTTAAAAATCAGAGGATGTCTTTAGGAGGTTAAATAAAGATTTAGAGCCCACATTTACTTTCTTATTATTTGAAAGTGTTGGCATTTATGAATAAGGATTCTGAAATGAAAGCGTATCAATTACACGAGGGCATATCAAAGGAAGGCCCCGCGGTCAAGGAGACGCCGTAGAGCCAGGAGCAAGGCAGGGGTGAATGGAGATATCACTCTTATGGAAGCGTTTTAGGAGACGATTGCTCACAAGAGGTATGTCATATGGAAAGAAGCGCTAGACAAATCTGTGGCCAAGAAGATACATGTTTCATCTTTTTAATGCTATCCGAGGCCCGTATGCATCCTGGGATACCTGTACAATAGGGAAGTTAAAATAGCAAGTTCAGCATATACCACCCAGACCCCCTCACATGTGGACAGGCTGGCTATATTCATTTTGCAGGACTTGGAAAGAGTTCAGATATAAAGTATCCCCCCGTAAAAAGAATAATTTCACTGATAAATGGAAACTACCCCTGCCCCACAGGTTCAGAATAGCAGTAGGATGTTGCCCGAGAGCCATTTCCCCATACCTGCATGGATATGGATACCCGTATCCAGAATCATGGACGTGCAGGGCAACAGGTCGGAGCTGGCAAATCACCTTTTTTGTTCCGGTAAAAATTGTCAGATATAATGATTCAGCACTTCCCCATGAAGCTTTGTTTCGCTGGAAATGTTCAGAGTAGATTTAGTTTTATATCACTAAAGGGCTCTAATTCAGTATAAGAGGATATAACTGGAATATGCCCATGGATTTGCATCTGGCTGGCTCCTGCTTGAACATGGCACTACTGGAGAGAGTCCAGCAGAGGGCTACCAAGATGATGAGGGGACTGGAGCATCTCTCCTATGGAGAAAGGCTGAGAGAGCTGGGCATGTTCAGTCTGGAGAAGAGAAGACTGAGAGGCGATCTCATCAACGTGTACAAGTATCTGAAGGGGGGGGTGTCAAGAGGATGAGGCCAGCCTCTTCTCCATGGTGCCCAGCAACAGGACAAGAGGCAACGGGCAGAAACTGAAACACAGGAAGGTCCATCTGAACATGAGGAGAAACTTCTTTCCTGTGAGGGTGACAGAGCACTGGAACAGGTTGCCCAGAGAGGTGGTGGAGTCTCCTTCCCTGGAGATATTCAGAACCCACCTAGACGTGATCCTGGGGAATATATACTAGAGGACCCTGCTTGAGCAGGGGGGTTGGACTAGATGATCTCCAGAGGTCCCTTCCAACCTCAACCGTTCTGTGATTCTGTGTGATTCTGTGAGCTCAGAGCTGCCCAAGGCTCGAAGGAGATCCACACCTGGAGAGGTTTTGGAGTGCCGCTATGTCCGCACACAAGCTATCCTGACACCATCGCACAGCAGGGAACGCCACAGCCCTCCAAACCCACCACTGCTCTTACCTCTGACTCATTTTACAATAGGAGGAAATGCAGCAGAGGTAAAAATCCTGTTTTCTGAAAATTACTGTTTCTGAACTAGGTGCTAAGTACTATTTACCCATGAATAAAATTATACTCTAGTCATTGAGTCTGCTATGGCTACAAATTACAGCTTTCCGGGCAGCCAGAACGTGATTCTGCACAGCAGAAGCGCTCCCGCGAGTGGGACGCTCGTCTGCTGCTGCCAAACGCTCGCTGCAAAGCAAGGAGTTTTGTGGTGGAAAGAACTCACAGAATTAACTGTGACCTATTTCAAATTAACCATAGAAATGTCTTTTTTTTTTTTTTTTTTGGCTTGGACAATAAGAAGGTCTAACCCAGATAGCTACTAGCATCACTAACGCTGACTGCTGCTTCTCCTGCAGAACATGAGCAAACTGCTCTATGGAAACCTCCCTGGCTGCTCCAGCATCTCTTTCACAGTAACAAAACTGCTAGTTGACGTGTGTTTTATTTGTGTCATTTTGCTGCAGTAGCAGAGATTTTCAAGATGACACACATGGGGACAAGAGCATGCCCACTGCCTTACTTTTTAAGGAGGTTTTTGTCCCTGCATGGAGTAAACTCTTTCCCAACGGCTTGTGTTGCCAAGACCAAGGTTCCCCAGCTTCGAGCTGTGTCTTCATGCATGACCAGCACCCCATGCTCCGTCACACTGCTCTCCTAGCAATGCCTCCCATGGTGCCTCCCATCCTGCTCCCCTTGTTGCCATTCCCATCGGTCGTCCCTGAGCGCCAGCAGGACCCTCGCGCTGCATCAGCCCTGATCCCTCTTGTCGCAGTGTAGTGACGTGGATGACTCGCAGGCACCTCACGCATGTGCACCCTTCTCCACCTCCTCTCCTCTTGCGGAGAAGCAACCAAGGTGCAAGCACTGTTTGGAGGAGATACACATTTACAGCTGATGAGTTTTGTCTTTGGCTTAGGAGTATTCCAAAAAGTTTTGGGGGAGAGGGGCTCAAGGCTCACTACTCCTCTCCACTGACCATCACAGACTTACAGTTGCACCAGGAAGATCCATCTGTGGGCTGGCGTTGTCTGTTTAGGAAAATAATCCATGGATTCCTTGAATCAAGGGTTGAAGCTCCTAATATCTGATCTCTGATCTCACAAAGCCGCTTGCATAAGGCTTCTCATCTTCTGCACTGCTAAGACCAAAGTAGCATTCACCCTTGATTTTAATGGAAGCAAAGCGGCAGCTCTGATGTGTCAAAGTATCCTGAGAAAAGGCAAGTAAGAGCAGACACCTAGGCAACCTCAGGACAACTATATCTCCAGATGTACATCGCTGTCTGCAAGTTCCAGGGTCAAATATTGCTCATGAGACACCACTTTCTTCTCACTTTTCTACAATTCAGCCAAGTCCCCCTCTCGCACTGGTTAGAAATGTTCTTTCCTGCCTTTCCCCTGCTGGGATGGCTGGCACGATTCACCTGGCAGTAATGCCCTGCTTTGAGCTGGTGGAGGTCACTCAGCCTCTCGCTGCCCGTGCCCACGGCAAGGAACCTTCAGCCATCGTTTGGCGTCTTCCAGCAACCACCACCAGCACTCAGAGGGAGCCAGGTCTCCCTGCCCGTGATCCTAATCAGGGAGCAACAGCCCTGCCTTTCCTGCCAGCTTTGGAACGTTCTGTTTCAGTTAAAGATTGTTTGTGACCCTCAAAACTAATCTTTGTAAATAAGAAACTGATTTTTACTTCAAGGAGCAAATTCCAGATGAAAAGCTAAGGTTGACATTAGGCATAATTTCAGTTTTAGCAAAAATGACATTTCTATTAAGAAAAAAGCGGCTTCCACAATAAACTACCTGGAAGCAGCAGGATGATTTCCATGTGTATGTTTCACATCCGGATATATGAGAATATAACACACCCTCATGTTCCTGCTAAAAAATGATATGTACAAGGAAGCTACCGCTAAACTTTGGTTATTCAGTGGTGTGTGTAATGTGATCCCTTACAATGCTGCTTGCCTTATGCTGCCGTATATTAAGTTATATTTCCTGCTACAGCTCCAACAGTAAGAGGCTTGCTGCTCTAGCTGTTGGATGAAGTTCTCTGGCCCAAGTTATGCAGGAGTCCAACTATGCCATCACAGAAGACACTTTTGACCTTAATATCGTAAATCTATTCTCCTGCTACAAATTTCTTCCTTTTACCTACTGCTGATGACCCTGAAGCTTGCAGCAAAAATACTCCTCACTGAATGATGTTTTACAAATATTTCCAAATTGGATAACTGTTCTCAGTCTGCATACCTGCCCTTCTTCTCTTCCTGGAGCTTTTTCTCCTCAGGTAGTTAAAAAATAATAATATTAATAGCATTGGATTCCCCTTTTCTTTTCTCCTATATGCTAGAACCTAGATGATAATCTAATCTGTAGCATTGGCATAAAGTTCCTTGCTACCACCATGCCCTCGTAGGCTGCTTTACATGTCCCTTCACGGCTGCCTGGTGGCTACCCATTTAGTGAGGAGCTTGGATCTACTCTGATTTCCACTGAGCTTACTGGGAAACCTCCACTAATTTCCATAAAATGAGGATTTTGTTATTTGTTTGCAGTCCTGTGACATTCGCCTTCCTCAATACCCCTGTTATTGGGACTGGCCCTTCTCCTTCTTGCCCTTTGCTTACCACTGTGGCACAGAAATAGCACATGGACACCCATGGATGTTCGAGCTAAGGGGCTGATGGCCCCATCTTGTGACATCTTTTCAGATGAAATTCCCTGAGGATTTTTAAACATTTTTCTGTTTTCTTATATTCTTTCCCGGTTCTTATAAAATGGAAAGAGCCCCATTGCCATCCCACAGTGGTTTTGTAAAAGAGAAGGACTCAGCAATGTATGGTGGCGATGGATGTGGTGGAAGAGTCTAAATTCAGCAAATGAAGCAGGGCGACTGTAGCTCTGGTGTCAGCCTCTGGGCAGCCCAGGACATGTGGGGGGACCGGCAGGGCCCTGACACCCCCGCTCTGGAGGGCTGCAACTTTTACTTTGGGCTTAAACTGCTTTAGCTGAATCTTTTTGCAAGTCAGAGATTTGTTTTCAAATAAAAGCTCAAACACACCCATAGCTGAGAATATACAGCTGCCATGTATTTCTGTCTATGGAAATGCTTACAGAAGCTATTGAAGGATTTTTTTTCTTTAAAAAACAGCTTTTTTAGATTTCAACAGCGTAAGTAAACATATGCTTCTAACAGTGTTTACCTGCAGCAACACCTGCTTGCAGCAAATTAAAACTCTCAGCCACAGATTTGAAATAAAATCCAACTTAAAAAACAGAATTATCCATCTTACTGCTGCTTACAAGCAGGTACAAAATGGTTTGAAGACGCAAGAGGACAGATCTGGGTCTGGGAAGGGCGGAAGACGGGGCGCGTGTCCATGGGAGGATGGCAGCAACGGCGGTCCCTGCTCCAAGCCGCACTGCTCCGAGCCCCGCTTCCCCGTGCGAAGCGCCGGCAGCTGGCCAGGAGTTTCCTGCACGCCCGGCATGGGGCAAGACACATGTGTTTTGGGGACCTAACACATGTGGAAAGCATGCTTTGGGGGTAAGATTGGGCATGCAAAGGTCTTAGCTTGCTTAGGAAAGCGTCTCCCAACAAGGGGAGAAGAAAAATCCTCCTGCCCTATTGCAATAGCTCAGAATGAGCTGAGACATATCAACGAGGATGAACAGGGTCACGACAAGAAAAGGTAGACCATCGTTTCCCTTATCATCTGGAAATACGTCAGCTAAGATGAAAACATACCCTCTAAAAGGAACCACAGAACTTTCCTTCTTTTTTAACTGAGTGAGCATCTGCTTTGACAATGAAGGGAAGAATAACGGATCGAGAAACCGCAATATGTTTATTTTTTCCCTATTTGCTCATTTACAGAAAAAAATAGATTAATGAAAAGTTGATTTTCCAGTCTAGTCAAAACTTATGCTCACTCTTTCATCAGTTAATGAATTTATCATTAATATTTCTTTTCATTCTAACAAAGGGAAAGAGACTTCTCCTTTACAGACCTGAGAACATTGCTAACATAAATTTCTTCATTTTTCTTTTCTCTGGAAATGTTCAAAGTTTTCAACCCGCTCCTCCTCCCACTGTGCTTTTGTTGGCTGTGACACCAGGATTTCCATGCTGACAGCAGCAGAGAGCGACAAACCTTCTTCATTACTCTGTAGAAATGTCCTAACATTGCACAAGGCCTTTTAAAATCTACACAGAAAAGTATCCTGAGAAAACCATTGCTTTAGCATGAATCTCTAATTGCAGATTTCAGTCCCCTCCAGGGGGAAGACGGCAAAACCCTGGATCTTGAGAGCTTTAAGCTTTCCATTACATTTAATCTGTTCACCTCTTAGGCCTGCTTCTTTTGAAAGAGATTAAACATGGCTTAGCAAAAGATAATATTTAAGATTTTTTCCCAAGACTACCACTCTATGGTCAGGAGCTCCCAAAATGCATCCTTGCCATCTGGAGCTGTTATTAGTTCGTTAATAACACTGTCACCGTGATGATGTATTGCTCAGTAATGACAGCCTAATTGGCAGGGCACGTTTTGAAGGTTCAGGCTCTGCAAAATGGTGCTGAGAGATTGCAAATACGAGCAGAGAGGGAGTCCCACTGACAACTGTCCCAGCCGTCCTGCTGGCACTTGAGGACAAGCCAGTCCTTGCCCAGATTTGTGGTCAGAGGCAGCAGAAATATTTATTTTAATTGCTGCTCTTTTGAAATGCTGTAAGCAAGCCTCACTATTCTCCAAAGCCTTACCTTACATGGTCTTTGGTCAGAGAGGTTTAGTTTTTGGGGTGGAAGCCACCAACGGTGCTTTGGGCTGGAGTTGGGAGAGCAGAGGGCTGTGAAGGGTGGCCTTGGTCTGGACCAACAAGGTGTGTAAGACCCAGCTGGCTTTTCCCTTCTCAGTCAGGTGGAGACAGATCTACCTCCTGTCTCTGCCTATCTATCTGAGACAGATTTACCTCCAAGCCATGTTCAAACAAATGGCTATGCTTTTTTAACTTTGCATCTCTCTATTCGCCTTATTATTTCTCTAATGTTCACGTAGAGATAGCAGTAAATCTGCTTTAGAAGTGACTTGCTACAGCTATGAAGTTCATAAATTACTTAAAGAACAGCCTATCCTGCATTATTGAAAAACATTTTTATACTTTATTTCTGAACAGCAGATAAACTCTAGCATGCAGCTATGAGCACTATGTCTTGTTTGTCCAATCTGAGAGTTGCTAGTAAGCACAGAAAAAAAGATAATAAAATATCCTCTTGAGAAATATTATGCAATATGAAGATGGAGTAGCAGAGAACAAAGCTGACAATAAAATGTTGCATCTATATGACCTTTGCAAATAGCAGATCAAGTGTCTGGTAGAGAGGTACACACCACCCTCCCCTGGGCTGCTTCTCTGCAGTGGAGATTCGTGGACACAGCTGCAAACTGCAGCGCAACCCCCCCAAGGAAGCATTCAGCACTCCAAAACAGTGTCAGCAGAAATCTTGCAAGCTTATTGATACAGCATTGTCATAAAACTTAATTTAGCAGAAGTCAGAGGAAAATAAAATCTTTATCTATTCATGCACACTGGTCTTTAGAGTAAAATGAAAAGTCATCGTCAGGAACTGAGGGTTGAGCTGCATCAGGCTACGCCATGGGATTGGTATTCAGGGAGCAAAAGCCCTACCAAAAGGCTTATATACAGTTTAATACTTTAAATTATTGTTAGCTCATTTTTAAAGCATGAATAGACTTGGAGGCACCTGGCTAGCTTGCACTTAGCCTTGCTGAGGCCATCCTGCAGTGACACCCAACAGCGGCTCCGCCTGCCCTGGCGCAGCCAGGCACACAGGTCTCTTGGAACGTCAGGAGCCCTCAAAAGTTGGAAATATTCGTTATCATTACAAGTCATCGGAATAAATATACAACCAAGAGAAAGGAGTGGCTACAATTCATGGATTTCCAGTGGCTGTGTGAGTGAAGGTTGACTGGAAATTTCAAAAATTTATGTTCCTCTGCTATTTGAAGAATTTTGCGCAATGGGGTTTGCTCAGACTCAGATGTAGACCCAACACCTGGATTTTAAATACGTTGTGTGGTATGTGATTTAAACGAGTTCCTTCACTTCCTGTGCGTTACCTTGAGGCTTTGACACCGCTGGCCCATTTATGCACCTCATCCTTCATTTTCCAGTGACAGCAGACACAGCATTAAATTTGCAATATGCAAAGATGGCTTCCAGCAGCAGTACTTAGCGGATCTGCCTTTGCCCATATGCCCAGACTTGTTCAAAACCTGGATTTTGGGGTAATTTATGACTGTTCTTACTGTGATACAGATGGCTTATTGATTCATTTAATCTAAGTACCTGTAGCTTTGCCGAGGAAAATACTACCTTTTTTTGTGCTGCTCATTTAAGTTCTCTCTTTCTAGAACGTGAATGTGTCGCCTATTATCTTAATCGACTGAGGTTTTTTTAACTAGTTTCAGTCTAGCTAGAACAAAACTGATTTCAGAAAGCTCAGACTCTCAGAAAGGTTTCACAACACAGAAGGAATGGCCAAGTCACAGCAGTGCAAGCCCCTTCTGGCCAGAAGGTCAGAGTTAGGTTCACTCTTCACTCATCCTTCCTTCGGAGAAGTCCCTTGCTTTGGAGACGACGACCCGTGAACCTGCCTCAGCTCTGCAGTGGTGCTTTTCTCAAGGAAACAGGTACTTGGTACTAATGGTGCTGCCAATTACCTCCCATCTCCTGTCACTCCTTACCGGTCAATGATAATGAAGGTGTCGGTAACTAGCCCAGAAAAGTTGATAAAATCAGATTTTCCCAATTGCTTTTGTTGTTCTTTGCCTAGCCCTAGACAAGATGAGGCTGGCAGAGCTCTTCCTTGCTCTGCTTTTGTACTGATCTCGAAATCTTGCAATATTCAGACCACTGGCCTTCTTCTAGAGCAGTCCCAGAAGGGACTTTGCAAAGCTCAGAGCCTCTTCTAGGATGTGCTGTTACAGATAGGGTGTAGAGTAAACACAGCGCCACCCATATACAAAATGCAACAAAGCAGGCTGCCTTTCTGGAAATGTGAAGCAATTACCCCTGTCATAGTGATTTAGTAGAAAGTTTTGCTGAGAACCATCTAATTAAATATCTACCTGCCTGGAAATAAGAGGTTTTTCATGGTGCTGGCCTGATTTAAAAAAAGCCAACAAATCCCTGTTTCGGTATCCTGATGACTCCACCCTGTTCTTGGACACAGGGGCAATAGTTGTGAGAAAAGCTTTTTTCCCCTCTTCTTGTCAGCTTAAAAATGAGCAAACATCTTCCTCGGCTCAGGACTTCTGCCATGTGTTACCTGTTGTCCCTTCACTCGCCTAAGGGCAACCAGGAAAGCTGCCAGGAGGCCACCTCTGGCAACACCAAGCAACCTGAATGTCAGGCAGTGAAACCTGGCAGGACTTTCATTGGGTGCTCGCTATTCTGCTCCAAGCAAAAGTCACGACATTTACATGCAAGTCGCCAGTCCCAACACCGCAAAGAATTTTTTCTCCCTCTACCACCAGAGCAAGTGGAGACGCTACCGTTGATGGAGCCAGAGGCAAAGTCCCAAGGACCGAAGGAGGTTGTCACATGTCCTCCAATCTTCATTTTCCCCCCACCCTCCAAACCACAGTGAATCAAAATGACTCCAAACCTTGCTGTTTCACAAAAGGCTGCCTGCTATGCATTTTCAAAAAAGCTCTTACACTGTAACGAGGAGCAGAGAATAACGATTCATTTTCATGAACAGAATAAAATGAGTCAAACCACACTAAAAGAAGAAATGGGGGATTGTGCTGTTACTTCTAAAGAATGATGGCTCTTTCATTTATAAAACATTGTGATTGGTTCATCAGAATAACCAGGCGCCGCTAGTTAAAAGTTATCAAAAGTTACACAGGAATCTGCTCCAAAAGAGAAAACTGCATTAGATCACACATACAACCCTCTGAATTTGTCTCATATATCTTGGTATCTATATTAACTTATGCTAAAGATGTCTCAGCATCTTTATGACCTCGGTAGCACTCAAGTGACATTTCTTTCTTTCAAGAATGAAGTATCACTGGATACTTCTCCGAGCAGTATTTGTTTTAATTTGCTGCTTCTTTGCTTGTCTCCCTTTTCTATATTTCTGTATTATCACTATCATCTTTGGCATAGAAGAGAGTGAAAACAAAAGCTGGTGGAAAGAGAAGAAGGCCACAATGGGAAAAAGGCACTTTTTGAGATACATCGCAAATTTTCTTTCCGTAACGAAATCTTGATGAATTCACCTTAGCTGGTAACTGGTAGTTAAGCATTGTTATTTCAGAATCAAAAACCTGACCAGCTAGCCTAAAAATAGCTTTTATCTAATAAGAAGAGGGAAGGAGAAAATCACACGCAGTTGCAATTTACAAAGTGAGACTAATTTATTTTTCCTTAATTAATCATCTCCGTTTCCTCCCTCTTTAGCCTTATCTAACGAGGTGTAAATTACAGGGGTAGATGCACTTTCTGGGATGACTTCCAAACTAAATGTTCTTCAAAAAGTGCAGCGGCACTTTTAGCAAAGTATTTTACTGATTCACTGTCATTAGACACATCAAGTTGGCTGAATGGGAATGCTCTGGCTACATTATTTTATCCATACTCTCTCTGTTGTGATAACACCAGATTTTGTAGCCTGCGAGCAGAGATCAGAAAAGGATCCAGCAGAAAAGGAACATTTTTCCATTAAAGTATTTGCGATGTAGGAGAAGGCACTGAGGTAGCCTGGTCCAGCCCTGAATTTTCTGCTGGAGACTTTTGCAGGGGCAACTGCCCAGTGGCTCTTTCATGTACAAGGAGAAGCCACCGCTGCAGCCAGGGAGCTCCTCATTCTCCACCTCTCGCTGAGGTCCTCAGCAAGGAAGGGGAGGGTGAAGCCCTCAGGCAGGCACTGCACTTGCTTCCTATCCAAAATACCACAGCTGTTATTTAAAAATCTTATTTTTGGTATTTGCCATATTATTTTGGTGATTAGTGCACTGCTGAGGCATTAACATGTTACCAAGTTGATAACTGGAAGAATGCATCAAGGAGGTCATTTGAACTTCAGTTCCAGCAGGTCATACTGTTCCAAATATCCCGACAAAAGCTCAATTTGAAGCTTTTCGTTCTTTATACGCCAGCGTGCTCTCCTGTACCGCAGGGATAACTCCAAGCGCAAGGATAAAAGTCTTTTTTTTTTTTTTTTGCTCCCCTTAATATAAACAATTCTGAGCTCTTATTTATAGAAGTGAATGGGCAAACATATTCTGGTTTCTGGGATTGCATTTGCCAGTGTGATTTCTGGGTGTGCAAATCAGGAGTCTGAGCATTTTCCCACACAATTATGATGGCAGTGCTCAGGCACCCAGGCAAACTCCAGGTACATTAAAATGTAGACACAAGACTGTAAAAAAGTATTCTGACCTGCCTTAATGTGACAATTTCATCATAGACTTTGATTTCTACATAATAAATATTGCACTGAAGAATATTCAAATATTTTCATTAATCGCAGAAAACATACCTACTGTAAGAAGGGTAGAGTGGGAAAATATGTTGAGCCTTGGGATTTAAGAGAGGACTATTCAGGTAAAAAGAGCGCTGTATTGAGCACTACCAAAAACGGTGTCATACATTTGGATTAAACATATATTATTTCATATCTAAGGGACTGGAGTTCATCCTGGAAATTTTCTCATTGTAAATAAACATAGCTTTTGTAAATATAGTAACAATAAACCATCTCTCTCTCTCTCAAGCATAACTCTGATGACAAAACCTAACTGTTACAGGCAGAGCCATTTAATACCTGCCACACTGCAAGTATTCATCACAAGGACAGAATAAAGATCCTTTTTTATCCATCTTGTATTTCATTTAGCTGCGCGAAGTGCAGTATCGCAGCTGAGAAGCAAGGAACTATATCTACATATGTGTTTTGTATTGCTCATATCTTAAGAAATCCAGTCATCTGGTGGAGATTGCAGTTCTGTCATAAGGCACAAGAGAGGTAGTTTTCCTCTGGGTAAGAGCAGTAGCTTAAGTTGTAGTGTACCAGATTTTTGGTTTGCTCTACCGAAAATCAGCAATGCATGAATAAGTACTATTGCAATGTATTGCTGCAGTTTCAATGTCCCTGTGTTGTACACCTATCGTAAAATTCTATCATACAGGTGTAGCTATCCTATGAATTCACGCACCTTAGTTTTTAATGAAAAAGTGATACTATCGAACAGCTCTTCTCTACTGACGGCATAATGTGAAATTTCTGCACTCATTGTTTAACAGAGAAAGTCTGAGGATAAATAGGTTAATAATTATGAAAAGTTCAAACACAGTCCCGATGGGACTCCACTTAAAATATCAATTTTTCTCTCGTAACATGACTATGTAACAATCGCAGCTTCTGCTTCGGAATTGCATAGATCAACATGGCACAAACTATCTTTGCTGAGTACATAGAAGCGGAGCCCAATTCAACAAGAAGGAGCTTTTTGGACCCCTGCTGTCCTCGCACCTGGGCGGATCTGCAACGAATGGGGGTGAAGCCTGGTTCAATAAGAAAACAGCAAGCTCAGTACCTACCTGTACTGTTTATTCCACAGGCCTTTACACTGACACGCCTGTAATAAAATCATCCATCTCAGCAATCGTAAAATCGATGACAAATGAGTAGAGGCTACCACTTAACACAAGGTTTATTTTTATTTACCCTACATCATAGAGGCAATCTTAACTTTCATTCATCTGAATTTTAACAATATTGGCTTGGATGGTCTGCTGACAGGCACGTATGCATGCTGTGTATAGATGTTATATTCATCATGGGGCTGGATTAGATGATCTCCAGAGGTCCCTTCCAACCTTGGCCATTCTGTGAGTCTGTGATTGTAACTTGCATTTAAAAAAGGTTTGATTAAGTATAAGCGTTTCGATGAAAGGAGCCCATAGCAGGCGCCCAGCTAAGGAGGGCGTTTTCTTTGTTCAGCTCGCACAGTCCCCATTAGCCAGCCTCGCTCCCCGTGACACGATTAACACAGGAGCTCTGTGGCATGGTGTCATCCTTCAGTTAAAACTGAGCTACACGTTTCGCAAGCAGCTGCAAATCCACTCTGCATGACAGCATTTTCACTCGGTGGCTCACAAACTTCCAAACAAACACAACTTTTAATAATACTATTCAGCTTGCATGTATTATTAAAATTGTAACATGCATGCTTTCTGTGAGAACTGCTTGCTATTACTACAAGCTTCATATAATTCAAGGGGTATGTTGTACCACAGAGAGGAGGTTTTCCTGGCACCACGGTGAGTTGCCTGCAGGAGAGATGAATGGCATTCATCTGAAATTGATGCTGAAAACTTCCTGAAGACACCCCGAATTATTTCACACATACATCATAAGACAAAATACTGGAAAGTGTTTTTAGAGTTATTACAGCGAGGTTTTAATATTGCAACAGAAATACACTGACGCTGTTCCACATGGAAATCCGTACATAGTTGTTACTGTTAGCCCAACTCTAAAAGTCAGTCTAAAGTAACCCAAACTTTCTGAAAGACCACCCAGAAGAAATTTTTCTGTATTTCAGAGCCATATCACATCAGTTTTCACATCAGTTTTCTGTTAGGTCTCCTGGGCCAGCAACTATTTAGAAGGTAAAACTCCTTCAGTTTAGTAGCTTTTACAGGCCTATAGCTTTGCAAAGCTTCACTTCTTGAACTTATCGCTGGTGCAGAATTAAACTTTCCCCTTGCATAATTTAGAGCAAGGTCAAGCAAATTTCATATTTAAATAAACATAGACAACTCTTTTCTATTTAAGTGTTTTAAAGCCATTTTCAAACGTAACTACTTATCCCAGCACAGTTAGTTGTTCAGCAAATAATTTAGCTTGTTCCTGAAATGCCCCCTGATTCATGCCCCAGCGTGGATCCTTTTGTGCATTAAAATGGTCGTTTTATACCCACGGTTTCCCCAGCCCAGTCTGCCTTACTGCAAACAAAGAGGTTCACATGCAACTGCTGTAATGCAGATTCACCTCTCTGAAATGAGAGCTGGGGGAGAAGAAAACGTCCATGTGAGTCATGGTGGTGCTCCTTCTGCCAGAACCTGCCTTTTGGAGACAGAACGCAGAAGCGACCCCAGAGCAGGGCGCAGGAGCGGCCGCTCCAGCAGGTGCAATGACAGGGGACGAGGCTCCTGCCGAGAAACACTGCCTTTTCAGGAACCTTAATGAGCCTAAAATACCTTTTCTTCTCCCCTTTGGGTCCTAGAGGGGAAGACACGGTAGTGCTACCTGCCTTCTTGTAGAGTGAGTCTCCTAGCACAAACAGGCCCTTAGTCAAAATTGCATACGTGTGTGCGCACGGGCCAAGGCATTTCCATTGCATCCTGCTGCATTACAGCTGCTTTGTTGTGATTGTAGAAGTAGTTTGACTCCAGGATCTAGGTTTTCTGGCACATATTTTTGTCGGTGACTGTACATAATAATCATCAATATCAAGCTAAAGGCAATGCCCTGGAGAGCTATTCTTCTGCAAATATCATGTAACTCAACCCTACAGCTAATCCCAGCCCAAAAACCACGCTGCCAGTTTGCACAAAAGGGCATAACATATCCTCATGCACGTCTATAAAGAAACATTAAAATCTCCCTAGACACGGATATTGCCTGTATCGATCACTTCAGTCAGAAGTGGGTGGATATAAAATTGAAGCCACCCAAATTATTGATCTTGGTCTTTATGAGCCATATGAGGAGTCCCCAGGAGGTGTTACCTCCCCATCTGATAATCGCCCTCATCAGCGCTGTAAGGGAGCCGGCTGCGGAGCTGCCAGCCTCCTGACCACTTCACACAGCCAGATGAAGCCCCCAATGAGGCTAAAGAGCTAACAAGGGCCATCGTTTCCCGCTGCTGACAGGCTCAGTGGGCTCCCAACTACACAGTTGTCGCTGTACGCCCAGCCATTTCATCCACGTCTGCAGATTTCTGGCTAACACCATGGAGCTAGTGAGCTGTTGGATGCCAGAGAGCATTGCATTGACTGCAGCTGTGAAATCACCCGCGAGGAAAATCTCTGAGACTCGTGCTTAGGACTCACCTGCAATTTAAACCAAATAATTAATGTTCAGGCTGGAAGGAGAAAAAGCTAAGGCGACACTGCCAAGATGAAGGCGCTTGGTGGGTTTAACTAGGTATCTACAGTTACGAATAGATTTGCTCCTTGTTTGCTTAATCCCAATCCTGAAGTCAACTGAACTTGACTTTTCCAACCATAGTCAGAGTACAGCCTTCTATATTTCGCTTAAAATATATATATATATGTGCACACACCTGTTGCACCTGGAGAATGGAGGAAGGAAACTTGCTTCATGTTGTTCAGGTCTGGCAGGTTCTGGGATTAACGCAGTAATCGGTCGGTCCAGGGTTTGTGGAGAGAGCTGGAGAAGCAGGTAGGCACAACGGGGCGGATCAGTGCTTTACAGCTTGTCAGCGCTTCCCACGCTCCCGGCTCCTCACCGCCGCGGTGAGAGGCAAACAGCGAGCAGAGCTCGTGGGAGGTTTCTCAGAAGACCTTTCTTCACATCATCTTTTCAAAAGTGTTTTTCACATCATCAAAGTATATTTCCAAAATGAATGTTTCTTAAATCTGCACACGCATAAATTTGTACTGTCACATGTATATTAAATAGCCAGACATGCTTGAGACAGTGCTTTTAAAAACTATTTTGAAAATAGATTTATGCATATCCTTCCCAGATTTTGAAAAGTCAGTCTTGGGCTGCTCAGCACGAGACCCTGGAGAGGAAACTCGGCATGCGGAGAGATGAGCCGGCACTTTAGGAAGAGCCTCCGTCAAGGTGAGCCAGCCCGAATTCCCGAGCTCAAACGCCTCCAGGCTCAGGGTCCCCCGCGCATCTCGCACAGTCATTTCAGGAGTCGTTTCTCCCAGGCAACTAACTCAGACCAAACCACTCGGGGTGAAGGAAAGCTAAGGGTTGGATTAGAAACCACAAAAGAAAGTGTTTATGTTTACCCAGGTATAATAAAACAAGTGAACATGTACATATATATATATACACACACACACAGATACACTTTACATCAGGATGCCTTACTGGGTAGAGATAAAAAGAGCGCAGGCTCCCTAACCCCCTGGGGATTATTTTTAATCTTTGATGTGCCGCTCTCCTCATCAATGAGAAGTACTAGACCCTTTCTTAATCTCTTAAAGAGCTAATTGCATGCATTGTTTACTGCTTATTGTGTTTTTCAGGAAGATTTTCCTCGCCTCCTGCTGCTCCGTTTATAACGCGTGCTGCACAGCCGTTTCCCAAAGTGCGTCAGACTAACGCCGTTTCCTGGAGCAACTGGTCTTTCAGGAGCTGATTCAAGTTACAGTATGCAGTGAAGATATATTCGGTGCATCTTTATTTCCCTGCGAAGCCTCCCCGCCTGCAGCCGACAGTAACGGATGCGTCTCAGCCGGCCCCATCAGCGACATCTGCCCCGGACAGCTGGAGAAGTTAAACACACAATTACCGCAGCCTGCAGCACCGTGCGTTTGTTACTGATTAATTGCACGCAGGGTATACTGGATGACATTGAGAACTGCAAAAGATACGCTACCAAGACAAGCTGAGAATAAACTGCATCCCCAGCCAAACGCTCCCTACGTCTGCTCTCGACTTGCACGGGCACCGGCGGCGCCGGGGTACGTAAGGCTGCTGCTTCGCGTTACCTTAGCACCTCCAAACGCCTCCGACTTGTCCGCAGGAGTCATTCAGACAGCACGGCGTGGCAACTGCTATTCGTTTCACTCTTCACCAGCCTCTCCTTGCCGCACGCTGCATGGAGAGAGCGGCCGAAGGAGACGGGGAAGCTGCTTTTCACCGACCCGGGCTTGTACCTGCTGAGCCCTGGGCTCGGTTTTATGGGAGAATTACAACTTCCCAGCGAGGAACCAGGCCACCGTGCCTCCGAAGGGGTGTTAGCAGCTCCGTGGCAATGAAAGCATCTGCGGATTAACACACCGTCACCTCCCCTTGCTTCGGTAACTTGGGCGACTGAGCAGGTTCCTGCTCCCAGCTCGAAATTCCCGCGGGCGCCTCGTCAGCAGCGCTGCCCTGAGGCCGTCCAAGCCGCTCCGCTTGCCTCCCGGTTAATTTACAACAACGTTATTATCACCTGTCATTACAATACTGCAGTTTGCGATTTGCCAAGGATGAAAAAAGAGCAAGGAAAGGGGTAATTCAGTCACTCGAGAAGAAGTGAAAAGGTCAGGCACGGGTTTGACTCGCCCGTGAGAACGGCACCCAGTCGTAGGCGGGTAACAAAACATGGGCAGTTTCAAATGATTATGGCTTTTAAGTCATTGCTGTGCCTGCTCGGGGCAGCAGCTCTTTGAAAAAGCATCATCTCTTCAGGGAAACTCCACCAGTGTATTCTTCAAGGAATTATATTATTTCTGACACTGAAAACTACTCGTGGAGATAAAGCCATGAGAGTTTAGAAAAGCGTGTATAAAGTTTTGCTCAGCGACACGCTGATCGGCTGCTAGCCCCTTACATCAGTTAACCTTCTCAGTTCTGAGTACCTCTACCTTAATCCCTCTTGGAGCGAGCTTGCTGAGAAATTTCAAAAAAAGACACTTATTTCTTTGTCAAAGCAAAGAAAAAAAGCACGTGATTCCTGCTGCTATCTGCTGAAGTATTGTAATGTTAGAGACACACATCCGCGGCAAGAATTAGGACATCTTTTCCTGTTTGGCTCCGTTTCTCCCACCCTGCCCTTCCCCGTTCGATGTTGTTATTGGTACGCCAGAAGGAATAACTCGTTATAGCTGCAGGGCCCTGGAGACGGCTCTGAATTTCAAACATCTAAGCAAAGTGAAGGAGTCCTTCAGAGCTCCTCTCCGAATCAGCATAATGTCGTTCTTAATTAAGCCACGCCGTGACCTAAATAAATCATAAGATCAAACTTCATTTCAACACCGCTTGTCACATGTCGAGCGAGTCCGATGGTCTGTCGGGTCAGACCGCCGAGACAGAGAGGCTCAGCCTTGCAGGCATAATTAAATAATCTAAACAGCATTCCCCAAAACGAACGCTTTCACTTGGATTTCAGTGAACTTCGTTGGAGTATCTGGCACCTCCAGCCCCTGGGCGATGGTGGAGTTGAGGCTTTCTTTAGCGGGTGCTGGACCACAGGGAACAGCACGACAAGGCCAATGGTGAACACCACCGAGACTGTGCCGCAGAAACTGCCCGTCTCGGATGTAGCCGAGCGCATCGGGAAGTTCACGCTTCTGAATGCTTTTTTTCAGCAAACACAACAAGAACCGCAGTGAATTACGTCTTTGCTGATGAAACCTTGCTGATTTTTGCCGTCTGGAAGCCCAGGTGCGTTCCACTCCCTTGCATACAAGGGACGCGTTGGTCCTACAAGGACCTTTATCGTCTTGCGTTGGCGTTAGAAAGTGCATGAAGTCACGACTTGAGATGAGCGATGTTTTCATCTCAGTTAAAGTCTAGCACTTGTAAAGGAGGGCACGCTTGTCCTGCGGCAGCAAAGGCTTACGCCGTCAGGGCCAGGCAGGAGCAGCGCATGGACCCGTCCGCGGCCACGGACAGGCAGACAGAGCAATTGCATCGCCTGGTGTCGTTGGCTCAAAACCAATCATTTAAGGTTCAAAATCATTTCAGCCAGCCATCCTCCACACCACCCGTTAGCCTCCCCCATGCACAGAGACACTTTCAAATGCGGTCCAGAAAGGGGTGGGGAGCCAGTTCCCAAAATCAACAACAGAGGCTGTTCTCACAGCAATTTACCATCCAGAGAGAAAGCATGAAATAGAAGAAAATCGCG